>NC_137864.1:33539258-33824258 GCF_963924005.1 Protomyctophum bolini
TGTGGGTGTGTGTGTGTGTGTGTGTGGGTGTGCATGCATGCATGCAAGTCTCACATTTTCATAAGCTATTCATGTGACTGTGTTCAGATGAAAATGAAAGCAGACAAGAGACGACGAGTTTTTAGGTTACAGTGTGTACTGTGCAGTGTGCACACATGTACGCGCGTGTGTACTCATCTCACAGTGTTACACACAAAGCAGCAGTTGAGAACAACAGTGGTCTCTTTCGGGCCTTTGAAGGCCTAATCGAACCAAACAGCCTGCATCGCGGGGAACTTTGCTCTAGGTTTGTGTGCAAAACAGTGCTATGGGGCAGGGTGCATGCAGAAGGCAACCACTAGAGGTGAGAAGGGTGGGAATATAGGGCAACCAAACTGGACCAAACAAGTTAACTGCATGCCACCGTGTGGCCACTAGTGGTAGTTAGCTTGCGCCGGCCGATTTGGGCAGATTACTTGATTACTTGCGATGCCGTGAAAAATCGGAAATCAGACCTGAACCTCGGATGGATGATCAACAGCACGGACAGCGCCGTAGTTTCAGAGCAAACAGCGAGAGAAGATCGAAATTTATACAGGACTCTTGGATGCGCGCGAATGTTTCGTGCAGGCGGTGGTGAGCAAGCTGTTGCCTAGCAACCGGTCAGGGCTAAAAGTAGATTTTTTGCTAAACTGTTTCATATAAAGCGATATAAAATGTATAGGGAGGGGCCTATATACACCAGCAGCAGACAATAGATGGCTATTACAAAACGTATATATACGTCAGCAGCAGACAATGTAAAACATGATCATCAGTTATGATTATAGGAAGACTTTTCAAAAAAGTGTCCAGAAAGTGTTAAAATACGTTTTTATGTGGCCACACCAACCAGTTCATTATAGCCTACCTGGTTTTCACCACCCACCTGAACTGAAGCCACGCTGACAGCTGTTGATAATAAATGATAATGGGAGGTGTTAGGGGAGGGGGTGATTTTAGTGTGTCACTAAAGCAGTGTATTTCGATGTATTTAAGGCTTTATTCAGCTTTCAGGAAGACACCAAAAATACACAGGGAAGATATACTTGAATATTATAACCACTATTAGAGTAATGTTAACTCCATAGGCACATACTAACCGTACAAAACAGAAAAAGTACAAAATGGCACTCCATGTTGAATCACTTGTTAACATTTTTGAAAATAGCCAATCTACAAGCTCACAAAGCATTGCATGCCATGTATAGCAATGCATTGTGACACGTTGTAGGCTTGCTCCGCTATTAAGCTTTTGACCATTTCTGTGACATTTGTTTGAAATGTCATTGTTATGATTAGAGACAATTATTTTAGCACTTATCAACAGAACAGAACATAATTATTAGCACTCATGCAAGCACTCAAAAGAAGCGTCATTATTTTGACTGTGGTGAAAACTGGGATTTTGGAATTTCGTATAACGTTGAAATCTGTTGTATTTTAGAAGTATTTGTCAGCAATCAGGAGTCGGGACACACAGCTTTATATACCGGGACGATCCCGCGACCAAACCGGAATGTCTAGTCACCGTAGCAGAAGGCAACCACTAACTATTACATTTTTACATGACGTGTCAAAATATAATAAAAACAATGGGAAAAGTGTATACATTTTGTAAACAGAGCTATGTCACATTGCATCGTATGTTATTTTGACTGTAGGTCGCATTTACTATGAAAACCTGCATATCCTGTTCGTTCGTTCGTTGCGTCACCCATGCCTCCATATATGGTCACGCCTCATGACATCACGCTTCCATATATGGTCACGCCTCGTGACATCATGCCCCAACCCTATGTGACATCACGACATCACGGAGACCCTTAGATTTCCGGTTGTCAGTCCAACCACCGTGGTTGCCGTGACACGACTCACACTTGCAAATGAACCAAGTTGGTACAACACAAGGATCTCTATATGTGGAGCTGAGTATCCTCACCCGGATCCCCATATATGAAGATCACGACACTGACCTCATCAACCCCTGAGGATATAGCCATACATGGAGAAGACTGGATCATCACCTACATCTGCATATATGGAGCCGGTCAGCAAATCTACATCTGACTCGTAATCTCTTTAACTCAACTGTGCCGTATTAAGAAGCTATGTTGTTTCAGGCCTGAAAACGTAAATTAAAAAAATAAATCCATATAGGCCTATGGGCATAACAGGGATTGTTGCGAACGCAGTGAGCACTTACTATGAGACCTAGCAGATCATGTCTGTCTGTGTGTCTGTCTGTCTGTCTGTCTGTGTGTCTGTCCCGCTATCCAAATATGGAGTGTGTTGCATCAGCAATCACTCAGCTCCATATATGGGCACAAAAGGGGCCAGGTCCACTCAGCTCCATATATGGGCACAAAAGGGGCCAGGTCCACATATACAGTAACAGCGGGACAGACACACAGACAGACAGACAGACAGACAATATAAGGAATCTCCATATATGGGCATTCCTAGTCAATATTAAGCCCATATATGGGCATGTCAATATATGGCCATATCGTGACAGCCTCAGGATAACCAGTGTGGTTGCCATGACACGAGTCACACTTGAAAATGAACCAAGATGGTACAAGTACAACACAGGGATCTCCATATGTGGAGCTGACTATCATCAACTGGATCTCCATATACATTATGAAGATCACAACACTGACCTCATCAAACCCTGGATAGCCATACATGGTTTGACATAAGGTAGATCTAGATACATGGAGCCGGGCCAGCAACTCCACATCTGACCTCACTGACACCAGATTCCTGAACTCCTGCTTCTCAACTGTGCCGTATTAAGAGAAGACAACTCTAATTGAAGATGTATTTAAAGGTAGCAGCTCTGTTTGTTACATGTGCAGTAGGTCCTTAGGGTGGTTGTATTCCATTGGCTAACCTTCTTTTGTCGCAACAGTTCACAAATCTTGCTGCTGTGTTTGCACATTGTTGTATTTCTCCCAATAGGTATGTATGGGAGTTTCTTTTGTCGTTGGTCATAGTTTCAAATTCACTTTGGGTGTGTGCAGTCTGTGGGAAGTATGTGTCTCTGATGTGTTGGTATAGTGGGCAGGTGGTTCGAAAGTGCAGCTTTGTTTCCACCACACTGACATAAGCTCACAACGGATCGCACTGTGGCGAGCTGTGAGCTAACTGGACTTAGTGTTTAGCAGTCTAGATTTGACTGTGCAGCCCCGGGGTGGACCATCATCTTCCTTCTATGCGTACCTTGATCTCTGTCTCTGGACCAAACTGTTCTCTTCAGTCAAGTGTTTTTTAGCAGCACACTCTAGTCTTCTTCAGTGTGTGAGAATATAGCAAGTGACTGGAAACCACTCCATAGACGATGATAAGTTAAGACATGTCCTCCTGGGTGCTAAATGCTGCTCTCTGGTTCAGCACGTCGCACGGAGGAAATCATCTGATTAATCTCTTCTCTCTCACCACTGATTCGGAAAACATCATAATTAGGTTAATCATGCGTGAGTCTATTAGAAGAAGGAAAAAAACGGCACCCTAGAGCCATTCATTTAATGCATTATACATTAAAATGACAGTGTCTAGTGTATGGTTGTCTGTACTGTATTTAAACACTGGTATTATTTTCCATGATGAGCATCTGTACAGTGCCCAAATGGAAAGACAATTATTTTAATGTGGGAAACTTTGTATGGTGAATAAATGTGATTCTTATGCAAACAAACTTACAGATGTTGGAACTAAGTTCCAACATCACTGTGTTAACAGTATAGCTCAGGTCCAGAGCTATGCACAGAGGTTAAGTGGATGAAAAGATGAAAAGAGCGAACGACAAATGCATGCATTTCCAGAGTGCCGTCAAACTAGCTTAATTGTGTTAGTCGAAGACCTCTGGCTAAACCAACGTAACCAGCGGTGAGCAAATGCAACAAGAAAACTTTAAATGAGCTCACGGATAATCATAAAGGTTAACCTCACATGCGAGAAAAAATATGAATAAGGGTGGGAGAAGAAGAGGGAGATAGCAAGAGTTAAATGAGAATTCCATGCTAGAATGCTTTCTTTGTAGTTGTTACGTCCCCACCAAAGAGGTCCAGGTGTTTTTTTGTGCAAAAACTCCTTATTGGCTATTTTCCCTACCATAAGCCCTCAATGAATTGCATTGCATTGAATGGGAATTGAATGGGGCTATGGGGTGTTATGCTAATTCGCTTATTTCCATCGAAAGAAGTAGTAAAGTGTGCCGCTTGGGATATTATTTACATTATGAAGAGAGGATATATACAAAGAAATTCGAATTTTGAGCGATGGAAATAAGCGAATTAGCACAATACCCCATAGCCCCATTCAATTCAATTCATTTAGGGCTTATGGTAGGGGAAATAGCCAAAGATTTTGTTTGTATTTGTGCTGCCAGAGGGATGTGGGGGGGGAAAAATATATGTCAATTGTTGAAAATACTTGTGTAATATAAAGAAAATGAATAAACATATGTTTAAAAAAAATAAGGAGCTTTTGCACAAAATAACACCTGGACCTCTTTGGTGGGGACGTAACAACTACAAAGAAAGGTAAGAAAGCCTTTTAGTATGGAATTCTCCTTTAAGAGGTGCATAATGAAATAATGCCTGACGTGAGGGGGTTTGGTGGCCGCAGAGATAACTAAACATCAATATTTTCATAATGGATCTAATATTGATGATCAAAGACAGGCCCAGGTCAGATGGGAATGGGAGCGATAACACAAGTGCAATTGTCAAGCTAGCAACTGTGAGGGATCTCTAGATATTCACAGAAGACTCAGCTACTGTATGTACTCTGTGTAAAGCCTGCAGCATGTTTTAATGGCGCAGCTGTGACAGGGGGTTTGATCGTCGGATTCGTCACAGAGACACAGTAGAGTCTGGCACACACAAAGACAAAGAAAGGCACACACATACATCCATCCAGTATGTTGTGATTATTTGTGCTTTTGTGTCCGTCAGAGAGAGGCAATTATGAACACATTCCACATTCCAGCCATAGGGGCTGATCTTTAACAGCTCCGTCTATTTTTGCACTTGCCAGATGTTGCACTTTAATTGCATTCGTATGTTTTAGAGTAGGGTGGCAATATTTGCAAAAAATCCCAAACCATAATCAGTTAAGTCTGATTTCAGAAACAGCAAAAAATACCCGCGTTATGAGTGTCTAAGCACAAAGACACATTCAAACAAACATAAAGGTAAAAGCTTCCTCCCATGAGAGTCAATGAGGCTCCATAGTCTCTGAGTGGAAAAGTAGGATAATGTGTGTATTAAGATGCATTGACAGTATACCCCCTGCAGAGCAGTGAAGGCGCTCGAATCGTTTGTTTTTCACAAAACGCCTTGTTTGCAGCAAACAACGAGAATGTTCCTTCGCTTTTTTCTCTCCTCACCTTGGCTCCAAGCACATGCACGCACACGCACACACACACACATAGATCACATAGAGCAGCAGTCTCTCGCCACCCCCTCATCTCCTGAATAAGCCCATGCTCACCGGCAGCAATCTCTACGGCTTGAGACTTGCAGGACAGACACAAACACAGTGTGTGCGCACGCACGCACGCACGCACGCACGCACGCACGCACGCACGATGCACACACACACACACACACACACACACACGCACACGCACACGCACACACAAATGCCAATAGGTGAATATTGAACCAGGTACCATGCTGTGACAGTGCAGATCTTACTGAGGCAGTGACACAGGAGAAAATATCCTGCAGGTGCAAAACAAGAACTCCAGTCAAGCTGTCGGGGAGCTCCCAGAGGTTAACACGCTGCAGAGACTCAACGACTCTTGCAGATATTTTCCCATTAGGCCAAGTTGTCTCCAGCAGTTCTATTCAAATGTAGCATACAGCCAGAGGTGGATTTATCTACAGTATGTTTCAATCCTTACACACATGCACGCACGCACGCACGCACGCACGCACGCACGCACGCACGCACACACACACACACACACACACACACACACACACACACACACACACACACACACACACACACACACACACACACACACACACACACACACACACACACACACACACACACACACACACACACACACACACACACACACACACACACACACACACACACACACACACACACACACACACACACACAAATATAACATCAGCAGCACAATACAATGCAGCCGTCATGACGCACAGAATCTGGAGGAAATAGCATTTGTGGTACTCCCAAAAATTGAGAAGTAACAGGCCCCTCAACTCTTGATTCGAATTTGGGCTTGATTGGACGTTGCATTCATGATATATGGCATGATATGGAGATATTTCTCCCACTAATTTCCTAGGTTAATTACAGGTAAACAGTATGTAATATATAAAAATCACACTTGTGTGAAGTTAGGTGGTGCCCACTATGGCTGCCACATGACATCACTGTTTAAAGAAAACATCCAAAGTCCATAGACTTGGTTGCCACATGACGTCACAAGTGGGACCTGTTTTTTGGGGGCCGGAGGAGCATGAATAAGACAAACATTAAAAGTCCATAGTCTTGGCTGCCACATGACATCATGTCGGAAAGCCAGGCGTGGAGGGGCTCTAGCCCCTCAAAAAAAAAAAATTGTTGTGGGGGGAAATCAACTGTGACATTTATGGAATTTGTGGGACCCCCATATGGGTCTAAGTGAAATAGCTTTTGGCTCTATAGACTGCGGTGTTAGAGGCCCCTCAATGTGGGATTCCAATCTGGGGTCGATCGGACGCTGCGTTCATCTTTTGTGAAATGGGCCTCTCCCACAAAGTTTGGAAGCCACATCGTGGAATGAATATTAAACCTGAATGATGAATGTTGATCTCTTGACTCCAGAGTGTACACATGTATGTGAAATATTGGACAAAAAAAGTGTAAAGTATATCAATGTTGTACGGTTCTCAAGACATGCAGAGGACACAGACAGACACGCATGTATGCACGCAGAGATTCTGTGCAAAAAAAGAAAGAGATTCTATGAATTTATAGATATTGTATGCTCTCATTATGTATATCAACATTATGGAATGAGGAGGCCTTATGGACATGCCTAAATGAAATGGTTCAATATACAGAATAAACTGAATCCGAACTGTCTTGTATGTATACTGTATGTATACTTGTATCATGTATAATGTATGTAACCTTTTCTTTTCTGAGAGGGGGTATTCAGTTCATATTTCATGAAAAAAAGTGCAGGAATAACAAACGACCCAGTCACTTGGCTGAAGATAGAGAAACAGGGTCACTGGTGATGGAGACGAGGTCGGGTTGAACCTGGTAAAATTGCAATCTAATCTCTCAATCATCAATTCAGAGACTCATAGTTCAGCTTCACAAACCTATTCTGTGGCTGCAGGGTGACCCCGATGACATTATTATCATTATTCATTTAGTTTTCACACACAGATTGCCCTTGGTCAGTGACACAGGCAATACAATCTAAAGCCTCTGAAAAGGCCTGGCATGTTTATGCCCTCCCGCAACGCGAGAACGCCATCTCTGGCGAGCCCGGGAGAAGAGGCATTGAGGCATGTCATGAAAGGGTCAAGGGCATTGAACAACATGAGGCTCACCGGGTTCGTGAACGATGGTTAAATATTGCATTATACATTTATTCATCTTTGCCAGTGACCCGCCTGTCAAGGCAGCGGCAACGTTTCTGCTCGCTCTGACATCTGGGTATTAGGCCAGACCAGATGTCAACTTGCTTTATTCAGCATCATTCTCAACTCTATTGCGCCTTCAGTAAGGTATAATGGGCTGAACTTCCAGGTGCAAAAGTGCTGCGTATGTGGGTTTTTTTTGTAGAGTAGACGATAGATACGTACATGGTATTCCCAGTTGGATGTCATAATTTGAAAGCTTTCACAGCTACAGTACATACTACATAATATACTGTAGTACACAAGAATATATTCATATTCTATAGGCAAGGCTACCAATACAAAATGGTTTCATACTAAATTGACTTGTATGTCAGCTAAAATAAGCACATGTTCATGAGTTATAGGGATATATTCAATTCTCTACTAATACAACATTGTATCATTGGAAATAGATGCATTACATGATTTTAGAATAAACATATGAAGGCATCTCTGCTGTCTGAAATAAGCCACCCACCTCCACCTCCTCATTTTTCAGGAAATGAAAAACATCGAGAGTTTTTTTTAACGTTTTTTTTTTTACGCTTTAATACTTTTCATTAGTTCAATATTTGTTTGATCATCACAGGTTGGGTGTTCAATAGCAGTTACGTTTCATCTTTATGTGAGAACATAAAAATTCAATAAAAAATGTTATTAAAAAAAAGAAAAAGTATGTTAGGACACGACTTTTACATTATAGTCATCATGGCAGGTAAACTAAGTCATAGAGATGCACATTGAAATTGAATCCGAATAACAAAACCCACAGGTAGCACCCACGCACGCACGCACACGCACACACACACACACACACACACACACACACACACACACACACACACACACACACACACACACACACACAAGAAATGCAATTGCTTTACATTGTGTTAAAATAAACAAATGCCCAAGTCTATAATATCTACTGGGAGATATATTATACAGCCGTGACAATAACAGGCTGTTCCATGAGAGATTGGATTAATCTCTCTGCTTTCCCCTGGGAAACCAGACGCTAGCTGTTTAGATGCAGCTATTTCACTTTCTGCAGGAGTGTCGGCAAACAGTTTACTCTATTTCACCTCTCTATTTCCACCCATCCATCTTCCAGCTCCTATTGTAACGAGTGGAGTCCTTAATGCCAGCTAATCTACCATCCTATCGGTGAAGCATTATTCCACTGACCAGAAAATAAATGACTATACAAAAGTCCTGCAAAGATTTTCTCAGCACTGCCCTATAAGGGATTTTCACTTTTACAAAAGACCATGTTTACGTCTAAAATTGGATTTACTGGTCAAAGTTTATCATAGTTGCTTCAACTAAATGGTGTCAAAGCCATATATCTCAGGCAGTGAAAGGATCAAGCTATTAAACGTTTCCAAGCCACAGTAATTCCACGATAAGAATCTGATACAGCAGAAACAACGTTTGTGGTGAATTGTTCCATTTCTGTGGAGACAAGAAAGATTGGTGTTGTTTGCCTCCCAATAGACAATGCCCATTCGGTGCAATTATTCTGTCAGCTACTACATACATACATTTCCCACAGTATCGACCGGATCTGGGGACCAAAAGCTACTCACACATTTCCTTTTTTCCGACTCATCGATTGTTGACCTGGGTCCCCCTCCCTCCCCCTATGAGTCAATTTCTAATCTCCATCGCTTATTTCATATTGATCCCTTAAGTTGCTAATTACAAAGAGCATTTGGTCGGAGGAACTATTCTAGCAGCAGACAGAGAAGACAAATGAACTGGATTGATTCTGTGAACTAGAGTTCGGGGCATTTATCTTTGAGGCTGTGCTTTGACATCCGCAATATTCAGCTGCTCCTACGGCGTCAGCTGTATCTGTGTGAGCCTTGGCATTCAGCCGATCAATATTCATGTTTCTCTCTGCGGTGCCAATGACATAGCATATTTGTATGGATATAATGCGGTTCCCGCAATGTGGTCTCAGCATGACACAAAATTCAGTAAAGCACTGTAAGGGTATCTTCTGTAGCCTAACATCGTATAATCACAGAATATTTGTGAAACAAACAGGATATTTGTGTTGTTTTTGGATTAGGTTGTAGGATTAGTCCTTGGTCCTGCTAGCTTCAGCTAAAGATCACTGTCATTTTAATCTCACCCACAACCTTTCTCCGTGTCCTTCTGTGGTTCTCAACCTTTTCAGGCTGCGACCCCCCAAAATAATCACAGTTGAATTGGGGACTCCCCCACCCTGACAAGTGATTGGAATGTAGGAGTTGACGGGGAGGCATTACATTTTGACTCAGTTCCACAGATAAATAGTGAAAATAGCGAACCTATAAGCTCACAACACCTCGTGTTGCAAGGTGTTGTGAGCTTTATAGATCTGCTAATTGTTTGATAATTTGGCCAATGCTTGACCTGTTTTTATATTATAGTTTTTGATAACCTTTGATGAAGTAATGGTCTTTTATTTTTTTTGTATTAAAAAGGTCTTAAAAGGCCTTAAATAGTCACTTCTTCTGTCATCTGGGGACCCCCGAAAATCATGCGGAGACCCCCCTGGAGGTCCCGACCCACAGGTTGAGAACCACTGCCCTGTACCACTGTATCGACCGTCAGAGGAGGTTAAACGGAGAATCCTCCTTTCAGATTGATGGAACAGACCACCCAATTGCTCCCCCCCCATCCCCCCTCCCTTCCTGCCTGAATGTTCGCCCAAGGAATTGATGACTGCTTCCTTCCTCCATCAAACTTCCAAAATGGTTGTATGGCTGTATGTGTTGTATGCCCAGCCAACCCCCCCTCCCCACTGAGGTAACAGGCTGAGGCACGGCACCATCACTTACGCTCTGCGCCACCCCCGTCCACTCACCCTTAGAAACTGTCTCAAAGGTCATGGTGTCTATGCTCTGTGCGCTGCCTTGGGGGCCAGTGGACCCACAGCCACTTCTTCTATGTCTCATTGAGACACTCCGGGGACATCCGATACCCCCACAGCTGCAGCTAAAAAATAAATACGTCAAAATAGGGGCCCATCTCCCGGAGAATGTGTGTTTCTTAAACATTATCTATAGGTGTTCTTCGGTTGATCTCCCTGATTGACATTTTGAAGAAATATGTTCTCACTGACGTGTTTCTGTTTACAGAACAAGTTTTGTTGTTGTAGTGTTTCCCTGGCTGCGTGGGCTCTCAACAGATATGTCTCACTGATACCAATAGTCAAGTTTTAGTTTTTGGACCCAAAATAGTGGATTCTGAACACTGAACAGTGAAGATATATATATATATATAGAACTATATAGATACTATAGTTTTATATAGATATATATAGAACTATATAGATATTATAGTTTTATAGATACTATAGTTTTCCTTCAGATGAGCTTTAGATGGAGTGTCTCTGACGCAAAGGCGGTTTTCTTCCCCGAAATTACACAGAATTGGCGACGACCCGTTCTGTGACGCACGTGGAACTGCCTCTCACGTGGGCGGAACGTATTAAATAACTCCCACCCGTTTGAGAAAATAGCCAGGGTGTTCGGATAAAAACTCTTTGCATAGTAACGTTTTATTGCATTATTATAAGGAATATGTCTTGATGGTTTGAACACAACCATACAGTATAATTTGAGTCTATATGCACTGCAGATAAAAATCTTGAGTGTTAACTTAACCATGGCATCCCTGGTTTGAGCATGACTCAGGATTTTGCAGTGCGCTTCTTTCTATTTTCCCTACATCACCCAGGGAAATGGGAATGAGTGAAAACAGCACAGCTGAACAGATAGAATAGAGGCCCGTCGATTACAGCACAAATGGACAGATACTGTAGATGGAAGAGAAAGATAATGAGAAGGGAGCAGCAGCGCTTCTCTGCTAAATAAACAGACCACCCACTTATTCCCCTGGGCCGCAATGCGTAGCACGTCTTCAAAGAGCAGGTAACACCATCACATTTCTCATTTCACAACATTAAAGGGTTGCGATGGTCGGGATTTAGGAAGGTGTCGGGGGTCTTGTGAGCATTGTTTCCTCTCTAAATAAGGTTGCATTCTTCGGGGTGAAATCTGCTCACATCCATCATCTTAACCAACAAGCCTTTAGGGAGAGAGAGAGAAACCATAGAGCAGCTGTTAGCTGTGTTTGTGTATACCGGTACGTGTGCATGTTTGTGTACTGCATATGCGGTTATATGTGTGTGAGTGTACGTGCACATGCAAGTGTGTGTGCACTCGCAACTGTGCGCATATCAGGGAGAGCCAGTGCTTCCCTGAAAGATATCTGAGAACTTGAGAAGCTACATTATAAGGAGTATATATGAACCGCTGACCGGAGATAACTTGCACATAAAAAACTTTATTAAACTAGCCAGGTGTAGGCGAGATATTACGGCATCCAATTACAGATATGAGAGCCCATAATGGCATTGCCTAGTCCCCTGCATATGTGTGTGTGTGTGTGTGTGTGTGTGTGTGTGTGTGTGTGTGTGTGTGTGTGTGTGTGTGTGTGTGTGTGTGTGTGTGTGTGTGTGTGTGTGTGAGACTGCTGTAATCTGGCCATATCCCACGGCTATGCTATCAACACGGAGCCTTCAGACTGACTGTCTGCCTCTATCTATTACTGAAATTTGGCCTCAGGTCGTTGTAAAAAAAACCATACCGTGATAGATTCAACCTTCAAGGCAGTCGCAGGAGACATCAGAAATTAGACTTGCTGGATTCTGTGCCTTTTAGCAACCAAGGTGTGCTGTAGGGCTAAAGGCTTTTTTGATGGTAGCAGTAGGGGGTAAAAGAGGAACATCCTCCAATTTAGTAGCCTACAGACTTCTATTGACCTGAGAACACAAGAGGCATGCACTCGCTTTGAACTGCCTTTGTGCTTCTGAACAAGATATCAAACATGAGAAGACACCGTTTGGAAATTGAAGATTTTCATACTTTGAAACTTGAAAGCTGTGATAAAGCCATGGCTATTTTCTTCTAAGAATCATCTTAAGGCAAGGGGGCACATACAGACACATGCAGCATACAGTATGCAAACAGATACGGCTATGCAGGCACATACATGAACATAGACTACTGTATCTCTAACCATAACCATAAAACCATATAACAACTAGCGCACGGTATGGCGCGCACACACACACACACACACACACACACACACACACACACACACACACACACACACACACACACACACACACACACACACACACACACACACACACACACACACACACACAGTCTCCACTCAGTCCCCACTCCCCAGGAGCAGTGAGTGAAGAGACATAGCAGTCTACATGTCTATGTCTTCTTGACTTGTGCGTGCATGCATGCAGCAATAGAGCATAAAAGGTTGGAGGGCATCGCTGGTGACCAAACATGACTCACAAAAGGAATGGCAGAGAAAAACACTTTTGTTTAGAAGATTGACACAGTTGTTTCATTGGAGAATAGAGCAAGTCTTCTATCTGCCATAATTTAGTTTGTTGTTTGTATGTACAGTACCGTGTATTATGATGATTCACATGACCAAACACCATAAACCTCGACTCTCGACGCCTAGAGGTCAATATGTCCCTTCTTCATTTCAGACCGATAAGGAGGTGTGCCTATCGGGTGAAACCCAAGGGCCCCTGCATCGTCTAATGCAGTCCCACAAGGACACACGCCAGTGGGCTGATAACAGCGAGGAAAGCACATCTCATATTTCCAAACATGCCCGGTGACAAGCACCATTCTCAGATAGCGCACGACCTGAGGCGAGCGATATACCTGTGTGTGCATTTGTATTTAAAGCAGAGCGCTGCCCTCTGTGCAGTGAGAAGAGCATCCTCCTGGGAGACATGCTCTGGCCTGTGAGCTTAGTTAGCTCCGTAATCAGTTGTTTCTCCTACGTGCAGAACCAGGCAGAGCTGTTGTTATCCTGGGAGCTACATTCACAATCATGCCAAGTGGCCGCATGGCCTCTTTATTGTTTTCAGCCTCACTGGCTGTCAATAAGTTAACAGAAATTGATGGCCACCTCTCGCCGAGGCAAGAGCGGATTACCTGCAGCATAATATTTCCAATGCTTGGCTGCTGTGATCTCAGGAGAGACCCAGAAGAGGTGTTGGATTTTTCTGCGCCTCTTTCAACAGTGCAACAGCAGCAGCAGCACAACCAGACTGAAAAACCAAGAGAAGAGCGGTTTCGCTGGAGGCACTTGCACATTTTTCTGTTGCTCTGATACTAGCAGGGAAGCTATAGTAAGTGTGGGTTTACACCCAACATTCTGTAAAGTACTGCGCTGCTTATATCGTTGCATTGTTGAATACGTCTCAAAATTCAAGTTGTACACGATGCAAAACACTGCATACAAATATTAATACAAATACGAGGATATTGAAGAGGAGGCTACTATCTTTGGCCTCCTTCAACCTCTTTGTCATGTCTGTCTGTCTTAAAACATAAAAATACATGCATGGAAATGATTCAGTTTTATATAAAAATCACACCCACTGTGAAGTGAGTGGTGCAACTCCGTGTGTGTGTGTGTTAGGTTGCGCACGGGTGGTGAAAAACAATCATGCTGTTTTCGTGCTCAGACCCAGCCAGCCACACACATTGGCCCTCATTTATCAATTGATTGTAAAATCTGCCACACATTCGAATGCAGGTTTCGTAGTACACCCACGTCGCCACGGCATTTATAAAGTGATCGCAAACAGCTGATCCTTCCTTAATTTCATTCCGACGTTAATACGTACATGTGACGGCTGAAATCTATCTGGCACGCCCTATGAAATCAAGCCTCGCCCTCGTTTTTGCGACATGAACGTTCTGCAATACGACCAAACAACGCATGGTAACCTATAGTTACACAATGGAAAAAGAAAATAAAAAAGTTACCCCTTGCTGCCCGCCTCACCCCCCCTCTCTCACACACACACACACACACACACACACACACAGGCGCACGCACGCACACGCAACTTGCAAGCCCAACTGGTGTGTTATTGTATCTTAAATATATAAAGAACGAACACCTGCATGAATTAGATAAAGGCCTACCCTGTCTGTTTCTCCTCTCACCTCGCTTGCCTTTCTGGTTAGTAAACCACAGCATGCAAGCCGCCTTTGTTTTAAATGGTCCCCCAAACCGTCCACACTTCACACCTAACGGCCTAAATTATTAAAGTCTTCATTAATTTAATATACACGGCACATTTGGCACGGCACATTTGGCATTCGAGCGACGTGTCGGGTTTATCCTTAATTAAAAGGACGAGACGTAACGCGAGGAAGACATGGCTGTAGATTGCAGTAGCCATACCCATTGGTGTTGGTTGGTAGACTTGACTATAGCTGTATAGCCTCGGTCGCAGGCTTACTTATCTGCGAAAAGAAGAGCTATAGCTGCAGCTATGCAAATGCCTCTCGATCCATGTCATGGAAGTTAAAGTAGGAGGGGGGGGGGGGCTACCGGTATGCGCTCATGCAAAACACTGTTTAAATGGCTTTATATGGCCCAGGCGGTGGCGTAACCGTCTGGGCACCCGACTAGTGGTAATCCAGTCGCAGTGTGCCGCGGGTTCGACTCCCGAGCCCGACACGGCCTTTACGGCATGTCTTCCCCCATCTCTCTCCCGTTTCCTGTCAGCCTACTGTCTGTCCCTTCAAAAAACCAATAAAAGGCGTAAGCCGCAAAAAAATATCTTAAAAAAGAAAAGAAAATGGCTTATATGACTTGCAACATTGTTTTTAATTGCGCGATTTTAATTGCTTGCACTCTTGGAAATATCCTATCAATTTCATATGACATGCCTTTACAAAATATTTTCTTTCACATTATTGTATTATTAGTTTTATACATTTTAGGAGTGAAAACATATGTTTAGATGCCTGTGACAGCCTCTCGGCTGGTCAAACAATGCTCCTCCGCTGTTCTACGACAGAAAAACAGGTGAGGACAAAGTGTACGACAGCTCCCGACCAGACGTGACTTTTTGTCCTACTCAAGATCAATTTCAAGCTTTGGCGGAAATGGTAAATGCCGAAAATGTCGGCAATTTTGGCGTACGCACGGTTGATAAATGAGGGCCATAGTGCTCAGACCCAGGCAGCCAGCCAGCCACACACATAGCTCCATAAGGGAGTGGTTCCATCACTCAAAAATAAATTGTTAAATGAGTGTGAGAGAGAGAGAGAGAGAGAGAGAGAGAGAGAGTAGTATATTGTTAGTATCGTATTTATGAGCTTAATTAAATCTACAATCAGTATAACAGATCATGTGAATGTTTTAAGAGCTAATAACCACCTACTCATAGATAGCAAATGAGGCCAGTGTTTTGCTTGTACTGTATGAACACTGCAATATAAACAGTGAGTTGTAACGCATGTGTCTGCTGCACACACCACTGTTTTTACAGTCCAGCGGATATTTTTGGATGTTTCGGAGCTGTGATTGACCTTTGCTCTTTTTAATGGCATGGATGCAAAGCTAAACTAGAAAAAGTGCGCCTCGGGGCACAGGTCTCCACCAGGCCAGGTCAGGTTGTGGCCTCCTGGTGGTGCTATAACATGCAGGCCAATGTGAAAAGAATTCCATTTGTTCTTACACCATTGATGGCAATTGATTGAGGCATTTTGTTAAAAAAACTGTTTTGCTAAAATATACCTGTTGGTGGCACTATAACAGGCCAATGTGAAAAGGGTGTGATATATTCCTCAGCCTAGAAGGAAAGTCTGTGAAAGATTTCACATAAATTTCACGCTGCGTTCATGATTTGAGGCTTTTTGTTTCAAAAGGGCCAATCCTGCAAACTTTGCGGGATTTTTGGACAGAGTCTGGAAGAGTAATATCAAAATATGTGTTTTTCAAAAGTCTGCCTCCTGGTGGCGCTATAACAGGCCGTTCTGGAACTTTGGGGGCAGAGGTTCATCGTTGACATTCAGGGAGTGCGTGTGCAAAATCTGGCATTAACCGGGTTAACAGTGCCGGAGATTCGCTGTTCACAGACGGACAGACGGACGGACGGACGGACGGACGGACGGACGGAGACAACAACAGATCTTTGTACTGTGTGACAAACACATGAGCATAAACAAAATAAGTAATTCGCAATGGAAATATAGGCAGTGGTGGAAAAATTACTCAAATCTTTCAGTGGTGCTAGCCACTCCATTGCGGAGCTATGTGTGTACGTACAGACACAGTACAGACGCATAACGCATGCATGATGTCCCATTTCAAGTTTTCAAATGTATACAAATCTTTTCAAAATAGCAGATCAACAAGTGAGCTAGATTGGTAGATTTTCAAATGGCCGGGATTGTTAATGTGGTTAATGAATGTTTTGTAATAATCACAATCGACAAAGTAACTAAAGTTTGTAGTGGAGTAAAAGTACAACATTTGTCTCTGAGATGTAGTGGAGTATAAGTAAAAAAAAATGGAAATTGAAAATACTCGAGGAAAGTACTAATATAATACCTCAAATTTTTACTTTAAGTAGTACAGTAAATGTACTTACACCACTAGTGATCAGACCTTGTCGAGAACAATACAATAGCTTGACAAACATGATCATAAAGAAGAAATAAATTCACAATGGAAATAGGGAGATTTATTCCAAACCACATGCACACAGACTCTGGTCTCTGTAAGAGCCTGGATGTATACAGTGGACTGTATATTCAAGTAACTAGATAGACTATGATTCTTGTATTTCTGTGCACTGTGAAATGCTCATAGTATTCAGTGGGGGTTAGGCCAGAATGAGTGCTCCTGTAGATTCTATTAGCTGGCAGGGAGAGAGCTGCAGTTAATAAGATCCGAGCAGCTTCCCAAGGCACCACTGCTGTTATACCTGTCAAGGACCTGCAGGACACAGCGTGCACACGCACACACACACACACACACACACACACACACACACACACACACACACAGACCCTCTTATAGATGGCTAGTCTCCTGCAGAACCGATAGTAAAAATAGTCTGCATACTGCAACTGTACTGTACTGTATTGCACACACACCACTGACCACGGTACACCAGAATGCTACCACAGTAGCACTAGTAGGCACACGCATGCTCTTCACACCACGCCGACGCATTCCATGTAGTGTAGACCATATCTGAGAATTGCACT
The DNA here is from genome assembly GCF_963924005.1 of Protomyctophum bolini. Taxonomy (NCBI): domain Eukaryota; kingdom Metazoa; phylum Chordata; class Actinopteri; order Myctophiformes; family Myctophidae; genus Protomyctophum; species Protomyctophum bolini. The sequence continues at coordinate 33,557,077 of NC_137864.1, forward strand.
ACTTGCACAAAATGTTACGAACATTTATTTTGTTCAATTTATGTTGAAAATCTAACTTTCTTACACACTGAGTGGATCTACTTTTCATCATAACCTTCTTAGCATTGCAGAAGTCCTCTTTTTCATTGTTTTATTATTATGTTTTTTTTATAGTTAACAGATCATCATATAAAGACCCCAAACACTTGGATTAACCGTGCTAAACAAAGCGTGAAACATACATGGACAGTAGACTTACAGCTGGTATAAATGATTCACTTAACTAGAAAAGTGTGCTCCTCAGTGTGCATGTGTCCGCCAGGCTGGGTTGCCTAATGCTTGTCCAGGGCTGTGTCAGTGCCTATCCCACTGTGGGTACAGCTGTCAGGAGGATGGTGCTGCCTCCTATAGGCAGAAGAGAAAGTGCTTTTGGCAGGGTACTCTATAGAGGCCCCTCACCATGCATTTCCAATTTGGCAATGATTGGATGTTGCAGTCATTATATACGGTGGAGGAGCCATAGCAAGATGAGAAAATAGAGCTCACGTTTCAAATGACCGGCTATATAGGTCATCAAAAGGCTTGACAAAGAGTCCAGTCACAGCAGTGTGGCATCTATTGAAAACCTTTTTTTTGCATGCACTTAAAGCACTTTATAAAATCCACACAGACTACCACACATCAGTGGTAGAGAGAAGACATTGTTGTGGCATACAATGTGAACAGACTGCATCATATCCAGACAGAGAAATATCAACAGCGTGAGTTTGGCTACTATTGATCGAGTCCTTACACGGAACCATGTCACAACCATCTGACCATACAGAACGCTGCATCACATGAATGGAAGACTGGTTCCACCCGAAGATAGTAATCATTCAGGACAATGTTGCCTTCCACCGCTCTCACCTTGTGAGTGAATGGTTTGCAGCACAGCCCTGTAGGATGATACAATTCACCCTGTTACTCTCCTTTTCGGAACCCAATTGAGGAATTCTTCCCTGCTTGGAAACGGAGGGTATTTGATCACCAGCCATACCACTAGATATCCCTCCTGGAGGCGATGAATGCATTGCTGGTTGCATCATAATGGGTGCAGAGGACTGCCAGGGATGGAAACACCATGCAAGGAAGCTTTTCCCTCCCTGCATTACAAGGGAAAACATCCAATGTGATGCTGATGAGAATCTGTTAGGAACAGGAACAAAAGTTCTGAGTTCAAGAAAAAGGTCAAGCTCACTCAGGGATGTGTTTTTGTTGGTACAGAATATTGACAGAGATGATATTTCTGGCACACCATGTGATTGGACCTTAAGGCGAACAGAGTGGCATTCTGACACAACGCCATTCCGACTATGTGGCTTCCGTCATCCGTGTGCGGTTATGGTTACGGTTAGGGACAGTGTTAGTAATGCTTTCCGTCGGAATGGCGTTGCGTCGGAATATCGGGCTTCGGAATAGCGGTGTGTAATCGACATTAAGGTGGGCAGTGTGTGAATGACTGTTAACTCAATGTTATTGTCATATCACAGGATTAGAAGTGGGTAGAATACACAGTCATTACAGTTTCGACTATTTTTACTATCTGGTTCTGCAGGAGATTAGCCGTCTATAAAATTATTATTATTTTAGGAAAGTTTTTCTCGTCAAAAAACATTAATACTTCAATAAATGTCCAAGTCTAAGTTCATATGAAGGTTAAATGTCTGAGGCAATGGCTGAGAGTGAGACCACAGTGAAAAAGAGGTGTACAGTTGGTGAAACCTAAAAATTGTTCGAGGAGGGAACTATAAACTATATTCTTTTCCGGTGTAGGATATCAAACAGAAATAAAAAGGGAGTGGGCGAAATTGACTCGTGTTGTATTTACGTTAGCATAGGTTCAGAGCAATGCTTTGAGGAAGAAAGAAAAGTTGTGGGACTTCAAAGAGAGGTCAAAAACCTAATCAATGCCACAAAGCAATGCCACGGCCACTGGATATACAAACATATACAAACAAATGATGTATCGTAATGGCATACGGTAGGTCTTCACATTCATCTGGTTTCCAGGCTATGGGTCTTCAATTCAACACATTTCAGGCCAATTCAATGACCGCTTTAATAGCTGAGACAGAGATGAAGCAGGGACCCCCACCTATTTATTGTTGCAGATGAAACCATTTCATATATTTCATAGATAGCTTCATAGACTCAGTGTCACAGAGCTATCAGTGGCTGTGTTGGATTTGTCTTTTTTCATTTTTCAGACGTGCCCTATTTTCGCCAGTGCCTTGCACTTAACCCTTTTCTTTCCAAATGTTGTTCAAATATCCAATCTACAAGCTCACAACATGTTGATGTAGATCAGCTAGTTGAACACATTTTAAATGTTTTTCAAAATAGGACAAAAAAGGCAAAGAAGTTTAGGGTTAAGGGGTAAGGCACTGATGAAAGTAGGGCCCTATGCCTTTTGAACCCTCAATACTGGAGCTTTTGGCTCTGTGCTTGGTTCCCCCCTCTATATATGTACTGAAAATAGCAGATCTACAAGCTCACAATACGGCACATTCTCTCCAGAATTCTCTAGGGTTCAGATGGTTAATGTAAAAAAAAAGGTATACCTCTGAGGACCCCCTAGTGCCCGGACCCCCTGTTGAAGACCTCTGCTGTATGGATTATGAACCATCTAGTGTTCGTTAAGCTCGATCTATCCACTGGACCAGCGCATGATGTCCAGGGAGACTGTGATGTTTCCTGAGAAAAACATGAAGCCCTTCATTCGTAATGATTTGCATCAGCAAGGGGGGGGGGGAAGTCTATTTCACGTAAATGCAATGGGAAATACAGTAGTGAATTCTCTTCTGTTCCAAGTGAACATAGTTGAATTCGTTGGACAAATGGACACCACACACCACTTCATTCAGTAGAAGAATCCTCCTGCTCACCTTATGATTCTACTGCATTTTATTCCAATATGTTTTGTATTTGTATTATATTGTATTTTAGTGTATTGTATTGTGTTGTATTGCATTGTATTGTACATATATATTATATGTATTAATGATACATTGAGTACAATGGACCACAATGGATGGCTATCCATCACCTTTGACTGTACACCTTTGTCTGTTCTGTTAAAACAGTATATCAATCAATCTTGAGAAACCACCACTTTTAAACACACAAACGTTAATAGTGAAATTACATTTTATTGGACTCGCAGACTAAGAACAGACTAAGAACAGCTTCTCGCATTAGGTTTCCTTTCATACATTCCAATCATTGTGTTGATTTATGCTTGGTATAATTTGTATGTGTACACATCCTTAATACATCTGGCCCCTGGAGTCTCCCTATCCTAAACTAGTCAGATTTAGTGAGTAATTACATATTCCTAAAGCACATTCAAACAGAGCTTAAGCATGACCAATGTGCTATGTAAAAGGATTAAAATATAAATAGACAAAGAAGAATAAATACAGCATCATAGACATGAACAGATTTGAAAGATTATCGGGCCAAAAAGGATGATGAAGGAATTGATTTATATTCTCATAGTCTTGTGGTATGCTTGATCTGTAACCCAGTGACAGATACTTGCGGTAACCCTGGATCTGATCCCAAGTCAGTTATTCTGAGATGATGCGATGTGAGAGTGCGAACTAGCCAACACCATGCTCATCCTTCTCTCTCTCTGACCATGTCTGTGACCCCTGGGAGGCCTCTGTAGCATGCATTTCTGATGGGGTTCACCCATGTTAAGTGCCAAAGCACTTATAGCTATTATTCTCTAACCATTTTGCATTATCTAACTCAAAAGTCAAAATAGTGAGCCCAACTGGGGTCACGGTGGCACAGTCGGTATAGTGCTGTCGCCTCACAGCTAGAAGGTCCTGGGTTCGATTCCCGCTGGGGATGCTGTGGGCGTGTTCCCTCCTCCGCGTCATCAGTGCCCATACCCGAGGTGGGGTTGGCAAAAGGGCCTTTCTGTGTGGAGTTTGCATGTTCTCCCCGTGTCCCCTAGTAATCCTGGTCTCTAAACTACCTCCCCCTGACCAGCCGGGGCGCCTGATGGAGGGGAAAGGAACTGGTCGGAATAACGTGTTCTTTCCACGCGCTACGTCCGGCCATGGAAATTCCCCCCATACATCTGACCTCATCCGTCAGATGTATTTCCCCCGGATATGATATTTTCCCGACCAATCACAACACTTGTTTTATTCACGGAGAATGTAAACTGATTTGCAAAGCATCAACGTCATTAATTTGGGCAATACTTCCGCTAAAATCCTGCAACTTCAGCTGATAGTCTTTTCAGCGTAGGTCTTGCCCAGGGTGAGGAGGTATTGTAAACACATCTACAGGGTGAAAAAGGTGTCGATCTCTCTTTTGCCCCTTCTTCACGCTCCATGTACTGCTTCTACAGGAGTCAAATAACAGCGGCAGAATACCTTTGCTGCTTCCTCTCTCTCCTCTGATTATAAACACCTTCTAGTTTTCATGTTTGGAAAAGACATTTCTGCAAACAAAACCTCCCAGTTTGTTGACACTTGACCAGGTTGTGTGTAGCACACTGGCACTGTATAATACTCAATACGGTTGTATTGAGATAGGAATCGGATGTACGTAGAGTTGGAAATACTGTACAGTTCATGTCAAGACACTATTGGTGTCAAAACTTTGATGTGATACAGATCGACTCAAATGGCTCTAGAGAGAGCATTTAGAGAATACATGGGTGAAGCAAACAAAGTCATATAGACATATTTTCAATGTCTTTCCTTCTCTTTGTGTACATGTTTACCGTGGAACTATCAGCTATTGAGAAGGGATTGCAATCAAAGTTTGTTCAATAATTCTTAAATTGTTCTGTATTTCTTATCTCATGAACCCAGTCAGTAAACTAAGGATATTGACAAAGCTGAGCATTTCGTAATCATCAAAAATCCAGAGGCATCATCCTACTTAGACTCGATGAATGTTCACTTGTAAATAAAAAGTAGCCTATTTGAGCTATTTCATTTGTATTAGGAATTGAAAAGCAAAACTTAAAGGCTAAAATCCTTGACCCAAAATCCCAGAGGATAGCATTTAAAAGTATTACTGTAAATTTCCAAAGTGGTCCTTGATGGAAACATACTAGGCTACATGGAAAATAAATAAAATAAATAAATGCACGCCACGGAAGGTTGTTCCATAAGGATGTCACAGTATAGCTTCTTGAAGGTTGTTCCATAAGGATGTCACAGTATAGCTTCTTGAAGGTTGTTCCATAAGGATGTCACAGTATAGCTTCTTGAAGGTTGTTCCATAAGGATGTCACAGTATAGCTTCTTGAAGGTTGTTCCATAAGGATGTCACAGTATAGCTTCTTGAAGGTTGTTCCATAAGGATGTCACAGTATAGCTTCTTGCTATATTACCTTTAGGGACTATTTATAGTGGATCGAAAAGAATGTAACCACCTGTTTAATATGGAAATCCCTAACATGATCATATGATATGACCATATGCTTAAAAAGATCAATTGGGCAAAATGTGCAGTCCAGTAATGCATTTACTTTTATTAATATAATAAAACCTCTCTTTCATTCTTCATAACCAATGGTTAATAAAACACATTTGCACATGAAGTGTGTGGGTGTGTAAGGATGATTATATTATCACAGGGGCAGTAACTTAATTAATGAGGCTGAATTAACTGCTTGCTTTACAAGAGAAAATGTAGTCTGCTGTATATGTGTTGTCCTTGTCTGAATGACAGGTGATATTGTCCTTCAACCATGTGTGCCATGCAGTAATAGTATTCTTAAGCCACTATCTACCCATTTAGGCCTAAGACCGATTCTAAATAGCCTCTAGTTTTCAGAAAAACATCAAATATTGATATAGCAGCATATTTTTTAATTTTTGAATACTGTACATACTGTACAGAACCCCAAAATGGGTTCCCAGCCTGAGGGGGTAAAACACCAAAAGGGTTCCCGCCCAGAATGGGTTAAGCCAGATTTACCAAATCATTTTAGAATATTATGTGTATAGATAAATCACATTCATGTGAAATAAGTGGGAGTTAACAAGAACAGGAGCTCCAAAATGGCCAGAATCACTGAGACAGTGAAGTACCCAGCTCTCTCTCGCTCTCTCTCTCTCTCTCTCTCTCTCTCTCTCTCTCTCTCGCTCTACTAGGTATCACAACACCTCAAGGCCCCTAAAACAAGGCTGCCTGCAGACTTCCCAAAACCAGCTGGTCAGGCTACTACTTGGCCTCACTCCCCAAACCCACTTCACCCCTGCCCATTTTGATAGGCTGGAATGGATTAGGGTTGACGACAGATTACAGCATCTTGCAATGGGTCTGGTCTACAAGATTCGCTACACCACCAAGATACCCATCTACTTGTCAAAATACTTCTTTAATGTCAACGAAGTCCACACTCACAACACCAGAGAGAGTTCAACAAACCACGTGCAACCCAGATTCGGCTACAAACAAGAGATTAAATTAATTTCACTCCTATTTCACTAAAATGTGGAACACCCTACCAACAGTCATTAAGACATGTGAATCCCTTGACTCTAAAAGAGCACCTACGGATGTCTGCAATACGAAACTGGCCCCCGTAAATAAAGTCGGAGTCCCCCCCACACACGCACCCTTTCTCAACATGTTTTTCCCTTTTTGAGTGGTGCAACCACTCCAAGGAACAGCAATGTCCGTGTCCGTTAATGAGCACGAGTATGACTATTAGTACCAGTAGGGGCGCTGTTGTGCCAGAAACAGAGAGAGAGATAGTGCTGTACTGTTGCCTGCTAATGAGAGAGAGAGAGAGAGAGAGAGAGAGAAGGGGGGAGGGGAGTTGCACCACTCAGTTCACACAGGTGTGATTTTTTACTTTCTTTATGATTCTTTCTTTATATTTCCATGTATATTTGTACGTCTCTAAATGTTCTAATGAATTGAAAATGGTGGACCCTGTTGTAAACAAGTGCGATTGCTTAATAACGGTGTGTCCACATTACACAGTAACAGTTTTTGACACTTTACAGAGACACACTGTCAGCGCAATTGCCCTGGCAATGCTGGGTGAGCTGATAACACATTACAGAGCATGGCGTTTTCTGCTTGTTTTACGAATGCAATTCAGACATCCTTCAATTATTAATCATACAATGTTGTCTAGTCAACATTGATTCAATTATTCAGGTAAAAGGACAATTGTCTATTTATAAATGATATCGATGCTGTGAAATAGACAATGGTGGTAGCATGGTCCTTTTTCCCAATAGGCCTACAACTGTACATAGAAACAAGCCCAAAGCCGCTTATAATAAGCAGACTTGGCAACACAGGTGAAGATGGGAATGTCTGCTCGAAATGCTGCTCGTCATGGGTGCTTTCAGTAAAAAGGAAGCTAGGCTAGGCTGTGTGCAATATTTTCTTCTGTGCTTCGATCCTGTAAAAATTCCCCAAGACAAATCCCTGTACATCTATTATACTTGCAGAAATCTATCTAATCTATCCTTATTAGACTGCATCTAGAAGGCAGTGTACTTTCTACAGCCAGCAAGGGAAGTGAGTGCCTTTCAAATCAACTCTACTGGAGTTCGCGTAAAACTGAATCCTAATCAAAGGTGGACTCATGCACACGCACGTGTGTGTGTGTGTGTGTGTGTGTGTGTGTGTGTGTGTGTGTGTGTGTACACGCTCCCTTCATCCATTCTCAGTGGTGCGCACACAGCCCAGGCCAGTCTGTCTGCCATGCTGAGCTCTCACATTCATCTGTGGCAAATAAATCCACAGCTGTAATGATGGAGTCTGAGCAGTCGTGACTTGTAGCCCTCCGCTGCCACTCATCTGCCTCCAATTGGCCTGTCTGTCAATCAATCACCCCCGCCATCCGTCTTTCCACCCCCTCTCCTCCTGCATCATTTCACTCTATTCATCCATCCATTGCTTTGCGGCAATTGTTTAGCGGTATAATTTCTTTGTCTTTAGATGATTTATTTCTCTTTCAATAGTGCTCTCATCTTTCTATTAAATTCTCTATTGAATTATTGTATTTCTCCTTTTCACGCTGGCATTATTTCTGTGCCTTTATTTCTCAATGGCCCTCTTTCTACCTACTGTTCATGTCAATCTTTTCCCATGTGCTTTACCCCAAAGTCCCCTAATAACAACTGTAAACTAGCTATTCCCCTGCCCCAATCCCCCTGAACTCCTGCACCCCCACACATGCACACAGGGGGGTTGGTGACAGAAATAAATAAATAAAAAATAACATGACATGCAGCCATTTCAGGAATCTCTATGTCTGTCGAGGCGGAGCGGTGTGGCTAAAGTGACAAATTCTCTCCAAAAAAGGTCCAGCCTATCAGCCGAGCTGATGTCACGGTCCTCTGAAGTGAGATGGATGTGAAACATTTTGATCTCCCGCTGTTCATTTCCCACAGTCATTGACTCCATCGTGTTGTCTCTCTGGATGTTGAAGAGTTGTTTTGACACTCCAAGGAACAGGGACACCAGAAGACAAGAGGGGACGACAAAGGCCAAGTGTTGACAAGTGGCTCTGTCCCCTATCTTTTCTGCTCATCTTTCGTTCCTATTTCCTCTCCTGGCTCTCCAATTTCCTCTCCACTCCTCTATTACTGTATATCTTCTCCTCTCCTGATCTCAGTGTTGTGGTAAACTTTGGGACCTGCATTATCACTGTCGGTCTATTTCAACCAATCTGATTGGTTGAAATAGCCATTTTCCCGTGCTTAAACAATGATGGAACACCTAATCAAAACATACAAATCACACCCGTGTGAAGTGAGGGGCGATCTTATTATCGTACATCATCATGACGTAAAATAGACACTATGCCTATTTGCTCAGACGCTAAGACATAAAATTCTCCATTCATTGTCAATGGGAATTTAATGTTTGTTTAAGACAAAGTTATGGACGGTAACTAAAAGCTGGATATAGGAGGTCCTATAGCACTCCTTAAAAATCAGCTGTGCTGAGTCTCACGGTAAAGCACATCCTCTCTAATATCGCTTAAATCAGTGCTGGATTACAGGCTCGCTATGATGAGGGTCATGGGCAGTGTTGCCAACTCTTGCGAGAGAAAAAAGCCAAATCTGTCCTCGAAAAACAAGCCCAAAAATAATTAAGCCCAATAATATCGCCATATAATACTAATAAATACATATTTGATGCATTTATCATTATAAATAATATATGCATGTCTATAATTATGAATGTTATTGGTCATTTATTATACTATTACGTCACAGACACCAGACCCATTCTATCACTCAATGTGATTCACACTCCCCCAAAGTTTGTTTATAGTTGGGGAAAAAAAGTCAACATTGGCGGGAAACAAGCAGACTTGGCAACCCTGGGGTCAGGTGCTGGAGATGTGCCTGCATGTGCGTGTGTGAGACTGAGTGCATGCATGTATGCATATATGTATATTGGATACACACTGAGCTCCTTTACTGTGTCTGTGTGTGTGTGTGTGTGTGTGTGTGTGTGTGTGTGTGTGTGTGTGTGTGTGTGTGTGTGTGTGTGTGTGTGTGTGTGTGCATGCGTGCGTCCGTGCGTGCATGTGTGTGCATGTGTGTGCGTGTGTGTGCGTGTGTGTGTGTGTGTGTGTGTGTGTGTGTGTGTGTGTGTGTGTGTGTGTGTGTGTGTGTGTGTGTGTGTGTGTGCATGCGCACACACTGTGTTTGTGTCTGTCCTGCAAGTCTCAAGCCGTAGAGATTGCTGCCGGTGAGCATGGGCTTATTCAGGAGATGAGGGGGTGGCGAGAGACTGCTGCTCTATGTGATCTATCACTACCACTGGAGGAAAGAGGTATGTGGGTGTGAGCACACATACATGAGAGGCAGAAGGAGAGAGAGAGAGAGAGAGAGAGAGAGAGAGAGAGATTTTCTCATGTAAATATTCACTTTATTTCTTTATTTGTACCAACTGTTGGTACCCTAAACAGACAGGCATTATGGAGCCTTAACAGACACGTACGTATTATAGGGACACACATTGCTGTGCATTGAAGTGGCTGCACCACTCAAAAAGAAAATACTCAAGTGATTTAAAAGTAGGCCTCCCTCAACATCTATCTATAAATGCATCTGTATCTGTATGTACACGTGTGTACGTAGGCTACGTCTGTAATCTATGTAACTCGAAAACCGTTCACCGACTTCAAATTCGACACACACGTTCCACACCCCGTGGCCGGTGTCGAGTCCGTCAGATAGCCAGTTGTCCAGAACCAGCACAAAAGCCTCTTCCTGGGCTCTGGACCTGATCACCTATATGGAGCTGGCCTGTTCACAATGATTGTTCTGACATCACAATGGTGTTCTGACATCCATATTTGGGCATGCCTGACAAAGAACTCTGTAGTTCCATATATGGAGCTGGCCTGTTCTGACCTCACAATGGAGCCACCTGATCACCCCCAACGGGAACTGTTCTAGTTCTATTTCAATTCAGGACTTGTACATCATGTACTGAGAGAGGAATTAAACTGAGATGCAGACAGACTTGGGTTTTTGGTTCCTGCAATCAAGGTTAAGGGAGCTATAGAAAGTCTGAGTCATAAACCTCACGTGCACGGGAAGATAACAGACTCAGCTCATTGTTCCCAGCTTATTCACAATTGCACATGAATAGGCACAGTTTGTGAATATCCTCCAAATCTTGGGCATAGAACTGACAGACAATTACAGATAGTCAACCCAGCAGCTGTATTTGTGAGTGGGGGGTGGGCGACATAATTTGAAGCCCTTCGGGACCCGACGGGTCGTCGGGCCGGGCCAGGCCGAACTTGTCATATATTTGTCAGGCGTCGGGCCAGGCTCAGTCAGTCTGACACTAATCATCGCATCTCCTCACATCAAAGGCATTGCACAAATTAATGATGTTAAATCCAATCAATAATGGCCGGTTACAGGTAACAGTCCAGATAATAGGCCCATTATATTTAAAACCTATATAAAGCAAAACAAATCCACCACTTAGATGCAGGTTAGATGTTAGATGCATGTTAGATGCAAGTCCGGAGGAATTAAGCAGGCTGGACTGTCCGACAGCCACTTTCCAACTTCTCACATTCCTGCCTGTTCCTCCTGCATGTCAAACAACACCACACAAGACAAACAGCACGATTATTGAATTTGTTGCTTCAGTAGCTTTGTTCACTATTCAGAATGTATAATGCACTTCAGTATCTCTGCAGTTTAATCAAGTGGGACACTTTCACTCTCAACCCGTTCAATGCATGCAGGCACGGCGTTATATGGTTACATTTCAGGACATGAGCACGCAGATCGAAGTTTTGTTGGCTCTAAAACATCCCTTCAAAGTACAGCTTTTTTTAGACCCCATCTGCCAGACAGCGTAGTCATGGTTTCGATCCCATAGCCCAAAGAGACAGTCCGAACAGATAGCCAGGGGGATGGGTAGAAAACGTGGCTTTGGAGGGGAGCAGATCTACAAGCTGTGTCGCGCTGCAACACGTTGTGGGCTTGTATGTTGTCTCATGACAACAGCACGGGTCCATTAATGACGTCAATTGTATAGATTATCTTCTGTGACTGCATCATTGCCTGACATGGTGTGGCACTGGCACTGGTCACAGCCTCACAATAACACATCTGCACACAATTTACAATTCAGGCATTTAGCAGACGTAAGCAAGAACAACACGATTACCAACATGGTAATATACTTCAAATACATAGAAATAGTCATGAAGGATCATAAGCAAGCTAAGAGCCTAACATCCGTCTAACAGTAGAATATCGGTACAGAGCAGCCCATGGGGTTACGCTCTCCATGCTGAATCACTTCCCCTCGACCTCGAGCCATCACCGCTCTTGTGTTGTTGAAAGTGAACAAATCATGCAACGGCTCTGATGTCAAATCCCTTTTCCTGCTTATCAGAGAAGTGCTTCAAGATGCTCGCCTTCAAAGACTCATGTCCCTGTCGACTTGCCTGAATCCCAATGGTATAGACTTCTTGCTGTGACTCATCCTCACCATCTCCCGCAAGGCTTACTGACTTTCTGGATAGGGAGGCGAGGAGTGTGTGGGCCACACGCCCCTCTGAGGATAGGATGAGCTTAACTGAATTTGTAACCAAAATATGTCAAAGTCTGAGACCCCCTCTATCCCTGTAATGAATCTTCAAATTAATAAAGCCCACGTTATTCTCTCATACATTGCTTTGGATAAGAGAACTAGCTAAATGCATAAACCCTGGGTTTGAGTAATAATCACACACATGGGTACAGACTGACAGACAGCAGCAAACTATAGTATGCATCACTCTTCCACGCCCCCTCAGCTAGACTGAGTGGCAAAACATTGAACAGCATGGAGCGTTGGAGTTTGGAAGCAGTCGTTGGAAACGGTCCTGCATACCACCAGGCAACAGGACATTGCTTTATTGAAAACGAGCGCTTCCAAACTCTGACACTTAGGCCTAATAATTATCACCTGCACATAATTTCTTGACAGAAAGTAGCTCATAATAACATGTCTATGGTGGATTTTTATGAAACAAAATGAGGATAATTCAAGCTTTCCCTACAGCTGCAATGTTGGTGAGTATAACATTGTGTAATACAATACGACTTTTCTGTTTGGATGTATGAGCTATCAAGACTCAAGGCCAGAAAGTTGTTTTTTTGCCACTCAGTACAGTAGGTGTTCCCGCATACCTTTGATCATACCTTCGTATGATGATGATGTCACGCTTGCAACAATTGTATTAAGTAGATTGCAACTGTTCGAGATGTTTGTGATATTGCCTTTTAAAAATATACCAAACCAGGAATAAATGAATTTGAGTTGTTTCTTTGTTTTGAAACCAAAATAGCCAGGCGTGTATAGACCCCGGTAGCACATGGTCCTGTTTGGGGCGTTATGGTAGGTAGTCTATAATGTTATACTAGCAATGTAATCCAGCATTTCACTAAGTCACAAGAAAGAGATTGGTGAGGAAATATCACTCCAAAACGTTTATATTATATCTTGCACAGAGAGAGAGCTAGAAAGAGAGACCCTAACCTGAATCTCTCTGTTAACAGCAAATATTAATAGTGAACGATCTACCGGACTATAAATAAATTGGATTCTGTGTTGCCAGGGAATGAGTGTGTATTCCTAGTAGAGTTGTGTTTTGATCCAACACAAGTTTTATGTGATTGTGCTGCTAGACTGAAGTAGACAGATTACCAATGCCACAAAGAGAGAGAGAGAGAGAGAGAGAGAGAGAGAGAGAGAGAGAGAAAGAGATTGCAGCTTATCTCACCATAGTCAGGGTACACTAAAACGTATGACACTGCAAACTGCAAAATAAGCCAAAATGGGAACACTTTTGAGTCACTCACATACACACGTACACCAAACTTTTCCTCAACTTTCTCTTATTTACACACAGGCATTCCTTAAATCTGACCTTGCAGTTTTTCTGTGCACATTATGATGAAATTAGAATTGATTTATTGATCTGGTGAAGTCTGTATGCATTTTGAGTTGGAGTGCCACAGCAGATGTGACAGTGTTTAAGCTGTAATGGCAGATTTAAATGGGGAGACCTTTGTGGAGATCTTCAGGTTCTTCTATAAACATTTAGATATAGTCAGTAGACTTGACACCAAAATATGACATAAACTTTACAGCACGAAGACATGGATGTCACATGGCAGTTCGAACCACTGAATCAGGCCATGTTTATCGAGTTAAATCACTCACTCAGTGGAAAGATCTTTCAGACAGATCTTGCAGACAAGTAAGTGCAAAAGGATAGATAGCGCTGAAACACATACAGAGTCAGAAACCTCAGAATGAAAACTAAGCGAGGCTACCTGAGTTCACTCCGAGAAAGAAACCACTGACTAATAAACCCTGCTGTTCATCCCCACTGCACAACTGAAACAGCAGCTCTAATTCTGTCTCCCGGACCCTACGGAGGACATAATCACATTAGCATAATGAGATAATAACTTAATTACGTTTCAACCAGCATGACTCAAGTTTGCAAAGTCCCTTATCCTCTGATGTGGCCCTTTTCCTGGTTCGAAGCGTTAGCCTGTTCACTCACACAGCAGGATGAATGGCGATGGTATTATGCTGTCTAATATTCATGTCTATACAACACGATTGGCTGTAGTTACAGTTTATGTGATAATACGGGTTGATTTATACGGGGTTGTGGTGGCGGTGTGTGTGTGTGACTGTGTGTGTGTGTGTGTGTGTGTGTGTGTGTGTGTGTGTGTGGCTCTTAAGCTGTGTTGAACACCAGTGAGCTGATGACAGTGTGAATCAAATTTGACTGACAGCTCCTCCGTGGCCATATGGGGCTTTAATAACCATCCTTAAAAGGCCAGCCTTGTTCAAATTTCATGTCATTAACTTTTAGGAACAGTTGGTAGCAGAGCTTGGTATTAAAATCAATGCTTAAAAAGCATGAAGGGAGGACTTAAATACTCAAGAGGAGAGGAGGATGGTGCTGAACCTTCGACAAATGATGGCTTCATGACAACGTCGACATTTGGAGCATTTACAGTACTGTAGCTGTACTTTTATCCAGGGCGGAGAGAGACTGAACAGTCAGTACCCCAGAACTTAGTATTTGTTTAACCTGAAACTCTGCTAAACCTGTAGAGTTCTGTGATAATCTTTTGTTAAAATTATAACCAGAAGCTGTTTTGATTTCCCAGAACTCAGGGTTACTTTCTCCTGAGCAGGGCCCAGAATAGGTTCTGAGAGAGAACCGTATCTGAAACAGAGTTGTATCTCTGGAAACGAATCCAGAACCTGTGAAATAAGTTTCATGGCACGGCATGCTTCACTTAGTTCTTTTAGCTGAACAGAGCCATAAGCTGATAATGTCCAGAGGCCCAGAGGCACACGCGGCACCTGTTTCATCATGCTAGGTGGGGGCTACAACTACAACAACATTGAGTGACACGGGGATGATAATAAAACCTTTGCCTACACTGGAGAGCTACTATATACAGCCTGTAACACAATGTAATGACAATCCTATAATATAATATTATCTCTTCTCTCAGTGCCTGATTGCTCACATTTGAATAGAATGTGGGTTCGATCCTGGCACTGCCAACTTGCCAAGTGCCAACTCGTGGCCAAAGCTGAGGAGAATAGTAATAATAAAGAAGCTAAATACAAATAGCCTTAATTAGAATTAAAAAAACAAAGAATGATGCATTCTCCTCTCTGGTCACTAGACCCCCCCCCCCAATTCCCATTATTTCTATAAGGCAGATCTACAGAAGGAAAGACTTCATTAAGAGTTTTGCTTGGTTGCACACAAGCCTGTTTTGGGTCACTTAGCTGTGATGATGCAGTGAAAGGTCTGGGTTATGTCCCAGGTGTCTGCTCTTGTAACACATTATGCTGCCGTGCGTGGCCCTCCACGGAATGTTCTGTAAATAGCAGCTGAAAGCTGGTGACATCAGGCTAACTCAATTCCGTTTGGTCATTTGTGATGTTGAGAAGAAAAAAAGGTGGGGGAAAAAAGATGATGGGGAGAAAGTTATTATTGTGCACACAAAGGCTCCAGAGTGACAGACTGATTGAAACATCCAACATTGGAAAGTTGAAAAAAAGGAAGAATGATATGAGAATTAAATACAGTAGTCAAAGTAGAAAGACTTTGAAATATCCCTTAAACCTTTAGTAACTGCATACATTAAGTTGTGTTTTGTATTCAAAATGAATTATAATAAAAGGAGACAAACGACACTATTATGCCTTACAATATCTCTTATCACTGGCAAACAGCTGCCAAAACGACATCCTTGAAAATGGTAACAATGAGGAATGAATGACTGGCTTTCTCTCTGTTTTACATACAATTTGTTCCAGTGGATTTCTTATTGTGCAAAGGGCAGGCAACGAAGAAGAGAGGAACTTAATTGTTAGACAAGAATAAATTACACTTCCAACTGTATGGCAGCACCTGTCCCAACTGTGCGACATGAGATGACAATTTAAGGCAGCCAAATGTGGATTTCTTGCAACATACTGTAAATAAATTAAACATAACTTAAGCTGTGTGTGAGTGCTGTACGTGTGGCATTATGTTTTTGTAATGTGCTATCTGAACACTGGCTGAACATCGTTTGTTTTAAGGTTATGCCCGAGTTAGATAGCAGATGAAGAATATGCTTACACAGTATGCAATTACAGCCTTATCTTATAACCACCAAAAATGCATCACAGAAAACTGCTATGACTGCTTTTAAAATCTGTGCTGAAGATTACACAGTGACAGTTTCTCTCTCCCGGAGGAACGGAGCTTATTATTTTTTGTTAAAGAACCTTATGTTACATGCAAAATTGTCAGGCCAGTCAATGTGCAGTATATTGGCAGGATATGCACAATGTCATGTCTGAAGCAGATGAGAAATTGATTAAACCTGCATCCTTTTTAAAGATGAGGCAGAAAATGGAAGGAAAGGAAAGGTTCTCCTATTCCAAAATGCTTATAGGACAACTTCATTACATTTTTCAACCAAGGTTCATGTTTTAGGTTGTTATTAGGGAAAGTCAACGATGAGTGTTATTTTAATTATTTTAATTTGTTGCTAAATATGTTTTTATTTTTTTATGGCGATTCATTTTGTCTATTATTTAATATAGTCCTACTAGACCCCAGGAAATTACAAATGGCCACAAAAGTTCACAGGATCTATTGAACGTGAAGGAAGGAGGAGGTGACAAACTGATGATTGAGCCTATGATCGCAGCCCCCGTACCTCCCCCTTCATGTTCAATTATCTTTTGTGGCCAGATGTAATTTCCTGGGGTCTAGTCTAGTCCTACTGTAGGACTAGTAAATAATAATAATAATGATAAAAATGCTGTAAAGCTTTGACAGCTTCCCTGTCAAAAACCGTTAAAACAAAACAGCAAATGATAAAAATATAACACTCATCTTTTACAATCTCTACCAAAGTTGTCCTTTAAAAATGTTTTCTTTAATTTATTGATATAATTAATTTATGTACATTTTAGCCAATGACATGACCCAAATAGGGACACCAGGGTGAACCTGGTGCTTCAACCACTTTAGTATGCTGACCATGACTGCATTGTAAGTCATTGAAATCTGACTCAGGACCTGTGTTGCATTTGATCTCCCCTCTGGCTTTCTGTCTCATCTGTCTGCTTTACTGTCCAACGAAGCAGAACGGGAACTTCAAATTATTCACAACAAGTGTTTGATGCACAGAAGCCCATCACACTGCATATATTATACTCTACTGTCACATCTTTCTCTTGGCTAGCTGTTGCTATCACTGCAAGCACCAAAAAAGAAACAAAGACGACAGAAGTTGTGGTTTTAGGTTCAGTATGACTGTGGTGTGTATACGTGTGTGCCTAAGCAGAGACGATCCAAAGCAGCAGATTGTGATATGGGTAAATGCAGAGGAGGGATTTCACATAAGAACATAAGAACATCAATAACAATCCCCATGAAAGACCTGCCCGGAACAAACCTCCACATATGGCAGTGTGCAAAGATGCTTATCAGAAGCCCGATTTATCGTGAGTACACAGGTAAAAAATATAATAAATGTAATAATTATAATAATTAAAATTAATTTTAATAATAATAATAATAATATAAAATACGGTGTTCATTTATCTCTCAGAAGGTAAAAATGGGATTTATGGGTTTTATTTTCAGGTGTGACCTGGAGCAGAGGGGCTTTCCTACGCAGGGCCCCAGAGTATTTCTTATCAGTTCTGTGAGACCTGACCTTCAGACATTATCTAACCCCCCCACCCCCCCGCTCTACTCTCATCAAACGAAAGAGAGAGGAAAGATAAGGGATGACTGTACAGTGATAGAAGGCCCACCATGGCCAAGTCCTCCCTCACACACACACCAGCAGACGGACTGACTGGACCTGTTCTTGGAGAGAGATTTACTGCATCTGGGGTAATCACCCAGGAATACGGCGGGGAGGCCATCGTTCATGGCGCCACATCAAAAAGAGAGACGTGTGACCTTGAGGTCAAACGGAGAGGAGGAGGAAGATAGGACTCGTAGTGTTGTCAGACAAGCTTGCACACTCTGACAGACGGACTGAATGTGTCACCACAAACACACGTGCACACGCATGCATGCACACAAACACTTACACACACTGACACACACACACACACACACACACACACACACACACTGACACACACACACACACACACACACACACACACTGACACACACACACACACACACACACACACACACACACACACACACACACACACGATGGAGAGAAAACTGATTTTATGTTGTTGAGAACTGGAAACATTGATATAAAACAAACAAAGAAACAACATCCTTTATAGAGAAAGTGTCACGATTGCACCTGAGCTCCATGCACACTTTGGTCATAACCTGCTGGTCTGAATGGCGAAAAGGGAATGTAATTAACAAACCCAGCGGTATGTGTGTACACTTACAGTACATCAGACTGTATGTTATGAAGGCAGAGACTTTGGATACCGCAACACAGACTGACACCACAAGTGGTAATTATAAAAGAGTTTACCGTGGACATTTCGGAGCTATGGGGGCAACATGCATGGCGGCATCGTTCCCGTTCCGTGTCTGTTTCCTGCTGGAGTGCAGATGCAATTAAAACAGATCAGGAACAAAGCCAGCGTTTGTTTCTGCTCATTGTGTCCATATGGGGACACCTGGAGCTGTCTGGCAACGAGGGCTTTTTGGGAGACGCTTCTCTGCCCATGTGTTCATTAATTAATTAACCTGGAGGTGACTGAACATTGAGGCTGTTTAGAAATTCACTCAGCTGGGAAATGTGAGCAGAGCAGAGCGACACCTCTCCGACTGAGCAAATGATGAGTCACATTTTAACTGGCCGAGTACTTTGCACATTCAGCACGAGCAATTTGACTTGGTTGATTAGCTCACACACGTAAATAGCAAAAAGAAAAGAAAAACAACTGTATGTCTTTCTGGAACTACCTAATCCCATAAATCTTGACTATTATTTTCACCCCCCTGCCTTGGTAACGATAAGTGGATTATGTGGGAGGGCTAGTGGGGACCTGGGCAGAGGCATAGTCCCGCTGATTTATACCCAAGTGGGTCATTTGTAGAGATGCTTCATCGGGGTGCAGTGCCGCAGTCACACACAGCACAATTTGTTTTTCCTGCTTGATACCAAGAGAGCCCTACAGAAAGATATATCCACTGTGCAGTGCAGGGTTAGAGAAGTTAGGAGAACAGCATGCGTACATTTTGCCAACTTGCATGCTTATAGCATCCTGATGGCATTTCTGTAGCAAAATGTGCCAAATAATGCAGTGGTTCCCAAAGTGGGGTCCTTGGGGGAATTCCAGGGGGTCCCCAGCTAAATGATAGTTTGGAACCAAATGGACCCTTTTGGGTCTGTAACTCTGAGAGTGTACAAATGGAACCAAATGGACCCATTATAGTCCATTTGGTTCCATTTGTACACTCTCAGAGTTAATTTAACTTTGATGATTTTACAATATAAATTGGGGGTTCCAGAGATAGAAATGCCATTACATGGGGGGTCCGTAGACTAATGTATGTCAAACTGGGGGTCCTTCAAATTAAAATAGTTGAGAATCACTGCTAGAGCCATACAAATCTTCTCTTATGGGGGTCCCTGGCATATGTTTTCAAATGGGGGTCCGCGGGCTAATTAGTGTCAATTTGGGGGTCCTTGACATGAAAAAGTTTGTGAACAACTGAAATAATGAATGTGGTGAATTATAGCTGACGGTGTGCTGACGTCCAGACAGTAGACTTTGCATCCTGTCTGAACACCCCATCTTGTTACTGATAGTAATTTTCACATTAAACATCAGTGTGTGTGCAATACACAGCACAGAAGAATACCCCTTGTGATGTGAATAAGACTGTTAATAATTGTCTTGCAAGGTTAACCCTCCTAGGACTAGATCTATTGTGTAACACATGGAAACAATGGACACAGTGTGAACTGTGAACGTAAGTGGTACATCTGACATTTATTTTCCAGACTGTGAACAGCCTCTTACAGTCACAGTGGAGTTTTCCTGTTGATAGTGCCCTGTGATATTTATCATGATTCCCCTGGCAAGGAGAAGAAACACCTCAGAAACGGCTGGCACTCTGTCACTACAAAGGAGAATTGCATTTCTCAGGAACGCGACGAAAACAATTTGAACACTGGCACTGGTGGACTCGAGGTCACAGTGTCAAAAAAAGAGGGAAATCTCCCATATTGGGTATACTTCGCTCAACATTTTTTATTTTTACTACAAAGACAATCGAGATGCAACCACTATTCAAAACAAAGAAGTCCAAAGTCGTGTATGGTTGCTGTGTGTGATAAATCAATGCAGGTGGAAAAGGAATGTGCCAGAAAAGGAACTGACATCCTCATGAGGCAATTTTCACCTGACTAAGGTTCACGGAACCTATACTGGCTTTCAGATATGGGGAGATGAATGCGTCTAAAAGCAGCCGTGTCAGAGAGCATCAATGTTGAAGTGCTTGAGAGAAAAAGACAATGCTTGAATGAAAGAGGAAGAGAAGGGCCATTATGCTTAATTTATGGGGGCGGCGACTGGGTAGACCGCCTGGGAAACAGAAGGTTGTGTCGCGGCCCTGGCTTCTGTGTCGATGTTTCCTTCTCTGAGCACGACACTTAACCCCTAACTGCTCCCTGAGCACTGTACTAATAGCGCTCACTGCTCAATGCTAGTAGTTATAGGATGGGACAAACTGCACGTAATGTGCAAATATGAGAATACATTCTCCAAAGGGGTGGGGACCAAGTTATTATACTGTAAATATGTTATTATTATACTCTATAGGCTACCCACGGTGGTTCTTAGAATATTATTCAAAAAACCACCGTGGGTAGCCTATATGATGTGATGATGGAAGCATACAGTATGACTCACTCCATGTTTGTTGCTCGAATCTAAATGTTTTCAGGGAATGAGACAGTAATTATGTGTATTCAACATTCATGGTTTATAATTATGCAGAGCTGATGAGGGTTCAGGCTTTAGTGAAGAAAAACAGTTGTACCAAGGTGAACTTTCACTAGAGAGCTGACACCCACAGGCCAAAAAAAGAAAAGAAAAACGACTGTATTTCACTTGATTCATTATTAAGCATAACCAATTTGTTTTTTCTAATGCAGCATATTTTATATTCTAGCTCTTTTCCTGTGTATTCATTTGTACTGAAACCTTTCTTTGTTTTCATTAACACAACCCAATGACCTGTAGATAATTTAAATAATGAACAACATGGGGCAAACACAAAAACACAATAAAGACTTGTTTTTCATGTATTTCAACCCATTAAGGAAATGGCACCTATATGTACAGTAGTAGTATAGTATAGAGTAGCTCAGTAGCCTACAGTGTAAAATAAGAAACTTAAAGATGGAGTGCCATGATCTTTTTCCACCCTAAAACATGATCATCAGGTCTTATTGTTTTGAATTTTTTTCACAAAAGTGTAAAGCATTTGGTAAAATGTTGTTTTCATGTGCGCACGTCCACTAGTTCATTAAGTATGCCTGATTTGCCTGGTGGGTGGTGATGGGTGGTGATCCACCTGAAATGAAGCCACACCCACGGCTGTTGTTGTATTATAAAGGGGGAGGGGTTAGGGGAGGGGCTGATAGTATGATGTCACTATATTGCTGTTTTTTTTCATTGCATTGCACATTTGACTGTCAAGGTTTCAGCCTCCAGGAAGAAACCCTAAGGGAAGACATCATTGCACATAACAACCACACCAATGGGTCTAATTAAGTACTGTAACCTACCTTACTGTAATCTTAAACACATGAAAAATTGGAAAAAGTACAAACATCACAGCACTCCATCTTTAAGTCCTGGCTGCCACGATATTTGAAGAACAACATTTCTAGTCTATTACAATCCTAAAGGTCATAGCAAGCACAAATAATACTGTATGTGAGAAATAATAAAATGAAGGAATGGAAAGAAATGTTTCTGACACGATTCAGCTGAGTGGCTGTCATCAGTATTAATTTAATTTAGTTTAAGAAATTGAAAAAAGAAAGAAAGAGAGAGCTAGCAAAACAAACAGACTTTTGTGGCCATTATTTAACAAAGTTTTAAAATTGATCTTTAGTGTGATTACAAAATATAGCAAGTGCATGTTCATGACGGGGGGATTAATGATACAACATGTCCTTTCTGGTTTGGAAAAAGAGCAAAGTTATTAAGATTTCAGCAGTGACTGATGAATGATTTACACTATTCAGTCCAGGTTTCACAGCATGGCTATGAATCTAATATAATGAATAATGAATCAAGTAAAATACTGTAGCTTTTGCCTGTGGGTATCATCATTGTGTAGTGAAAGTTCACCATGGTAGGCTACAACTGTTTCCGCGACTCAAACGTGTTCTGTTTCCAAATGTATGAACTTCACATTCACCCATTCACAAACACCATAACAGAACATTAAACACTGTTTGGTGTTAATGTAATACTGTTACGAAAACAGTTATACATTCCATGATTGTGTGGCACATATTCACATCGAAAGCAGAGGCAACCATACATTTGTGCACATAATTCTGTGTCAATAAAGAAATCAATAATTCAGTCATGGCATGATTGATTGATTGATTGATTGGACTCCACTCATGTTGTAAATGTTTCTGACAACCACACTTGCATACCTCTTTTATCCATAAAAGCTATATTCTTCCATCTTGTAATGTCATTCAGAGAAAGATATAAACCATCCTCTTCACTTAAACAGATATTTAACACTCAGTCAACTATATTAGCAACACTCTTATCTTCCTTGCTAAATCTGTCATTAAAACTATGCGGTGATGAAGGCGCAACTGCGTTGTAGTGGTAATGGGAGCTGACACTCTCATTGGTTTTATTAATATAACGACCCCAAAACACACATGCCTAATACAGAGTCTCCTTTTCTCTGCACCATGCGCCGAGTAACTTCAGAGCAAAGCTGAGTTCCGTCTAACTCGCAATATTGAAAGGGAAACCGACCCTGCTGCAGTTTGTGCCCTATGTTTGTGCCCTGCACCATAGATTGCCTAAATAGGGCCTTATAAGAGTCAAATAAAATCGAAGCATTTTGCTGTGTACAGTTCATCACCTCTGTAGCTTCTGCTTCATCTGATGCCCAGATGGTTTATCTGTAAGCTCAGCTCAGGTCACACAGAACCCAGATGGTCTCGCATCAGCGAGTAGCGTCCTCCTCACCCCACACTCCCCCCAACAAGATCATTATCAAGGATGACCGCTGTGAGAAATGTCACCTACCCCTGGTGGGGCGATTCTCCATTTCTTTCACAGCAGGAGCACTCTCAGATTTCTGTTACCTGTGTGGATATTAAATTGGTGCCAGGACAGCTATGTGTCTGGTCAAAATGGCTAAAACGATATGCTACACAAAACAACAAACAAAATGACTGTTTTCAGGCACACATGCACGCACATACACACACACAGCACGCGCGCACACACACACACACACACACACACACACACACACACACACACACACACACACACACACACACACACACACACACACACACACACACACACACACACACACACACACACACACACACACACACACACACACACACACACACACAATACTAATATAAAACAATGATTCACTAGTCACACTCATCTTCACAGTTTCAAGTTCAAGGTGCTTGACTGCATGCTCATCACATACAAATCTGCTGCTAGCTTACAGGCAGTGAAATTGTTGTACTAGGAGATCAACAGTGCTGATAAATCAAATAAGATAAGATAATATTCAAATAGTCATGAGTTAACTATAAATGCTGCTGCTTGAATGTAGCCCGTTAAAATGTATTCAGAAAACATGCACGCAAGTGCACAAAGACGCGCACGCCATCTGCATTTGCAATAAGAACACTTTATTTAGGCAACATTTCGGTCAAAAACTGATTTGAACACAACGTTGCCTAAATAAAGTGTTCATATTGCAAGTGCACCCGCACATGGCCTGAGCATCAATGGCTGCCTGTCTCTTTAAAAACCAACCACACAATTTGGCTTCTGTCTCCATTTGGCCCCTGCCTCTGACCATCCAACCAACCATCCTTCCCATTCAGTAGCAAAGAGCATTCATTTAGGAGCTGTAATACAGTTGACCTGAATGGGATCAAATTGAGCTCCTCCAGAATTAACTCTGGCACTGTGGTTCTTTGCGGGACAGGAGGTGTGGGAGCCTGTGGGTCTGACAGAAATAATGTCAGACAGAGTGCAATTCTCTGCCAAGGAAATGAGCCGATGACAAGGAAATGTAAACGTCCCCACAAAAACCCACTGTGTGTTAAAACTTCAGGTGAAAAATAGAACTCCGCAATTTGTGAAAATGGGGGAGCTGCCATTAGGATTAACTGTTAACTGGTAGCCTACTGCTAATTGTGTCATAATGGCATATTTTATGCCATTGAGGTTGTTCTTTAGACATAATGTGATGTTCATAATTGATGTTGTTAGAAAGCAATGTCAATTATCTTTGTGAATGGTTCTCCTGACGTCATAAATATTGAGGGGAAAGGTTGCAGGAAATGCAAGTTGCCTGCACAGGTAAAAACACTCCCATTTAATGGTTCTAATGCTGTCACATTGGGGAGGGAGATTGAGATTGAGAGAGAAAGAGAGAGAGTGTGTGGAGAGAGAGAGAGAGAGAGAGAGAGAGAGAGAGACTATTATCACCAAGGTCACAGAGACAGTTAGGTGACTTCCTTGATGGGCAAGCTGACCTTCTGAATCCTGCTTTGTATTGCCATGGTTGTAATTGCTTCAGGAAAAGCTACAAAGCTTCTGGGAGCGCCACAATAACTGTTCTGCTGATTTAGAAATAGAAGATTATTCCCTGTGCCACCGATTTTGTTGCCATTAATTGACAAACAAAGAAAGATTTGGCTGAATTGGCAGACTTGCTTTAAATCATGATTGCGAAAGCAGTGAGCACTTACTATGAGACCTAGCAGATCATGTCTGTCTGTCTGTCTGTCTGTCCGTGTGTCCGTGTGTCTGTCCCGCTATCCAAATATGGAGTGTGTTGCATCAGCAATCACTCAGCTCCATATATGGGCACAAAAGGGGCCAGGTCCACTCAGCTCCATATATGGGCACAAAAGGGGCCAGGTCCACTCAGCTCCATATATGGGCACAAAAGGGGCACCATATAAGGAGTCCCCAAAGCAGCTATACGTCCAAAACCCAAATATGTACGAGCTGCGTTTGCTTCCCGCGTTTGCGCGTCTTACTCATACTTAAAAGGACCACCTATCTTCATATAATTGGTCCTCACTAATGATCATGATAAAATAGCACAATTTCAGTTCAGAAACCCATCAACCAGTGACATCATCGATGGGGAATCCCAAGCTAATAGAAACTGAAGGTGTTCTATTGGAAGCCATCGTTCTCACGATAATAAAAAAAAAGATCACTTCACACCCGTGTGAAGTGAGGGGCGCCAATATATTAAAGTCTAACTCATGTTGATTAGGTGATGTAATGATGATGTAAAACAAACAGTGCCAACACAAACATTAAATGCCATTAACAATAAAGAGACAATATGACGTAATGAGGGACAATATGACGTACATTTTCCATACATTGTCAATGGCGTTTTTAAAACAAACATTGAACTAAAAACAAACATTAAACTACATATAGGAGGGACTAGCACCCCTTGAAAAATCTAAAAATAATATATATATTTTGAAATGCCTAATGATGATGTGGACGGGTTTCTGAACTGCCCACAACAATTTGTTTTGCTATTTTAGGCCCAAGTGGGAACTAGCTCGTGCCCGCTGACAAGCCCACTTGAGGCCCATATACTTCAGCCCACCTTGAAACCATATGGGACCCATGTCAGCCCCACAGAAATTGCCTAGTGGGACCCATGTGGGACCCAAGTGGGTCCTACCTGGGCTTGCCCATGTGGGCTTTAAGTGGGTTCAACCTGAGCCCTAGGTGGGCCCCACACCTAGGGCCCACCTGGGCTAGACCAGGTTTTTTGTTTTGTACACACACATACTTCATGCATATAGTGTCCCTTTAAACTTGGAATGGTGAAGCTTAAAAATGCTTAAGGATAAACATCTCGAAAGCACAAACTACAAAAAAGAAGAAAGGGATTTATGATATCTCTGTTCCATCCAGGTTAAGATTGGCGTGTCCATATCTGTTCAGCACTGTGATTAAAGCCCCTCTCACATGTGGTATAAGTAGGTGCTTTAATGTGCACCAGCTCTGTCCTTATCAGGGCTAACATGACATGAGAGGAAGGTGTGAAGTGAAACAGAAATGTGCCTGTTTAGAGTCTATTTAGAAATCACACTCAGATGTTCAGGGTTGACATGAAAAATGTGTTTGTTATTGAATGACTGATAGAATGATTTAATCTATTGTCTTTGACTCCTTATCCCGATTTGCTAAATAATCAAGAATCAAGAAGGAGTAGTGAACCAGAGAAACTCTGACTGCACTCTAAAAGGTATCCAATCCAGTCCGTGAGATTTGGGGAAGAAGACAATTATTCACAGTTTATAGCTGTATGACAGCTGATCTTAGGCAGTAGGATACATCCATATCCGTTAAGATCAATTCATGATATCATTTATTTCTGGGAACAACCAGAACATTCCAGTCAGAGAAGTGTTACCCAATCCAACAATGGAAGTCAGCTCCATGTTTTGTGCAGATGCACCATACTATACTATTGCTTACACTCTCCAAGTTATAATATACACCACATGTGATCTGTAGACCACGAGTGGTGTATATTACAATTTATATCACATATTATACAGATCTACAGTATTTTGCCTTACGGCCAATTCGTTTACGGTATATAAAACATATGATCTGAAATTCAACTCCTTTGTTATTGTATGAGAGAATGTGATCACATTGTTATGTTCTCCTGTACAGTTTCTCCACTGTGCTCTACGATTTGACTGGGTTGTGTGTGTAAAGTGATCTATATACTGTACTTTGCCTTCAGGAGTTGAGATGCTCCCTCACAAACAAACCCCTATTACATTGTCCTCAAGACAAATCCTGTCCCTCATGATTGGCTTTATTATATCATCGAGCTACTTCATATGAAAAACTATCACCCGGGAATAAGATGCCGGTCCCCTGTCTTCCCAGAAAGGTTTCAGCCACATTAGGAATGCAGTAATTCAGTCATGGGTCCTTTGTTTGACTTGGGTTTGTATTCTACCCGCTGGGCACATACCAATGCATTTCAGCCGGGGAAGCTGTGAAGAAGTAATAGGTCTCATAATATGTCTGGGAAGGGTTAGTGCACTGATGTAGCATTAGTATGCTTAGTATGCACTGGGTTGTGGTGTATACATTCAACCACCGCAATAATCATGTATAGTGCGGAACCCTCCCAGACTATAGGAGCTTTCAAATTAATCATAAAAGTGACCGGACATAATAGATTTATTTATCTGTCTTCTGGAGGTAATATGACTCATATAGGGTCTGGAAGGGTTTGTGGACTCTATTGCTGATAAGTCTGGCTGGCCATGTGTCTCCTGGGTTTTATGCTGTGTATCTAATACTCATGTGGCTTGATGATCTTCTACCAAGTTACAAAACTAAAGGCATTATCGTTTATGTGCATGAAAATATAGTATTTCACCTTCTAACTCTAAATATGTTTTCCTAATGGATGTTACAAAATTAAATGTAAACGTTATAAGGCAAATATATTTTATGTAATTGAACCTGGCCATATCCTCTGAGAGGGCAACAATATAATTACATTGCAATTTGTACCCTCTCAGTTAAAGAGTTACATTAACACTCAATATTTTGCTGTTTGAACTTTGAACATGAAAGCAAAATAAAGTAATATGGGCTCTGATGAAGACTAAAGACAAAATGACGTCACTAGTGAGCAGCGCTGATAAGCTTTGTGAGGTGGTCACCTCAGCACACGTGGCTGGTCAACTCTCAAGGGAGTATGATGGTGTGTTATCATCAATAAGGAACTTTAGGTGGAAAAGTGAGTTTGGTGGGTGCACTGGGTGGATGGACTAATTCTACCTGGCTGTATCGCCACTAAATGCTGATTGAGGTCCCCTGACCT
The DNA here is from genome assembly GCF_963924005.1 of Protomyctophum bolini. Lineage (NCBI taxonomy): Eukaryota > Metazoa > Chordata > Actinopteri > Myctophiformes > Myctophidae > Protomyctophum > Protomyctophum bolini. Next base: position 33,585,272 of record NC_137864.1, read on the forward strand.
CACTGAAAAGTGAATCACTTAAATACACATAATAGAGTGGGTAGACATTATGTATTGATAGAATATAAGGTACATTATGTTAATTCAGTCATACTAAGTGCAGATATTCTTTTTCAAACGGTCAGTCAGTCTGTCTATCTGTCTATCTGTAGTCTGTACCATCGTTGTTGACATACAGTACTCTATGTTTGACACCTTTATGATGTATGTGATGTCTCGTCTCGGTTTGAGACCGTGAATTGTGGTGCTAATAAAGCCTGCGGAAGTAAACCGGCTTGTCTCCAGAAAGAATGTTGTGAGTTGCTTTCCTCAAACCCTGTCCTACAGAATACTGATTATGTTATTATTATTTTTTATTAAAGCAACAAACTTCAGTGCAAAAAATAAAATAAACGGTTTGAAGCTGTCTTCTTGGCTCAGAGCACCCTCAATTTTGAGGTACTCTACATCAGTATTTCCCAAACGTTTCAGCCCGGAAAAAAATCGGGGTCATTTGTGTGCCTCACAGTTTTTAAGTTGCTTGACCAAAATTGTATAAAGGATTGTTTGCTTTTACTTTTTGTCTAGCGGTTTCCTCCCCAATAGATCTGTTTTCAATATTTGTCAATATTGCAGTCTCTGGTATGGGTAGGTTTGTAGACAACAAGGCTACAGTACTTGTCTTCTCACAGTCACCAGCCACTTCGTTCCCACTGACAGTGAGGACGTTTCACCAAAGTATAAAGCGGAGGCTCGTGTTATGCCCCCAAACACCCCACAACTTTGCAAAGGTTGTTTAAAGTCAACAAGTCAAGCCAAACCAGACAAAATGCTGTACCCCCTTCAACTGTTTTTATTATATTTGTATAAACGTATGCTTTCTCATGCCAATAAAGCTAATTTGAATTGAAAATGGAATTGACTGAGCTGTTGTCCAAGTTGTCCATAATGGGTTTTTAAAAATGTTACGAGTCTAGATGTAGTTATGGTCAAATGTTCAAAAGAACTAAAGTGAACCAGATTATGTCAACAAGCCTGTATTATAGTGTCTTACAATGTCTAAGTCAAATGATTTAGAGATTTAGCTGACACTCTTATCTAACACGACTTACAAGTGGGAGATCAGAGTAAGCAGATGCAAATAAATCACTTCAGGCCTACTTTAATTTCCTCTACTGTCTCCACTCATTTTAAGTTCCCCTCTGTTACCCGGCCTAGATAAAGGGCATACGAGTAAACATGAATTATAGTCAACAAACAAAAAGGTAAATAGTCACTTATACAGTGCAAAGCGAAGACACTAGGATACCAGGTAAACATAAAACGTAGGATCTTTCTAAACAACATCATGCTATCTAAATAACAATCTCAACAGATTTAGAAACAGGTAAGTTACAAGTTGTTTGTGTGTAAGAGTTAGCAAGCGAAGCCTGGAAGGACAATCCCGAGACATTCACTCACTGTCTGGGCGGACCATCTTATGCTGGACTAATTGGACTTTCAAAATAGCCATGTTGTTAAGCAAGGTGGAGATATTGTGGACCGTCTCAGCCAATTTGAAAGCCAAAATGGAGAGGAAGGACTACTTCAAAGAACTTCAGGGGATCTCTCTCCTTGAGCACATTGACGTCTGATGGATTGCCTCAGCGAGGATGAATACGATGCAGGGAACATCCGTCTCACTAAATGTGACATGTTGCCATAATTGGGTATATATAACTCACAAGGGTAACCAGAACTCTAACGCACTGAAAAATGAGCGGTGTTGTGAAAAGGTTAGTGTTTGGCACCGGCTATAGAAAAAGTATGGGTTTATTGAAGTCGAGTTTGCTGTGTATTAGTCAGCCGACAGTTCAGTATCAAACGTACATATACAGTAGAGAATATGAATGTTGCTTTTCCTTCATTCTCGTATCTCATATCTGCCATTTTCACAATATTATTTTCCCCAAAGCAAGTTCTCCAGTACTTTAACTCGAGTACAAATTTGAAGTACTGGGGTTCAATACTTTATCCACCACTGGCCAGAACTGCACTGAGTTCAGATGATCTGTACTGGCTCAGAAATGTCAAGATTCAACATTTTTCAGAAGTGTACAGTACAATTCCAACAGGCTGACTGTGTTGTGGTTTTAGGAACCAATGAACTGATATGGCATGTCAAAAGAGTCAACACGCATATCAATAGGGCGTGCGCGCGCGCGCACACACACACACACACACACACACACACACACACACACACACACACACACACACACACACACACACACACACACACACACACACACACACACACACACACACACACACACACACACACACACACACACACACACACACACACACACACACGTATCTTGCAACAAGTGAACCACGACATTCTATCTAGTTCTGATTAATTGAAAATGGTGGAAGTGCTAATGCTTTATCAGGGTGTCGTCCACAGTAAGTACGTTTTTGTATTGACCTGTGCTTTCGTTTGAAATGTACCCATTCTGCATACTGTTACATACATTTTCAATCATCAATCAAAGATATGCTGTAAAAGAGCGCTACTCACGGCTTCGCCCACAAACGTCTCCAGCACGCCGTGCAGTTTCTCTCTCATTTCGTAGACGTACTCCTCCACATAATTCTTAGCATCGTTCCTCTCCTTCTCCAGCTTGTCCTGCATGATCATCTTGCCCTGGAACAGATCAGAGGACGTGGAATTAATTAAGGGCCATCCACACCAAGAACTATAACTATAAATATATTGTTTAAAGAATTGTTGTCAAGTGGATGGCGGACACACACACACACACACACACACACACACACACACACACACACACACACACACACACACACACACACACACACACACACACACACACACACACACACACACACACACACACACACACACACACACACACACACACACACACACACACACACACACACACACACACCTGCTTGTCTGTGAGGAGAAAATAAAACTAGCTGGAATAGCACAGTGAGAATCCACAATGCAGTGCATCACAAACCCCATAGCTACCAGTGGTGGAAAGTAACTAAATACATTTACTCAAGTAACCTACTGTCCTACTGTCCAACAATAGCAGATCTACAATTTTTGGCAAAGATGTAGATGGAAAAAGAACTGTCCAAGTGCAGTTGTTTGTAAATCAGGTCAGTTTTTACTAAGAATATGGTGTTTAAGTACATACCGTATTTGAGGTGCTTTCACTTTACTTGAGTATGTCCATGTTAATTATGATACTTGATGATACAAATTATTGTACTGTTTACAACACTACAATTACAACAGCATTAATAGTAGGCCTACTTTCTTGCTAGATTATTAATACAAAACATGCATTAAGCTACGGTACTTTTTACTTTTATACTGTAAGCTATATTTTGATGCCTGACGTTTTTTTACTCAAGCCTTTAACAGAGTAATGCTCATTTTTGTGATATTGATACTTTCACTGAAGTAAAATAAATCTGAGCACTTCTTCCAGACTTCCACCACTGCAGCGTATACAGCATGATGCAGCCCACAGCACTAAAACACCCACAGACAGTATACTGTAGCAATGCACACCATATGTGAAGGAAGAGCAAGATGCACAGTTTTACGGGGCGCCCTCTCGGGCCAGGACGTATGTGAACAGTGGGAGATTTTCCCCAGAGGTGAGAAAAAAAACTATAAGAAGAAGCAAAAGAAGGAAAAAGCTGACTTGGGGCAACAGGGCAAATACAGAGAGAACATTATTGATCCAAACAGTAAATCCCTATGCTGGGGGAACATTCCGCGAAAATATAGCAGACGTACAAGGCATGTTCACGTCTCACAACACAACACATCGTAGCCATGTTGATCCGTTGTTTTCGGTGAAGACATGTGGTGTAGAGGGAGAACAAAAATCGAAGCACAGAGCTAATCCCATTCAACTAAGTATTAGTTTGCTAATTATAGAGGGTTGAAGTGGTTGACGGTCTGCTGTGTAATGGACTATGATAGCAGGGTACATAATACGCTTGGTATTTAGCAAAGACTCGTCTGCACTCTGAGGACAAAGTACTTGTGTGTACAGTATGAAAGCAGCACAAGTGTGGCTGTCTGCAAATTGCAATGTCACACAGCCTCATGTAGACCGGTGTTTCCAAATAAATTCCCAAACAACAACATTTGTGGGTCACAGCAAGTGAATATCCCCCCTCCCTTTTGTATTTTTTCCTGCGCGCACGCACGCACACGCACACGCACACACACACGCACACACACACACACACACACACACACACACACACACACACACACACACACACACACTCTTTTGGGTCTTGAACTGAAAGGGTTGCGGAACAACTGATGGGTTCCTATAATAAGAGGCCGTCTGAATAGGGAATAAGGACATGAGGTGGAGGTTTGCACTTCATCACAAGACCACAGCAGGGGATGCATCTTAAGCAGCTGACACATATAGATTCACTACAACTCTGAATCTAGAACTGCTTGATTTTCTACGAAGCACCAAGTGAACTGATCAATCAATTTGCCTTGAAAGGATTGATTCTCCTCGCCTAGTGAACAGGATCTCTTTTCAAATAAAACTGAGGTGCCAGCCAGGTGGCAAATCAGTCAGCATGGCTTTTGATAACCCAAGCACTTTGTTGATCTGCTCTCCCCGCAAACGCTATACGTTTATTCCAGTGAATGGACAAAATGTGTGATTGCTCAGCTCAACTTTGCAGGTCACCATAATTGAACACTGATTTGTTTTGTAACTCTGTTTTGTTACAAAAGTGCTATAGAAATAAAGGTGAGGAATATGATTACTATACTACTATACTAGTACTACTACTAATAGTAGCAGTAGTAGTACTTGCTTTGAGATACAGTAGGCCTACGTGAAGTGAGCTTTGGGTTTTTTTTATACAAATTTGCTCCCTATTCTCTTATGGAAACAGCTGGTCCTTTGCTGATCTGCCAAAGTTCAGATATGGCTGCAGCTGTGATATCACTCCATCACTGTCTGCTCACGTTTTGCATCCAGGTTTTAAGCAATTATGGTCCAGAGCATCAGGGTCCTGTAGCTCATCCAGGGAGAATAATGACTAAATGCGTTGCCAGAGAAAACCCATTACCATTTGATAAAATGCAAGACAATGTGGCTTTACAAGTAGTTCCAAGAAATACCCAACGGAGCTGGTAATCTAGAAGGTTCATAATTGAAGCAATTAAAAACAATTCAGGGTAACATCGATTGAACTCTTTTCACAAGCAGTTTATTCTTGTAACAGTTTGTTTTAGGCAACAAAACAATCTCCTTCTGAATGCTAAATGCTTTTTTATACCTGTGTTGATAACTTCCTTCAGCCTGTGTTTGGCAATCAAGGATGCTGAATAGCACTTGAGGGCATTGCGTCGGGCAGACATGAATTAATGAAGAGAAACTTCCAGCCTCCTGCTGGGATAAAGTGAGTTGGCTCCGCAGTTCAAAAATAAAACTCTCTGAATGCCGTACAGCTTTATGACTAGCACACTTGTTTACTTAAAGGTCATGCCTGTTTTGGGTGCATATATGTGTCACTGAGCTGTACATTACACATTAGCTAGTAACTAGTTAGTGAAAATCCTCATAATATCTATTGTATATCAAAATGTTATCTCCTGCAACAGAAATAAATAAATACTTCCATGTGAAGGCTTAAACTGAGAAACAAACTGAAACTGTAGCCTTGAATGCGTGGGAGCACAGTTAGCACTATGGCAGTGAGTACAAATCTCTTTCTCATTAGTAGCCCTTCAGGTTCCATCATTTTATGAAAGCTATGTTGGCCTATTTAATGCTCAGCATATTACATATTATTAAACACGTCGTATACGTATACGTGTAATACACACTGCAAGTAGGGCAACACGCAGAGGGGGCAACAAAATGTGCCAAAATGTGACCCTCATAATAACAATTTTCTCCACGACTCTGCACGTAATAATGCAGTACTATGTGTACATCCTCGCAAACAGTGAAAGTAGCCGATCTGCATGAGATAACGCAACACTATCGTCGGGAGGGGGGTCAGCGCAAATAATATGGGAGTAGGTCAACCAAATCATCAGCGACGTCCATAGTGTTCCTGGACTCCAGTACAAGAAAATGGGGTAAGGTAGAGTCTGCTCTTTCCTTTTCTGTATTATCATTGTTATATGAATATGTTCGTACCTATTACCTAGTGCACAATGTCCCATAGCAGGAACATGTTCGTACTTAGCAGAGAAAGAATTAAATATATATTTTTCTCATTGATTTTATATTGGCTCAACTTACCCCAAACCCAGCAGATCATAATAGTCAGATCTGAATAAATACACACTGTTATATAGACCACATCTGATGTATAACTTCATGTTGTAATTAGAAAAAGCACTACTTGATGTGTGATACCACCTTACAATCACCTATACTGGGCTCAATAGAATCACTTCAAATGGCAAAAAAATAAATAAACACCATTTTGTTTATAGACATATACACTATGTAGCCTATTACCCAAACCACCACAGTAATGGTAGGATATACAGTACATACTGTACAATAAAATTGGTACTGCATACTACAGTTTGTTTTTGGATTCCTTGAAACATAGTGTTGCTCATCTTAACAGTAACAGTGCTACTTCTACCTCCCCTACATCCATTTGAATCTTAGAAGGCGCTCGAAAACCCATGAGGTCAGTCTGCCTGAGAATCAGGTGTCTAGTGATAATACAAACCTTATCACCACCACAGCCACAAACTCTGCGCATCAATGTGCTTCCAGCTGCAGAGGCCCCTGTGCGAGTGGCGCATGTCGGTCTGTGTCTTTTTGTGTGTTTGTTGGTGTGTGTGTGTGTGTGTGTGTGTGTGTGTGTGCATGAGCATGTATGAGTGCGTACACATACTGTACCTACGTATGTATGCATATTGTATAGGAAAATCCTCAGTTTTCGTTTAACTCTCCACTGATGGTTTTCCTGTGAGTGTGTTGTTGCGTTGGGACTGATAACACAGAGACTGAGAGTAAATCTTACTCCTCTCTCCCTCCGTGGCTGCGCTGCAGTACACCTGCAGCACTCCGATTAAACCTGAGTTATCTGCTGCTGCTCCCACCTCCTCCTGCTCACTAATCTCACGTTTCATCTGTGGCTTGTTGTTATTGCTGTGAACACCTGGGATGTGGAGATTGCACGTTGCTCATCATCGGGCAAACTTTCAAGCCAAAGTTGTATAGGCAGGAAAAATGTGCGTTCACCGCTGGCTGTGCAGTCAGTGCACCTGTAACCTGCCTCTCTGTTCACCCTTGTGTGCTTCTGTCAAGGCCCATGCTAGCAGTACACACAGATGCCTATTAAGTAAAAAACGGTGGCGGACGTGAAAGGCGGCCATTCAAGATCGCCGGCAGCCGTCTACAGGTGCACCGACCTTGGTTGACCCTCACTGCTACCCCGACTTCTCAGTCGACACACATCAGGCAACACTCACATCCACGAGCACGCACATGCGCGCACACACACACACACACACACACACACACACACACACACACACACACACACATGCACACACGCAATGCAGTAGCACAGGTGTGAGAAGACTATGGAAGAAATTGCATAGGATAGTCAGATTTGATCCAAGGACACCAGAAATAGGCCAGACTGTTTTCTAGTGGTTGTCAACTTGTCACTACAGCCATGTAATGTATAATGATTGAAACGCCCAAGACATGAAGTATAGCAACCAAACAATTTTTTTTTGGTCTCTTGATGTGTGCGACTCCTCTGTGCTCTGCCAGAAGCAACACAGCGTTTCAATTCATGACACGTAAACGCGTGGCTGAGTTTGTTCTCCATGAACATGGAGCATGTGATGTGATGCATGTTTGCCTTGGAGTCACTCTGCTGGCCGCTGTTTTCATGTGCCACATGCGACGTACAGCAATTTGTCATATCTGCATGTGTTTTTTGTAATGGCCAAACACTGCTGAAGGTGTGTGGGAATATATTACGCTACACATCAAATGATTAATAACGAGTTTCCGGCAATGCTGAAACTGGAGACAGACTGTTGGTTCAAATGCTTCCACCGAAAAGCCTGTGCTGTTTGGCACTGAAAATGTGATGAAACTACAGTGGCTGTCTGGACTCCCCTACAGTACTTCCATTTTGTCTTTGCAGTTGCGGCTTAGCAAGAAATATAACCCTCTGAGCATACTTAAGTGTTGTTACTATAGGATTGGCATGAAAAACAAGCAGTTTGATGTTCAGTTAGACTAGCTAGCATATGGATTTGCAGCTATTAATGCAATTTATCCATACAGCCTTTTTGATAAATGCATTCATGAATTCCAACATAGAGGTTATGTGCGTTTGTTGCTCGGATTTCAGATACAGTATATTCATTTAGGGTCAAAACATGGAACAGTGGTTATCATTTACACTCTCTGAGGATGGGTGTAGCTGTAGCATCTCATGAATTTTAAAGACACATGCACCTCCTATCTATTTGCATCTACATATTCAGCCATCTCCATGACCACCCTTTTCAGAGGCGATTTAGAGTTAGAATATTCTCCCACGCTAGAGTTATTTATCTGCCCTGATGGCTCCTTGGGCAATACCTCTGAATGTGCCGGGACACCGGTAACATGGAGAATGACGGTCATTCTGCAAACGGGCTATGTCGAGAGAGCATTCTTAGCCTTGGCCTGCCATTGTTCGGGCCTCTTTTCAAGTCCTGTATTTGACTCCTAATTAGAGGGCTAACATCAGAAAGATGATGACAAATGATACTCCCTGAACTCCTGAAGGGATGCAAATGTGCCAGACTGTTGGTTTGTGATGGCTTTTCCTCCTGCTCTAACCATGGTGAATGCAGCACTCTAACAACCTCCTCCAGGAAGCAGCAATACGAGCAGAAGCACAATCTTAGCCTGTTTATTCCTTTGTTGTTTACACTGACATGGCCTCTTCTTGACATTATTATTTTGTGTATATAGGCTAATCAATGCCAACCCTCATGAAAATGAAAAAAATGTTTCAGTGCCTTTATAGACCAAGTGGGCCTAATCCTGTGACTATGCATATTAACCCATTAAAACCGGGAATGCATCTATGTCATTTAGATTTTAGCTATATCGTCTGTCGAGTCGAGTTCAAATTCAAAAGTAGCTGATCTAAAATATGGGTTTCTGCCCAACAGAAACGATACTAGAGAAACAGATTTTTTTTCTTCAGAAAACTGTTTTAGAAGATTTTTTTTTTAATCGCCCTCGGGTCAATGGGGAAACATTGGCATGCATTATTTTATTCTAGAGTAACTAGCGGTGCTGAGTCTGACCAAAAACAACTAAGTAGTTTGCTGGTGACTGAAATAGGTACACATGCAGCAAACAGGCTCATGGCAAACAGGCTCAAGAACAAATGGCACGCGCACACACACACAAACACACACACACACACGCACACACACACACACACACACACACACACACACACACACACACACACACACACACACACACACACACACACACACACACACACACACACACACACACACACACACACACACACACACACACACACACACACACACACACACACACACACACACACACACACACACACACACACACACACACACACACACACACACAGGCTGGTGAATGGTGAGTAAAGGAGACAGACAGTCAGTGCATTCACAGTCACATTCAGCCCCTGCCCATAGGATGCAATGCGATCCACTCCTGTTCGCGATGTGATAAGGATGTGATCTACCCAATGCGATTTGTTGTAATATGATGCGATTCAACACAATGCAAAAGATGTTTACTGTACGTAAGTACATGTTAATTTCCCCCCAAAAAAATATTACTGCCTGAAAGAACCCAACTCATAGAATTCTGTGAGAAAACAAAGTGTCTGTTGGCTATTGTAGAATTGTTTAATTACTAATCATTGATTGATTGAAATTTATTTAATTGATTGATTGGAAATTGTATTAACAGTTAAGTTAGGAAGAAAGTACAGGTTAATACCAGATAAAACCAGAAAAAGCACTAAGACTTGTTTACATCAGGGTCCTCCATTTTCAATTCATCAAGACATTTAAAGACATACACAATTACACATCTATGCAAAATATTATCGAATACACAATTAGAAAATTCACGTATTCCCTTTTATACGTATATGTGTGTGTATTATATATATATATATACTGTATTATATATGGACGTGGCTAGCGATTCAAGGGCTGGAGCCAGGCTACTTGTTTGGCTATTTTCACCACTTTAAAATGTTATAATAATAAAAAAGGAATGGACAGATTTCCACGGGTCAACAACAATATAAAAGATTACTAAGCGATCTCATTAAATTGAAATGCTCCATACGGAGGAAGGTGATTCTGTGGTAAATGTATTCATACATCAATCCCGTTTATGGCTCTCTAATTGAACATAATGTCACTCATACTCATCAATCAGTGAGATCCTTATCACATTAATCAATGTAATGAAAAGGCAATTACAGATAAATTGTTTCCACTCCAGTCTGCGGGGGGGGGGGGGGGGGGGGGGGACACGGACACGGGGGTTCCACAGAGCAACAAAGATCTGCTGCCGAGGTATTCAGTCACTTCATTGAATAATATTATCTCAAACGTTGTAGAGAATGCATTTATTTGCCACCTCTGTGCATAAATGTCAATCCTAGGATTCAGTCACTTCACTCAAAAGGCTGGGTGATGCTTCCTTTTAATTTATTTATTTAAAATTCTTATTACATTTTATGAAAATTCATGATGATCAATTATCCGCCGTGCAGCCCTATACAATCTAACAGTCTTACAGTGTAGGCCAGGAAACTAGTTTATTGAGTTTATTGGAGTTCCAGGAGGTCATGCTGACAACTGAAATTAAGAGACACAGCCTTGTGGGAGTTATATGTCTAAATGTCTGAATGATATATCATCAAACTAATGATGACCTATCTATGTATAACTGCACATGAAATTAGCAGCTTATGCAATACCTTGTTGAAAAGTCTGTTTCGACTGCTTGAAAGGCATCTTTTAATGAAACGTCCAGATAAAAAGCTCAGCTCCCAAAAAATCAGAGTCAGAGTCTATTCATTCAAATGTAATGTTCTGTAGCCAATATTTCCACCATTGCCTTTCATCTTACTGTGTCTACCAGTGATGTAATTATCCTCTGACTTCACTTTTGAACAGGCCACATCATAGTTCATCTGTGAGTTGAACAAAGAAAACGATGATGTCTTTTGTGCTACATATTCTTTCCCTTTTAATTGTAGTCACAAAGAGCTTGCTCCGATTCAGGGGCCACGGTAAAGGGGAAAAACCCTGAATGATTCAGAGAGCTGAAACCTAGATGGAGCCCGGGAGCGCGGTAGAGATCACAGGCTAAAAGAATACTCTGCATTGGTGAAGCTTGCCAATGACAAGAACCTCTTCTTTGTTTCTTGAATATACACCTTGTGGCAAAAATGTTGCCGAGGGGCATTCCGTGTTTACTCTTATCTCTTTTACTCTAGCAAAAACAACTCACAAAGAGCTGTGTGTACAAGTGACATCGTTCCCATAATCCAAAGAGGGTGGCGGTGTTATCTTTTATTAATCATTGATATGGTTTATGCTACTTCAATGGGGAAATCCTGATCAGTATACCCTTGAGCGAAATTACAAAACAAAGTAAAGAAATCTTTATTGAATTTTATTGAATTAATTAAATTGTACTTCATACCTGCGAGTACTCAAAAATTAAGATCCTACCCTGTAAAAGCGTCAGTTTAGCTAATAATAATTATTAGGGAAGCCGAGGTGGAGGTTGGAGGGCCTGGGATTTCTAGTCGTGCCCCTGCTGAGATTGATGTCAACAAGGTTTAAAAATCACTCATGGACAAGTGTTGCGGTCTAAATGCCCAGTAGTTACTATAGAGGACAACACGGACTACTAAGCCTTTAAATAGAAATTGACTACCGTCCATGCCATTGCCATCTGATGTACTGTACCCATCCCCTTGTGCATGTGACCCTGGACAAGTAAGTACTTAGAATCCTGGCTGGGATGAAAGACACATTATTGAACTGGCAGGTTATCAAATGCAGTGCTATACCAGAATCACAGCTGCTGTTTGTTTAATTAGGCCTATGTTACTCCCTGAAGGATCAAACATTAATTCTGGCTTTCAATAACCACCCAGCTTGGCACAGATACCTACTGTATTACCTTCATCATACTGTATCTACACTTTTATCTACACAGTTTTACACTTCAAATTGTTCAACGTGTGATATTGCAATATAGCATTGTTCTATAACAAACAGTGGACAACATGAGATCTGCTTACATTCTCTTTGGTTTGGCCATTATGGTCTAATTTGAGCTATATTGTTCACCTAGCTAATGAAAATCTGGGCACAATGCCTTCACACACCTTCCTCCTCTGCTCTGGCCCACAGACTGCTGAAAGTTCAAACCATTGCCTCTGCCTTTGACTACTTGAAGTATGAATATATGGGACATCATTAGGTTGAGGCAACATGTTCACGGCTACTTCCACAATATTCTAGCTTTAATCTGATTTCAAATCTTAGTATAGGCTGTCGCCTATGTGACTGTGGTAGGACCACCTACAGTCCTACACTGTGGCAGACACTGTGATCTGTGCACGTTTGTTTGTGATTGTGAACCACCAGACTTCACAAAACGAACACATTCTCTACCAGTAGTCTTTGGCCTGTCTCACAGATTGATGTAGCTGATGCATGAGACTGATGCAAGCTCGCAATTCATTTCCAATGGGAGTCACATGGTTTGACACAACATTTTTGTTGTATGAGGGGGAGGGGGGCAGTTGAAACACAGCCGAAAGCCGTACAACAAAAATGTTGTGTCAAACTATGTGACTCCCATTGGAAATGCATTGGGAGCTTGCATCAGTAAACAACTCTCATACATCTAGCATGCATCAATGTTGTATGCTAGATCGAAAGGTGTGAGTCAGGCCTTAGGCTGTTGAATGGCTAAGGCTTCACTCACACCTTTCAATCTATGTGGCTGTGTTTCGACTGCCCCCCTCCCCCTCAGACAACATAAATGTTGTGTCAAACCATGTGACTCCCATTGGAAATGCATTGCGAGCTTGCATCAGTCAATAAGTCTCATGCATCATTGCGCGCGCGCACACACACACACACACACACACACACACAAGTTTCCGTCACCTCATAGCTGTCACTGTAATTTTGGCTGTGGTGTTGAACACATACACAGCTTAACGTCGGTCTCAGGAAAGTTACACGACTCACCCACCCAGGTGATGGCAATAATACTAATCACCGTCGTCTCTACGGGCTATGAGTGAGGAAAACGCTACGTCTAATTCCTTCCTACAGGGCAGCTGATCAATCATTGACATTTTTTTTTAAATGTCTCGAGAATCTCGAATAATGTCTACATTTCAATAGAGCAATGCACTGATGTAAAGTACTTTGTCCACCTCTGATCATGAACCACCTTGAATTAACTGTCGACTCCAATTACAACTGAATTGTATGACAACTATTCCCACACGTCAACCTCTGCTCATCTGACAGGCAATCAATGACAGGATTACTTGTGGGCAGGGTTCCGCTTCATTTCACAGCATGACAACTTCATCTGTGATTAATTACACAGACACACATACTGTACTACTTCACATGGTCTTTGTGCACCCAAAACCCCATCGTCCGTATAGGATTATAAAGAGGCGATGCCACAGTTTTTGTGTCTATGGAGTAATAGGAGTATGGTCTATAATATGCAAATACTGTATGTCTTCCCTATGTATTTTTGGTCCTGAAAGCCTTGAGTCAAAAGACCCAATCGAAAATCGAAATACACCACTTTAGTGACAGACTAAAATCAGACCCCCCCTTTATAACAGCTGTGGTTGTGGCTAAAGTTCAGGTGGGTGGTACTAATGTGAAAACCAGGTATACTTAATAAACTGGTGGGACTGGCCACATAAAAACATAATTTTAACACTTTCTGTTTTGAAAAAAAAGAAAGAAAAAAAATCTTCCTCCTAGTATAATCATAACTGATGATCATGTTTTAGAGAGAGGGAAATATCATGGCACTCTTTAATTAATGCTTACAAGATAGTAGTAGAGGTTAATTGTACAAATTTGTTTTCATAAATGCAGATTTCTGTAGTTTGTAATGCACAGGGAAAGACCTACAGAGACATAATGCAGTGGTTCTGAAACATTTTCAGGCCAAGGACCCCAAATCTAAATCAGATTTAAAAGTGGTTAAACTGATTTTGATGCTATATTATCAACACATTTTGTTGACCCCAATTTTAGAACCACTGACAGGATGTATAGCTCCACCTGACTGCACAGACGATTAGCCAATGTCCTTAGCCTACCTGTGAAAGATTAGCCCAAACCAGTGCTTAATAATTCCCCATTGGAACGCCACTTTGTGGATTTGCAGAGAAGGGCCTCTGAGACACGCGTCAACCGGAGCTTATGAGTGGTAATCAGGGCTGAGTACCACACTGAGCTTTCAATCCACTTGTTCAGCCAGATTTGCACCTGTCTCGCTCCTTCTCATGTGACAAATGAGTCCAGTCTCTCAGTGGCTAACCTGAGCAAATACAGCATACTGTACCAAAAATCAAGTAATGACAAATCTAATGCAGTAGTTTGCTTTATGGTATGGTATAGAGATGAATGTTATCATTTCACCTCAGATAATCACCTCATTCAATGACGGCATATTGATTAGAAGGTGAAGAATACTACCAGTAAGATGCCTGAGGGCACGCGACCTCACCCTTTAGGTTAGGACATCCGCCTGGGTGACAGCAGACTGCCGGGCACGGCTACACTAATAATTTTGGGGCAGGCCCGTCTAGAGTTTAAATGGACAGGTATCAGTCAAAAGGGAGACATCGAAGAGGAAGGGATGGATGGGGAAGGATCAACATAATGTAATGTCAGAACAGGTCAGCTCCATATATGGAGATCTAAGGATTTGAGGTCAGTTGCTGGCCAAAACTGGCCCCGCACCTCCCCGTTGATTAAGTATCGTGCCAGTTTCCGTGCTCACCCCCGCGCCTCCCCGTTCTGTGGACGAGCGGAGTGAAAAGAAAATGTATCTGCAGCTGTCTCCGTTGTGTTCTCCCCCTCATATTAGTATGATTATTATTTTAGTGACGTGTATGTTTGTGTGTCACAATCTCGTGCTTCGCTGCTGTTGGCGTGCGCTGTCTCCGTTGTGCCCCCCCCCCCCCCCCCCCCCCATATTAGTCTGATTATTATTTTCGTAATTTGGTTTGAAGTTATATCGAGTGACGTTCGAACATTGCAAACGGTTCTTCCCCGTCAACCCGTGAGTTTGACTGTGAGTGATCATGTTTGTCATGTTGTTCTGCAGTGTGACTGTGTGCAGTCTGCGTGGCTACCAGGGATATATGCCTCTCCCCTTCCCATTGCCCAGAGTCCGCTTTGCCGTCCCATTGGCTAGAAGCAGCCAATCACGACTAGGTGGCGAAAGTAGATGTTAGTAGATGAAAGTAGATGTTAGTCAGGTTTCACGGTTTTCACCTGACTAAAATTGTGCTATTTTATCATGATCATTAGTGAGGACCAATTATATGAAGATACTTATGTTGAAAAGTGGTGAAGTGGTCATTTAAACAGACAAACACACAAAGCTGTGCAAAGGGAGTCTACCACCAAACGGCTGATCCGGTGCTTCACAGGTACAAGGACAAGAGTCATGACTCTGATGAAGACCGCAAGGTCGAAACGTTAGCCTTTTGTATACTTTAGCCCCTAATAAAAGGCTCTAAACGTCTGTGCTGCTCCAGTCTCTTCTCCTTCTGCAACACAAAGCTGTGTATAGGAGCGGCTGCACCTCTAAAAAATTGAAAAGAATAAGCAAGCTTAAGGTTTATTCATTGTTACAGTAGGTTGTGGGGACAGAGTGGCATTCCGACTACGTGCCTTCCGCGTGTGGTTAGGTTTAGGGTTAGGGACATTAGTTAGTTAGTAATGCGGCGTGTCGGAATAGTGGGCTTCGGAATGCCGGTGTCGGTGTGTAACCTAAGTTGTGTGTATAGGTACAGAGGAGGAGTACAAATATTTTGTTCTACATAAAAGCGGTGGCTCAGGGGTAGAGTGGCTGGATGATAACCGCAAGGTTGCCAGTTCGAACCAGGGCTCCCCCAGAGTTAGTGTCGAAGTGTCATTGACTCTGAACCCCTAATTGCTCCTGATGTGCTGGTTGGTGCCTTGCATGGTTTCCGCCGCCATGAGTGTATGAATGTGCGTGTTAATGGGTGAATGTAATGCACAATCTATGTAAAGCGCCCGGCGCCTTGGATAAAGGCGCTATATAAATGCATAATTTACATACATCATACCTGGGCATGTCTGCGTGAAGCTCAATGTTTGTGACAGCGCGGGCATAGCCTTCACATCCCAGCATGGCTCTTGGCTCAGCATGAAACTCAATCAAGTGAAAAACTGTTTCAGCTGTTCTGGCAAATATAAGCTTTGTATGATTCCAACTTACAATTGCTAAAATAAAATAGGACAGTAAAAGGTATTTGGTACCACTGTACCGGTATGTAATGTGAAAACACAATTGGTGTCCTGAAAATGAATACACTGCGTTTGTTGAGAGTTTTACAAACATGCAAAGTTGATGATAACTCATCGAGAAAATGTTGAAACCAGAAAGACATATCACGACTAAGGAAAGGCAACTACGGCGAAACAAAGTAAGATAAAGGAAATAGTACAGATTAAGGAAGACTGAAAAAAAGACTGAGTGTGCATATCAGCAGAATATGGGGGAGGATCATTTAGAAGCCATATAGACAGAATGTACATAAAAGGTACACATGTACAGTGTGTGTGTGTGTGTGTGTGTGTGTGTGTGTGTGTGTGTGTGTGTGTGTGTGTGTGTGTTTTCTCACAAAATAATATTCACACTATGTGAAAACAAATATTCAGGCCAGGGAATATATTGGCCTAATGGCAGCATGTAGAAGACATTTGGGGCTGGTTGGCTCAGTGGGGTGCTACATCACATCATTTTCAAAGATTAGCCTTTGAAAGATTTAGCTTTGAGACACTTTGCCAATGCACTGAGTTCCAAACTTAGTAGAAAAAGGAGAAACTTTGAGTGTAATCTTAAAGTTAACGTGAGGGAATAAGTCGTTAGGACATGTGGTTTGAATCCCAATAGGGGATGTGGAAAAAACAACCTGAGAGGATTGCCTAAAGCAGACACGGAGCTGGAGATGACAACAAATCCCTTCTGCTGTCGGGGATAATCTTGGAGATGTGTCTCTCTCTCTCTCTCTCTCTCTCTCTGATAAATGTTAACATCAAAGATGACTAAAGTGTGTTTCTCTTCAGTATTAGCTCATCTCACGGCATAGTGGAAAAGATGATGACTAGACTCACATCATGTGCAAGAAGAGAGCATCGAGAGCATCGAGAGCCACACAGTGGTACTGTACGTTTCGTATACGTAGAAGTACTCACAGAAAACGTGTGATTTTGATTTAGAAAAGTGTTCAAAATGTACTCGGCAGCAAAATGTACTTAAAGTAACAAAAGTAGTCATTGTGCAGAATGTCGCATTTCCCAAGTTCAAAATGTATTAAAAAAAACGGTTATCGCCTCCTAAACATTTCACTTGAATTCATAATGGAAGTCAACAGGTCTCTGGTCGGGTTGAAGCAATACGCAGTCATACATCTGACATCATGCATGCAGATGATGAAAAACAGCTGCTTTCCCTGCTTGACATCTGTGATGGTGTTAGCTGTTAGCCAGAATATTACACAGTATAGCATGGCAATAAATGACTTTGTCTCGCACTGTCCCATGATCTCTGAAGTCGATATATGTACTATGTACTGCTCGTCACTTCGTAGCTTGTGACTGTGGTGGAGATCCCTGACCTTAACAGAAGTGTGCAAAAATGTGCATTCTGGGAAACCATTAGCAGTAATAAATGCCTGCAGCCACAAGCGTAGTCCCCAGGGCTCATCAACATACTGTCATAAAGAAACAGTTTAGCGAGGAAAGGAACTTAGCCCCAATTACTGTATTCACTATACCTGCTAAGTGTAGATATAGAAGACCCAAGTAGTAACATCTCTGATTACAGTCTGCAGCACCATCAAAGTTGCGTGAAATTCTGACCCCCCAAAATAGGGGAAAGAGATCAACGCACGTTGGCTTTCATGCTGCTGTGAAACTTGTCACATAAACTGCAGTAATGTAATCAAATGGCAAACAACCCAAAGACGTGGACTTTCAGAAATGACATGGAGGCTTCAATCACATCAATTATTTTGTTGATAATGGCTGTATGTGTGTATAACGTATCTTCATACAGCAGTACACTTAATTAATGGCAGGGCATTTTATAGTGGCCTTTTATAGTGGCCTGCAGAACCGCCTTGCATAATGAGAACAAACACTTGGCAAAGATCCGTTATTTTCATCGAGTGACACAATGCTGCTTTGAAGTAATTTGTTTTAAAGAACCTTGAGCTCCATATAAATGGTGCAATACTACAATAAAACAATATGTTGATCTAGGCATGCATACCAAATCGATGTAAAGGTAAATGAACAGCAAAAACAAGGCTGAACAATAATGCAATTAAGCCAAGGAGGCAGATGTGTATATGGGGGCGCAAATTATTTATAGGAATTAGCAATGCAATAAATAGCAATAATATGCACAATCTAAAAAATACATATATTAAGTAAAAGTCCTGTAGTTTTAATTACTAAAAACATGTCACAAATCACAACATTGGGATTAATTGGTTAATGTATTGTATAATTTTAATCTAACTAGTGTAACTGTAGTTCTCAAATAGTTGTAGTGGAGTAAAAAGCACACATTTCCTCTGTTTTGAAAAATAGAAATGCTCAAATAAAGTACATTACAATTGCTGTTAGTGTTAAGTAGGTTATACAGTACTACATGTACTTCATTACTTTCCCACCACTGGATTTCAACCATGTGGCTCGAGCTTTCACTAATTAAAGACCATCATACTAGCTTTTCTCTGTTAGATCTCCAAAAGCTATTGGTGCTTTCACACACACGCACTCACACGCGCACGCACGCACACGCACACGCACACGCACACACACACACGCACACACACACACACACACACACACACACACACACACACACACACACACACACACACACACACACACACACACACACACACACACACACACACACACACACACACGCTCTAACTATGTAATTCATCCATCTTGGCCACTGCGATCTGCTGACTGCGTGAAAAACAGTTTAACAGGGCAGGAAAAAGTTACCAGCCCCACCCTCTGTTTTGAAGTCACCATTGATCTTTGCACCATTAGTGCAGAGAAAGAACAAAGGCTCCTTGAAGCCCACACATCTTCACCTATGATAAATAACTGTCTCGTGACGTCTTGGCCATGCACCCCCTTCACTTTGCGGAGACTACGGTATGCTATAAATGCTGCCCAGGAGGAGGCTTTCAGTGAACCTGAGACCGAAGCTTAAGTATTCACCTCTTATGCACCCTGGATTCTGCTGAAGACGTTTTCCTTGGAGGCATGATATGAGTAGTATATATACACCGCACGTGAGTCCACAAGCGCGGTTGTGTATTTGATTGGCAGCCATGTGATTTATGATCCCCTGACGTTTGTAAGTGCACATATGATTTATGTGAGTCATAACAACACCCACTACCCCTCCCCATTCCTCCCTTTAACCTCCCAGACCACAGACACCCTTCGTATGGTAGCAGGGACAGTGAGCTCCCACCGCCCCCACCCTCCTCTCCTCCGGCCACTTTCAGTCTGTGCTAAACTTCTCTTTAGTTTTATGGCACGTTCCACACCTCCTCAACTCGACTGCTCTTGCAGCTTTTATTCGGTGCACCGATCGATACATTCTTTTCTAAAACATCGTATGGATATGTAGCGATTGACCTCAGTGCTCTGATTTTACAATGACATTTCTGGAGGATATGAGAACATATTAAGTTCTGGAAAGTGTTGCTTGCAGTCAAATCTCATGGCATTCAATCAGCCAGCATCAGCTGACCTGTTATGGATCATTCAGACAGCTGGGAGGGTAGTAAAGTGAAAGTATTTTCTTTTACAGTAGTCACTAATTTACATAATTATTAATATAAGTGTCCTCAGATCTCGCCACACTAACGTTGACAATTAGCGGCAAGTGGTAGAATGAATGTACCCCTATAATCGGATCTGTTAGTAGCAAGTGGGACGAGGGGGTAGTGGGGCCTACTGTCCCCACTACGATGGGGGTGTGTGGTCTGAGGAAATTACAGAAGGAATGGGGAGAGGTAGTGGGTGTCATGACCCACTCATAAATCATGTGCACTGTCAAGTGTCAGGGGGTCATAAATACCAAATACACATGCATGCGCGTGAACATGCGTGAACTCACATGCACACGCTGGATATGTATAGTTACGACGGTAGGTTGCATACTTGCATTTACTATGAAAACCTGCATCTCCCATCCGGCCGATCGTCCATTAGTCAGTCACCCATGCCTCCATATATGGTTGCACCTTAATCACGCCTCGTGACATCACGTCTCCATATATGGTCACGCCTCGTGACATTGCGATCATGACTCTGACCTCATCTAACCCTGTATAACCATACATGGAGAAGTCTGGATCATCACCTAGATCTCCATATGGAGCTGACCTGTTCTGACATTCCATATGTTGATCCCTCCCCACCCATCCTTCCAGGTCTGACATTCCACATGTCGATCTGACCTCATCAAACCCTGTACACTCAAGACACGCTCCATATATGGCCAGTACAGAATTCATTCCATATGTTGATCTGACCCCGGATGCCAAAGTGCCAGCGCTCGCCCACAGTCTGCTTTTACCCAGGCGGATGTGTGCATGCAACCTCAGGGCGTCTTTCTGTTATTATATACTACTCATATGTTCTTCTAGCTTTGTTGTCTTTTCCAGTTTCTGGACTGATGAGCCATATAGTGTCATGTTGAATACCACAGGTAGACAATTTGCTCCTATGCTTACATTTGTTTCAGTTTGCCTACCTGATAGCAAGAGGGACAATAAAAGCATGTTAACAATGACCTACCATGACTCAAAGTCCTCTCTTGCGCTGTGAGCGGAAAGGCACCTTACAAGACAATAGAGGGTATGCGCGTGACATCATCATCATACCCGGAAGTTATGCGGGAACGCCTACTGAGTGGCAAAACACTACTTTCTGGCCTTGACAGCCCATACATCCAAACAGAAAAGTCCTATCTGATTGCATTAGACAATGTTAAGCGACGTTAAACTCAATTTCCACTCACTTTATGCGTGTGCATACCCTAGTCTATACTTCGCAATCAGCAGCACTTTTACATAACTTTACTTAAAAACGGACTTTGATTGTTGAATCCACAGGTTCATAATATGTGTGGAATACATTTTGGTAGTGCAAGAGTCTAGGTTATCGAAATCAGTAAGGTTTATCTGCTGGGGAGCATGAAGGAGCAGAGCAAACATCTTGGTAATACAGTGCCGTTTTCAAGATAGGTCTTATGATGGTTTTATGTGTTGGGTTGATGGACATCCGACCAACATCACCATCCTTAGAGGCTGAAATAATGGGGTTGCTTAGCAAGGAATGGCTCTGATTCCAATAATTTACTTTGGCCAAGAAAAATTGACTGGATATTGGATTGATTGTTAAGGGTGAATTTCTGGCAGAGATTGCTTCAAAATCAACAGAGGCACTTGACGCTGATGATAAGGATGATGATGGCACAGTTTGACTTCTGCTTGGAAACTGTCTTGCCTCATGTCCACCATATGTCAGTGGTACAGTGGGAAACAAAGGGAGAGGCAGAAATAACTATCTGATACCCATAAGCCACTTGACCTGTTTGTCCAATCCAGGATTAGAGTGGTAATCTCTCAATCACAGGCTAATATTGCCACAAGCTTCCAATTGCATTAGCCTATTTCCTTTTCTCTTTTTTTTAAACCTGTAGTTACCCAGGGTGAGCTATTTTTCATCAACACCCTGCTTCACATTCACACACACACAGACAGACAGACAGACAGAGACAGACAGACACACATTCAAACCTGGGAACTGCCCAGTACAACCACTTTTTAAACACGTGACAAAATATAAAAATAACAAACCATACACCCCTGTAAATCGTATACCTCTTACAAAATAAGCCTGGCTTGGCTGTCAAATTTTACAAGTAATTTTCACTAATTACCCTGCTGCTGAGGTTGATAGAATAATTAGTGAGAGAGATCTAAAAAGTTCCACTTTTTGGCATAATTATATGCCAGACGTTTGCAAACATTGTTTTGTGTCGTGAATCGGGATGCAATTAAAGGGAATAGACTGCTTGTTTTCTTTTTCTGTTTTCTTTATGCAACCTGCTGACAATGGGTTCCTCAATAGTATAAATCAATGCACTCAGCAGGAACAATATAATTGAATTGTAGTTGTAAATGATCCATTCTCTGTGTCTGTCTACACCCCTGCCAGCCTGCCTTTTGTTTTGTTTTGTAGTTGCCACAGACAAACAACCTGATCATAAAACTAATTTTAGGCAGGCAGAATCATTATATCAAAGTTGGCAATGCTTTTGTTATGGAAAACATAAAACAGCACTAGGCCTGCTGCTGCTGCTACTACTACTCTAGAAAAACATAATAATAAAGGGAGGGATCATGTTTCTGCAACATTTGTTGAATTTGTGATGTTAACATTCAATTGTACAAACTACACTATTAAACTACAGTACACTACTAAACTAAACTACAGTCAAACAGTTAAAATGTAAAGCAGTCACCTCTCCAGTGTGTACTACTCCAGTGCAAGGACCAGACACAACGCCAAATTAGTTGGAAAGAAAGACCATAGTACTCAAGCTTTAGATTCATAGAGACACTCCTACACTGGATGATTGGTACAAGCAGGTAATTACTGTGGTTCCTCTGGAGAAACTGAATTAACTCCTCCGTGATAACATGGAAGGGTTCACGAAGGTATGGAAACATTTTACATGCACTGTGGACCCCTCTAGACTGCACTTCAATGTACCTATGCAGTGGACCCCTCTAGACTGCACTTCAATGTATCTTATTGAACAGTAGCAAAAAACAAAAAAGGACTCTGGTAACCTGGTACATCGTCCATGTATGTACAATCATGTCAAGACTGTGGTGTACTCGTTTGTCTTGTCATCATTATATTATTATTTTTTTCTTTTTTGTATTGAGGTTGTTTTTCTATGTTGTGTGTTTTTTTTAAATGGGCGGTTCCATATGCATTGTATATTACGATTGAACAGATTCCAGAGCCTACCGGCTGCAAGCACAAAACATTTGATGCTGATCGGTTCAGGGATTTGAGAGATGAAACATTTAGCATTCTTTCTTAAATTTCCTCCTAGACTTTTTTTTTGTCATTAACTCTGATTTGAAAGTATCATGACTGTATCGTGGTCAGTATCATGTCGGTATCATGGTCAGTATCATGGTTAGTATCATGACAGTATCATGGTCAGTAACAAATAAAACACCATCAGTTCATAGGAGATAATGCAGGGATAATTGCACAACATGAGTCTAATAGCAGCATATAGGCCGTATATAAGGGTTAGGGGATAATGCACTTATTTAAAAGTCTAACAGCTTGGGGCAAAAAGCTCTTGGAGTATCCGGCTGTTTTATTCCCGATGCTGTGATACCTTCTGCCAGAAGGCATCAGAGTGAACAGTCCATGATGTGGGTGGGTGGGTGGGGTCAGTCCTGATGTTGTTGGCCCTAGACAGACAGCGGTTGTGAGCAATGTCCTTGATGGAAGGCACTGCCAGTGCCATCCCAATGATTTTCTCCCCTGTCCTCACTACTCCCTGCACTATTTTCCAGTCTGCTTCATTGCAGCTTCCAGAACAGACAGAGATGCAGTTTGTCAAGATGCTCTCTATAGTGCAACTGTAGAAAGTAGTGAGGATGGGAGGGGGCAGTTGGGCACTTCCCATCCAGCGCAGAAAGAACAACCATTTCTGGGCTCTCTTCGCAAGAGAGGACATGTTTGAGGACCATGACAGACTGTCCGTGATCTGTACCCCTAGGAACATGGTGCTGCTCACTACCTCCACTGCAGTGTCCAGTGTCTATATGAGAAGTGGTGTGTGGCTATGCTGGTTCCTTCTGAAGTCAACAATGACCTCTTTTGTCTTGTTGACATTCAGGACCAGATTGTGTGTATTGCACCAGCCCACCAATTGTCTCACTTCCTCCCTGTAGTCGTTGTCGAGGTTAGGATTTCATCCGCAAGCACAGAGTCAGTCACAGAATTCAAACTATTCTGTTTATTTAAACATTTACTTCAGCTTGGGGCACCTATAGCAAGGAATTCAAGCAATTCTTGCTGGTGTCAGGGAAATGCCCTGATTTAAAAAAAAAATGAATCAGATTATCTGGCTGTCAGAGTATCGCGTGATGATGATCGTAGGATGAAAGCTAGATGGGCACATTGCGAGGATGTGAAAAGGAGCTTGAAAAGCTCAATTTTCACTTGGAACAGCCTACCATTCCCAAATGCCCTCATCCCCACTGCTAGAGAAAATTGTCACCATACGGGATATCTTATTTCAAAGGAGCTCAAGGATTAAAGGACAGGTTGAAAATCTACACACTGCCAAGCTCCTGCAACTCTAGCAGATGCCATATCATCCTTGTGAGGTGGAAACCTTGTATCTCAGAATTATTTGTTTTCATAATGAATAAATGCCCTATTTTATAATCGTATGACAGCGAATAATGACCAAAATACGGAAGTCATGGTTGATAGTGGTTAAGTCATGTCTGTGGGGTTTAAAAATATTTAATGAATCAATGAAAAGTATAAACAAGAGCTTGTAACTAAATAACTGCATTGGACCCAAGCCAGGCTAATTTCCTGTAGTGACATATCAAAACTTTGAACATACAAGGTTTCTGCTCGACAGCGAAAATATCTTAATGAAGTAGCACAAGCTGCACAGACCTTGATGTTAATTATAGTATAAGTAGGCATTTAAATGCTGGCTTTTTGGCATGCATGTGTCCCTGCTTGCAATAAAGATCACTGCAGGCTGGATTATTTTTTATTTATTGCATGACCACTTGTGTTTTTCGGGAAGTGCAGCAGTTCATTCCTACATATTGTCACGCCCAGAACTCGGGGCATGTGCTATGAAATGGAAAATGTGATTGAAATATGCAGTTCATTAGCATCATTAGCAGTCTAATTGCATTGGTGAATTCAGCACAAATGTGGAAGAATGCTTGGTTACCATTTAAAAAAGGGGGTGATGAGGTTATATTACCTCATTTTCCCAAAATGCATTCTCTGTCCTCAGGCACGGTTGGGGACACATTTACGATTAATTAAACACTGGAGGTTTTTGAGGTTTGGGCACCATATGGCTTGTGCCAGTCGGCTGTAATTTCACGATGGCTTGCCTTGGCGTCATTAGTGGCATCACAGTCTGGTAATGAATGGATGAAAATCCTCTAGAACGTTTCGCATCTCGTCAGTCTGCATAATTAACGAGGTCTGAGGCTATTTTTGGCCTCTGGATATTTAGTAAATTATAAGCCGGAACCCGTGGCGAATGCTAACCTTTACGCCAGACCAGAGAAAGGAAACGTAGGGCCCTTCTGCCTTGGCGTATGCACCATGCAAAAATACATTTAACCTCCCAAGGACCTTTGCCATGTTGCACATGAAGCCTAATTAATGCGAAAATAGCAGACCCAAAAACTCACAAGACGTCACATCTGTGAAATGTTCTGGTCTTGTAGGTCAGCTATTCTCAACGCAGTGCAAATTATGAATTGGGCTTAACAGGCAGGAGGCTTAAGTGCCTGTCTCAAGCTGAGCAAACATTTCCAAGGAGAGAAAACACAGAATGTCATACTGACATTTATAATAACCAGCTCTATACAGTACATATAATCTACATATGTACATAAACTACATATGCTATGAAAGTGAGTATCAGGTATATCCATTGTACGTTTTCAGATGAGACCGTGTGTGTGTGTGTGTGTGTGTGTGTGTGTGTGTGTGTGTGTGCGTGCGTGTTTGTGTGCACGCATTCTTGATTGACAATGGCCGCCTGCAGATGTGAAAGGATAATTTGAGCAAGAAGAAGCTCACCTTATGATACATGGCAACGTGACTGGGAAGATGATGGAGGATGTACAATGGTGATGAATGGGTTTGTAATATGTGTGTGTGAATGGGGGGACTCCACTGCCTTAATCATATCACTCCTGTTGTAATTCAATTCTCTTTGAATTTAGTAAAATTCTTTGACTGTTCATCACTCTGTCATTGAACTCCACGTGGGTGTCCGTCACCCAGAACACAATTTCATCTTGTCGTGGTGGGGCACCTGTAGTTGTGGTGCATGTAGGAGGGATAAGGCATTTATCTGTTCTCTATTGCCATTTCATTTTTGTTGCGGTAATTAAAACGGAAAGTGACTGATGTTGCTCAATTTGTGCAGATATAGGGTAGTATATTAATTAACCCAAAGACGGCAGTGGAGCACACAGAGTAAAATGTATTTTCACATGAAAGTTTATTTTATGTGTAAAAATAAAATAGGGTTTTGAATAGCACTTGGGTGGCACTTGGTATACTGTAATTGGTGCATCCTTTGTCTAGTGTCAAAACACTTTGGG
This sequence comes from Protomyctophum bolini, assembly GCF_963924005.1. Lineage (NCBI taxonomy): Eukaryota > Metazoa > Chordata > Actinopteri > Myctophiformes > Myctophidae > Protomyctophum > Protomyctophum bolini. The sequence goes on from NC_137864.1 coordinate 33,612,134, forward strand.
CGTGTTCGGGGGAAGGAATTGCTTTGAATCACTTACTGGCATTCAGATTAATAATTTCCCAATCTGCAGCCCTGGCCTTTATGTTTTTCAATGCTACTGACACCTCTCTGCTGTGTTATCCCTGTGTCGATGGTCTGAAATGTGTGACTGTTTTGTTGATCTATCTGTATATCAATTACAGACTCTCGGGGAGAGAGAGAGAGTGTGTTTCTGTTTCTTTAGTTATTATTAGCCCACACATTTTGTTCTCAATCCCTTACACACACACACACACACACACACACACACACACACACACACACACACACACACACACACACACACACACACACACACACACACACACACACACACACACACACACACACACACACACACACACAGTTTGGTGGTAACTGGGTGACTAAAATAAAGATTAACCATGAATCAAGCTAATTCCTACCGGCTGGTTTAGTAACATCACAGCCCCAGTCCACCAATTTACTCTACAGCACCAATTCAATCGTTCATTCTAACTGTCAGACTCAGGTGTACCTGCTGTCGCACATCTGAGAATAAATCTGCCTTCATGGCTTGTTCTTGGCGGTGGCATAAGAATATAGACAGAGGCTATTAGAGATAAATATTGAATAAATAACACTGCAGATGTTCTCATCTCCCTCCAGAAATAGCCTGATGTCCAGGGAATTAGTGCCAGAAATGGAGGAATGATGGACTGACTGAGGCAGTGCCTATTGTTTTTTTGGAACAGTGGTTTTTCAGCCCCAGACAGTATTTGAGTCAGAGACTCAGAGTATACAGTAAAAGTATAGCTACTCCTGGTTCAACTTCAAGTTAAAGTTGCCCTAATTTGTATTTGAGTTGAAGTACTTAATACAATGCTTCTAAAAAAATACTTAAATGGCCATAATTATGTAACTTTGGTAGAGTATGTATTGTTAATACGATAGTAACTTTTGTCTCCATGCTCTTCTATTGAGCCATTTCGATTGTGAAAGGTCATATCTCACCTAGACACAGGATCCGACACAAATTCTGACCCCGATGGTCAAGATTCAATTTGTCCCTGTGCAAGCAGGTAGGCTCTAGTAAAAAGTGTATGTGTATATAGGCTTTATTTTTATGTATACATAAAATAATCCAAGATTTTTAAGTAACAGAAATAACAAAAATATCAGTAGTGATAACTGAGAATATACAAGCTCACAGTCACAACTCAACTCAAGCTCTACAAGTCTACATTCTTTCTACTGCTTTCCCGTTCGGGGCATGGCCCCATTATGGGGCTTTCCAGTCCAATCAATTTTCAACTAAATTCCTTGGTTCGTCAGCAATACGCCGGCCAGTTACTGCTTTCTTGCCATATTCATAATCCATATGAGCCAAACCGCCGGGATCATTTGTTTATATTTGGAACACAGTTCTTATTTGATATTTATTTATTTAAAAAAAGTCTATGGGAATGTCCATGTAAGTCCATGTAGGATGTAGAAAATAAGTCGGACTTCGGTGCTCTATTGCCGTCTAATAGGCTACACACCTATATGTTTCAGTAAAAAGTGTTATGTAACAGAGAGAGTGTAGATGTATGCCCCAGTATAAAACAAGTTCTGCTTTATGGCTAGTGCTACACAATAAAAAATACTCTTATCAAGGAAAGATAGAAGTGATGTCAGATTCGGACCGGTTCTTAATGCACGTCACACACTGTCTGCCAGAGCCTCCAGGACACAGCAGCAAAGGGCCACAGTTGTTTATAAGAGACAAGCAGGCAGCTTCAACCAAAGTCTGCCCACGGACCACCGCCTGGAGCCCATGTGCTACTGCTGGAAGAAGAACAGAGCACCCCGCAGTAGCCCTGTAAACAGTGTGACCGCAATGCATCACACACACACACGCACGTGCACACAAGCACGCATATCCGCGCACACACACACACACACACACACGCACGCGCACGCACGCACGCACATACTACTACTTGTGGGGAAATCAACATTTAGAATGGCAGCTCTTATGAATGTAATTTTTTAACCCTATAGGTCGAAAGTCACATGCCTTACAAGCTCTCAACACGTTGCACTGCATGCGCAGCGTGTTCTGAGCTTGTAGATCAGCTATTTCTGGTGTGCAACTACAGTAAGTATAGGCAAAACACCTATAACTTCTAAATGTCTAATCGAAACCCATACCTTAATCTTTTCCTATTTGTAAACTTAACTGTATAAAATAATAATATTTTGAACCATCAAACAACAATGTCTCTTGTGAGGACCAGGAAAGTATACTGTAGTAATACGTGCACACATGCACACATGCAGTCCAGTCGGTGTGTTGTGGCTGCTACTGTAGCTGCACTGTCGTGTCCAGTGAGGAGTGATGTATGAGAGTCTCTCTGAGAAGGGCAGAGCAGCACAGATGGCTGCCTCAGTCCTGAGCCACTCCGCATTTAATACCTTCTACATATCTGACTGAGGGTATTTTAGCCCTCTCCCACTAGGCCCCCCAGTTTGGGAGAGAGAGAGAGAGAGAGAGAGAGAGAGAGAGAGAGAGAGAGAGAGAGAGAGAGAGAGAGAGAGAGAGAGATTATTAGTTGTTTTTTCTACTTGGTTGTGTGTGGGGACAGTTTTAGTCATCGTTATGAAATCAAATAAACCTTTATTTAAATAGCACATTTAAAAACAGCCGAAGTCCCACCAAAACCAATCCCACAAAACAGTAACAATCAAACAAGATGTGGTCAAAGTTAAGCTCAACTGTGATTAAAAGCCAAGTCGAAAAAGTGGGTCCCGACTTAAAAGCCTCGATGGACTGGGTGGAGGGATGGGCAAGGTTGTTCCAGCGCCTGGGGTGCCCCGTGTTTGGCTAAATCAGTAATGAGAGACCTTAAAGCTTTAACTGGGGTATACAGGGACGATATATGACATGTTTCAAATATTGTGGCAAAAATAATTGTGATTAACGATATTATCGCGATAATGAAAATATGCCTTAAACTTAAAATGGCACTTTTGTTTACCACTTTTTTGGGCGAATCAATTTGTGTAGGGTGAGGTAAGATCATACCAAACGTACATACTTTGCAGGGTATATAGAGGGTTCGAGTGGTACCGAATTTGCAGCTCAACAAAAGCTAATTCCTAATGTATGACAGAGGACAATTTCATGATGAATTTAAAGCTCCAAGATACGATTATTGTGAGTTTATTTATCACAATAATAATAAAGATTATCGTCTCATCCATACTGTTGAATAAATTCAGCCATATAAAGGGGGGGGGCAGCCCATTGAGTGATTTGAAAGGAGTTACCAAAATGTTAAAATCTATTCTAAATTTTATGTTTTCTTTTTTTGTGGCTTTCGCCTTTATTCCACATTTCCTATGGAGGGACAGACAGTAGGCCGACAGGAAATGGGGAGAGAGATGGGGGGAAGACATGCAGTAGTAAAGGCTGTCGGGATCGGGAGTCGAACCTGCGGCACACTGCCAGACTGGATTACCAGCCAAGGTGCCTGGACCGCTGAGCCACGGCCCAGATCTATTCTAAATTTAACAGTGCTTTTTGGTGCCTGTAAGTAGCAACATTCTGGACTAAGTGCAAGCGCCTGACCAATGACTGCTCTATAAGGCATTGCAGTAGTCGATCCTCGGTGAGATAAAAACGTGTACAACATTTCTAGTTGCTTACCAGGGAGATAAGCTTTTACCTTGGCAATTAGTCGCAGCTGAAAAAAGCTGGTGTTGACTACGGAACCGATCTACTTATCAAATATGAAAGAGCTATCTTTAGACAGGGGATTGGATTATTCTGGTGGTGATTATGTGTTTTGGAGGATGTAGCCATGTAGGATGCAGGTAATAGTATTTTGTGTCAAAGTCTCTGTGAAACTGACTTCATGATGTATGTGTGTGTGTGTGTGTGTGTGTGTGTGTGTGTGTGTGTGTGTGTGTTTATTCAAATGTATTGTACATTTGTACAATACATTTGAATAAATGCGGATTTGACCGTTGTTTCTTTATTTATTTTATTCTTTTAATATATATTATATTATCATTTCAATCTCAATCTTATTGTTTTGTGAGTTATTTGGGGCCCACTTGCAATAGTGTCGTGGCTCAGCATTGGTCCCCAGCCCACAGGTTGAGAATCACTAAGCTAAAATAAATGGTGTCAAGTGTCAGTAAGGATCATCCGGTGTCCCTCCATCTTCATTTGGGAGCCATACAGAGGCACGGAAGTAAATGTCACATCAATCCCCAATGAATGCAAATTAATGCTGGGCATTTAAGCGGGGAGGAAAAGCTGCTGTGATTAGAGAAACCGAGGAAGAAATGAAGAGATTAATGAAGATGTGGATCCAGACTATCGTGTCAAAACAATGCCAGTCTGGAATTGATAGCTTTGTGTCATGAAAATTTCAATCAATCGGGATGTTGATTTATGTGTCACATTTCCAGTGTAGCAAATATCCTAAAACAGCATTAAAAGCACCTATATAGAAAACAATGTATAGAGTTCTAGCTCATTGAAAGTACAAGCATCTACAGCAAATAAATTGGCAAAGATGAGAGAAAGGTTACCTTGCATTTGGTGGCCAGAAATTGTAATGATTAGGTTTGTCAAGTACCCAACAGCTTTGCTCGGGTCTGTAATATCTCAGAACAAATTGGATTGGATATCGGAAACAAATTTCATGCGTCCATTAGAGTTCAGGTCTGTCATTTTGGACCGGTGCATGTTGTGGCCTCTGTGCTTTGCCATGGGCCGATACTGGTGCAGATGCCAGGGGTGAGGCGCCAATTTCAAGGCTGAGCACTCTCACAATCCCCTTTAAGCCTAATTTATACTGTGAAAGACAAACCCTGCGAGCCATATTGTTTTGGCTCATTGATGTAATTCGGAACGTCTCACAGGCTGTGAGCCCCTTGGCTCATGCCTCCTGGAATTTCTAGCAGCTCATATCATTGCCATGGATACAGAGAGGATGCCGATGTATTGAGTAGGTATAACTGCCAAGAGCCATATAGCTCGTCTCACCCAGTATAAACTATAGGCTTTGGACTTGTGATCATAAGAGACTAAACAGGTTGATGGACCCCTAACACTATAAGCTAAGAGATGAACAAGCACTTCATTTTAATTATAGGCTAACATTATTCATACAGCATTATTACTATTTTCAGTCATTCAGTTATGCAGTAAACATTTGCAGCTAAATGTTCTGCCATGCAGTTTGCATCACCTATAATTCTGATGCTTTTTCAGAGCAGTACTCAGTGGATTAGGAATAATACTAAAAAAAGATAACATTAATCATTAGACGGGTACAAATAAAACATAGAAGTCATAGACTTCTATGTCATAGAAATCACAACAAAGTTGTGAAAGTAGAAAAGTGCGCTCTCAGAGTGCAGATCAGGCTCGGCAGGCAACCAAGCCTGGCACAGATCTCGTGGAAGCTGCCGGAAGAAATAGAGTTTGTTGAGCCGTAGGTCACAGATTACTATGAAAACCTTCAAAACCTGCCAGTCAGTCAGTCCGTCAGTCAGTCCGTCAAACCTCTAACCTTTAGATCTCCAAATATGGAGCTGACCTGACATTCCAGATATTAATCCCTCCCCACCTGGCCTCTTCGATGTCTCCCTTTTGACTGATACCGGTCAATTCAAACTCTAGACGGGCCCGTCCCAAAGTTAGTAGTGCCCGGCAGCCGGCGAAAACTAGAGTTCTCAACAGGCCCGAAAATTAAGGCCCGGCCCTACCTGGGCTGGCCCGAGGCCCCTCCTGGCCTTACTAATTATTGTCCACATACTGTACTAAAAATTGTCCACATACTGTATGGGCATTCCCAGGCCTGTATAGTTTCAGCGCAACCTCTATACTAACCCTAACCTCAGTCTTATGGCCACGTAAGTAAACATAAAGCAAAGTTGTATAGCGCAATTTCACAATGTTTTCGCTATACTTCCTGTTTCCTAATTGCCTACTCGCGGCAGAATGTAGGAAATGTCCAGTAGGCTCCATTACATGGTCTTGATAAGTAACCTACGGGTGATTATGGGTTGATAACATTCGAAGCGGGTCACAATGCAGCACCTATTTACATTTGTGTGGCCCCCTATGGGCAGAAGTGAAAGGGCATTTGGAGGTGCGCTCTAGATCGACTATTTAAACTATTTAAAAATGTTTTTCAAAATAGTGAGAAATGCCAAAAGGTTTAGGCCTAATGGGTAAGGCATTTGAATTATGCCTTACGCCTTTTTATACACCATGAAAGGCAACCATGCAGGAACTCTAACATGATGATGTTCATGGTCTAACGTTACTAACGTGAGACGATAAACATCACGCCTCAAAATGGACGGAGTAAACAGGAAAGAAACAGGAATATTCCACCTCCATTCGCCTCCATCTAAACTGAAAATTTTAAATTCATCTCTGATTCTTTTCCCAGGTTGTGTTTTTGGTCAAAACCAGCTTTCAACCATAACTAAAGTATCAATGAGCATATTTTCTATTCATAATTACCCCCTTAGGGGCTCTGTAATTACCAGACTATGACAGCAAAAGTGTTTTAATAACTTAAATGCATAGGTGATATATTTCATTTATAGTATGTGTTGTGGTCTGGAGTGCAGACAACAGATTCACTGCCACAGTTTGTACTACACAGTCGCTGTTTAAGGAAAAAACTAAAAAATATCAATCATTTAACAGTTAAATGTGCTTCTTTGACAGTGACCGGAGGAACAAGCACACACGACTCAAGGGCATGGCACACAACTCAAGGACCTGGCCCTGCACTGACCTCTGGAGAGAGAGAGTAAGGATCCATTCACATGGAAGAGAGAGAAAGAGAGAGAGAGAGAGAGAGAGAGAGGACACATATTTATATCAACAGTTGAATGCAATTGAACATTGGATCTTTACTTCATTCCTTAGTGCCAATATGCCCTGAAGACGTCCAATGAAAAACATGGCAAGGTCATGTGTTCATCAGACTGTGAAGTAGGCTACACATGGGAGAGTGGCCAGTCATTTTGAAAAGTGCTCTTGTCTGTGTTCAACACATCCCCTCTATGATGTGCCAGCTGAAGGAGGAGCACTCTCTGTCCGTCTATATTGGTACTTACTACCCAGTGCCGCCTAGCAGTGTGTGTGTGTATATATATATATATATATATATATATATATATATATATATATATATATATATATATATATAATATATATATATATATATACTGCTAGGCGGCACTGGGTAGTAAGTACCAATATATATATATATTTATTTATTTTTGCTGTCGGGAGGAAACCACCAAATTGAGGTTTTAGATTTGCATGCATAAATCATTGCTATTGAACAGACTTTACGTCTGTGTGGAACCAATGAGAAGTAGTAAAAAGTTATTCGGACAAAATCTCTTAACTCCATTATTGGTCCCTCAAACTATCTGCTAAAGCAACTACTGTGTGAGTGTGAGTGTGTGTGTGTGTATTATATATGTGTAATATTTTGTCCAGACGGACTCATAGACAGAACTTGAACTTGAACCTTAGGAGACAAGCAGTGAAGCACACTTACAATTAAAATGTTCTTAGTCCGACACATCAAAAAGTCATGTTGTACTAATGTAGTACGCTCTCTACTCATGAGGTGAGACACACCCCAGACACTATGGTGACTCCACTGAGGAGAGACAAACCCCAGACAATATGGTGACTCCACTGAGGTGAAACACACCCCAGACACTATGGTGACTCCACTGAGAAGGCCATTACCTAGCTGCTGGGGACTGATTCCTCTTTGGTGCTGTTAATGAGGCAGGCCTCAAGTCATAATGTGATCACTGGGAAATCAAACCAAGGCAATTCAGTTTTGTCTGGGCGGAGGTCTCAAATATGGTAATGCCGGCATGTGGTACCTCGGCTAAGTTATAAGATTTTCATGAGTGCAGTAGATAGAGAGACAGAAAATAAAGTGGATGAACTCAGAGAGTAAAAATAGACCCAAAACGGTATTTTTTTACTCTCACATTTCATTAAGACCATTGAGAGAGAGTCCATTGAGAGACCAAGTTTGTTTCCAGTGAGCAAACGCCATAGGCCAACATGCACAATAGCAGCACCGTGACTCTGTACGGAACAGAGCCTTCATTAGTATCAGCAGTAACACCTGTGAAGGAAAAGGGAAGGGGCCCAAGCTCTTTCCAAAATGGCGTGTGTGCATATAGCCCATTGCAATCACCTGCTGCTCTATCATATGCAGAGTAGACCCTGAGGATCTCACCGTTTCCGACAATCCTTCTGATGGAAAGGTGTTGGGCTGGGTTTGTCCTTGGCTCTGATGGAGGTGGTATATCTGTGTGCCTCATTAGCGCACCCACTTAAGGACACATTCTGATTAGTTTCCAATGCATACTACTGCAGTATGCTGTAATACAGTACAGTGTACACTCCACCATTTTCACAACTGTGGCAGTAGGCTATGTATGTGTCTTTGCACATAATTGTACGACACACACTCCTTTAAGCCGTTAAGGTAACCAAAATGGAGAATGTTCAGTAGGCAGCTACAAGACGGCACCAATAGAAATGATGTGGGAACCTAACCAGCGTCTCTATGGCCTTCATGACCAGAGGGGTGAAAGCAGTGTGGTCGCATAAGCCTTGTCCTTTTTGCGGAAAGCAATGAGGTTTTCTATGGCAATGAGACGACCGCCTTGATCCAGCAAGGACACTGCAATAGCACCCCACTGAGCTGCTCAGCACAGTGCTTGAGGGTCTAGTAATTTAGTTATCACCATTTGCATGGATCACAGCTTGCTAGAGATGCGACCTAATAAGGAGCTAAAGCCAATGTTGCTGTAGTTAAGGGTCAGTAGCCTAGGCTCTGCTACTGTACGCCTGCTTACAGTATGAAACTACATCTTCATTATGTGCAGTGTGGAGTGGTAAAATAGACAAGTGCATTCACAAACTGTTAAATTTAGCCACCAGGTGACACCTTGAACTGTGAACATACAAATAGTCATCTTAATTATTGTGTAATGACATGCAGTTTTCATACTTTGGACCTAAAATCTCCAACAAGAGAATTGCCTCAAGTTAACACAAAAGCTTACTCCCTATTTTAGCAGCGTATAACTTTGCACCAAGGTGCATGATCATAACTTGTGCCATGGATCATGAGTGCATTCTCTATTGCCTCGACAGACAAACGCATCCATCCAAAATGACACTGCTGAACCTCTGGCAAAGCTTTTTCCCTGTGATTGTATTGCAGTGCTGCAACTTACCCACTACCTAGGCAGTGATAATGGTGTCTGATGGCTTCCAACTAGCTTCAAATTAAAATCCTCGCCAGGAAAGACAGGTGCATGTTTCCTTTTACCTGCCAAATCTGTGACTGACAATTGACATTTGCAGCTACACATGGCTCCTGTTTGCCAGGTGGGGTCTTAAACTGGAGCAATAGCTATCCAATCAAATTGGACCAAATGGAAAACAGAGGCAATAATATACTGTGAGAATCCTACTTATTTGGCTTAAACCATTATAAGATAACTGATCCACTTAGGTTTCCATAATATCCCTTATGCTCTCTCTCTCTCTGTGTGTGTGTTTCACTAAGAACAGTGACTAAAGTGATACCTGCACGTCGATCTATGGGAAAGACAGCGCGAAGGAATTGGAAATTGTGGTCCAAAGCACATATTCGATGTTCATGCTGCTGGTGCAATAATGCAAAGGCATAACACAGGCTTTACAGGAATCCTTAAAGAAATCTATCAGACAGCTGTGGGATCATATCACTAAAACTACTGCTGGTTTATAAGCACTATATTGTTTATGACTAAAATGCATTTCTGATCCTCAGCTACTTTATGGACAATCCAGACCTCTCAGATTGTTTGGGACAGGTCTTCTTTCTGAACCCAGAGTCAAAACTAAACTAAATGTTCAGTTTCTATCAAATATTTGAAACAAACTCAGAGAAAACTGCTGTCTGCTTCAGTGCTACAACTCTTCTTTTAAAACAAAGACCGGTGCCTTTTATTGAGGACGCTTTAGATCAATTTCTAACTAGCACTGAAATTGAACTCACTTATATTTTAATGTTTTATTTATATTCTGTGAACTAACTCTTTAATAACAATTTTATCCCTGGAGTGTGCAGTCCCTTCCTTTTTTTCTCTTTTTTGATAACAATTTTATAGTATTTATATGTAATTGACTTGTATATGTGATAGTTTCGCTGTTAATCTAAATGCTGTCGTTTAGTGTAAAGTACTGAATTTAATTACTTTGCTGTTGAAATACGCTTGCTCTAACTTGCCTTGGATTGCAGTGAATAAACCCAGACCATTAATGCACATTGGAGAGGCCAGTGGTATAAAACCCATGAACCGAGATCTACAGAGATGTGGGATCATTTCATTGTCAGATGAGTCATCCTATATTCTCCACGAGTGGGTGAATTTGGCGCACACAATGAAAATGGTTGACCCCTGTCCGTAGTTACAGTATACCGTGGGGGGCATTTTCCTTGCAATATTTGAGTCCTCACTGCAAATCAATAAAAGTTATTCTGAGGGATCACCTTTAAACACTTATTCTGCTTCCAAGATGACAATACCCCCATTGATATGACACAAGGGGTCACTGAATGCTCTATAGTCTCATCAAAGTGCCAAATAAGGGGATCTCTCTCTCTCTCTCTCTCTCTCTATCCCTCCGCCGAAAATAGCAATGCTGCGACCCGTTGTGAGGTTGTAGATTGGCTATTTCCACAACTACTTACCGGTAATCATGAATTTTGTCTTTTTCAGGAATGTTTATATATATGTATATTAGCAATAGTTCATAATCAATAATTAACGAGCAATCATTTCCGTAGACTGTAGGCGTGCACGTGTGTGTGTGTGTGTGTGTGCGCGCGCGTGTGTGTGTAAGAGATGTGGGGGGATACCAACTCCTATCACTATTCAATTAAATCTGATCATCAACCACCCAGTGAGATAAACGATGGGTCTGCCTATTAGTTCTAATTATATCAATCATCGTCCCTGGATGTGGGAGATAACAGGGCATGTCCCTCTGCGAGTGTTTAGGAGCCAAGGATTCTCATTGAGATTCAAACCACACAGGTGAAAACCCCCCTCCCCCCCCCCCCCCCCCCCAAACCCAACACAACCCAACCACAACTACAACTACGACCCTAAACAGTTATAAGCCTCAGTCGGTGTGCGTTTAATGCAAAATTGAACTAGCTACTTTCTTGTACACCTCCCTCCCTCGCTCTCCTGTGATCGTTCCAGTTTTGTGACATTATGATTCAGTGCACATGGAAGAGACACAAAAAATGTATCTTTAATGACATTTTACTATAATGGTTTCCACGAGGCCCTCAAAGATCCATCGCAGAAAAGGTTGCAACAGGTTACACAGCAGAGAGAAAAGCACTACACTCAAAATGCCCTAAAGCAGTGTTTGGCGACAGGCAGCCTGCAACCAGGTAGGATAAACCATGTTTAACTCACCTTTCCTCATATACTGTACATTTGGATAGTGCCATTCTCTCGTATTCTTCATTGCAGATAGTGAACTACACAGAGCCATCAGCGGAGCTCAGAGCAAGCTCACCACGTACGTCGATAAGTATAAATTATATAAATTATAAGTATAAATTATGTATAGTATATTATGTTTAATAATGGGATGTGCTGTGATGTGCTATGTCTGGGACGAGCTAGGTTCATAATTATGAGAATAAAGGTAGCCTAGAAATATTAGTAGGAGTTTGGCTCCTCTAGGCCAGGGGTTCTCAACCTGGGGGTCGCGACTTTCCTTAATGATTATATCTGGTTTTAGTATTAATTTATTATGTATTTTTCCGTCAATTTTTTCTTGGGGGGGGGGGGGGGGGGGACGACGACGACACATGGCCAAAGCATTTTCGGGGTCCCCAGCCAGAACCCCTCTAGGCTACACGTGTCGGTCATACAGTCATTATTCACAATAATGAATTATCTGTTTAATAAAGGGGAGAACATTTTATTTACCACAGCTCTTTAATTTTCATCAGCAGTCTGTGGAGTTCCAGTAACTTATTATTATACGTTTCAGATAGAAAGAGAGAGAGAGAGAGAGAGAGAAAGACAAGACAGACATTCTTGTCAAACAACAGAGAAACTGGTCCAGGGAATCAGAAAGATTATGCTACAACACATTTACAGTAGTACTGTATGGTGGGTAATGGCCTATTTAAGCAGTCACACACCTGGCCAGAGTCAAAATAATTGGACTCGGAGGATTGTGTGTGTTGTGTACCGATGCAGGATAAAGCATGCAGCAATCCCCACACACATTCAGAGAGAGACAGCCGCAGCCAGGATAAAGTATCGTATCTTGTTTCCGTGTGGTTATGCGAAGGTAAGGTATCTAATGCATCAAAGGCAGGATGTTGGTACTTGGAAATAAAATAACTTTGAGTTACAAACTTTAGTTGTTACCCTTCCTGTCCTTCCTTTGAGTCTGTCTAAGATATTATAGTGCCGATCACAGTATGATAGAATATTATACTGTAAGCCTGACTAGGGTCTTACTAGTACTGCATGATATTTGTACATTGACTGTTAATTTAACATCTGTAGGATCACAGATACCTTGCCAGCACACCATATACTGTACTTGACACTGACACTAGTGATATTCTTTCTTTTTTTTGTATTGTTGAGCAATGGAAGCTTATTCTGCTGTATTTGCTGTTTTCCTATGGAGTGGAAAATGTGAATGTGTTTCCGTATTTAAAATTAGAATGAAAATGTAGCTTATAGTGACACTATGAGTCCTTGTGTTTTGGCAACCGACACATACATTCCTAGTGCAAATAGATTTTGGGAGTTCTAATTTTGGAAATTGTGTGCGGGCGTGTGCGAGGACATTTTAGTTTAACGGTCAGGCATGTGTATATTTTTGTCCATTTAATTCATGCAAGTTTGTGGGGTATAGCCTATGTAGGAACTTCCACTATTTCTTGGTTTCCAGTTACCAGGCAGGCGCCCTCTCCTCTCCTCTCCTCTCCTCTCCTCTGTGTCAGTCCATCATTCTGTGTCTGGTTCTTGGAGTCTGCCTGTCTGCTCTGTAAATAGAGTTGACCTCAGTATAGACTGGAGCTGTTACTGTCTTTAACTTAGCACAGGAACTGGCAGGGGGACACGCCAATTGAAGTGCATGCGTGCGTGCGTGTGTGTGAGCTGTCCGTGTGTCATAAGTGCATGTGTGTGTGCGTGTGCGTATGCAACTATGCATGTGCGATTGTGCGTGTGTGAGTGTGCGTGGCACATCACAGGAGACTAAGACGACCAGCCTTGAATTAAGACGGGACGTGGGACAGTTTATTTACATAATCCAGTCTCTCAGTGCTGGTGGAATGGGGTTTGGGGTACACCACTTAACGACACTGTATCCTCTGCTGCTGAATACCGAGGTGTCCGGTGACAGAATAAAATGCAAACCTCATCCAAACCAATGACAATGCACTATTGTGAGCGCTTGTGCACATACTGCACACCCTGCACCCTGACCTAGTTAGCATTGACAACATGGACCGCTTGAGATTCAGATCAAGATCAGATGAATGACTCATGTCATTTGAACAGGGGAAATCAATGGCTCCTGTTCTGTAAATAAATCAGACTGTGTACCAAAACTGTATTCAAAAAACGTTCCAGTTTGTCCAGTCATTTGGATAATTGAGTCCAACTATGAATGACATAACAATATGAGAACTAGAACTGTAAGGATTAACTATAAGGGCCCTAATGAATATTAATGCCAAGGAATAGCCCCTCACATGCCCGAGCTCCTCTCTGCACATGTAGAAATAGTGCATGCTCACTAAAGGCCAGATCCAGATTACATACATACAGTATACATTTCACTGAATTACTATTATTAAAAGTGTACTTAATTACGCAACAATTTATTTACTTTCATACTATCAGTGACAATTATGCTCTATGGCTCTCAGAACCTAAACATAGTATGAGATAACTTTCAAAATGTTAGCTTCTGAAACCCTTCAGAGATTGTGTCCTTAGTCAGAACTGTGTAGCCTACTCCCCTAAACACTTGTGTTCCATCAAATCCTCTAGCTCAGCCAAAACGTAATTTTCTATCTTTCAAATCCTTTAGCAAGTTTTGTAACCTGCATTGCCTTGAACCAGTCGATTACTCAATACACAAGGGATTCTACTTAATCATGCTAGTGTTAACCCATCATATAAATCTCCAGAAATGGCCCTATATTGCCCCTTACCCCTAAACTTATTTACCATTTTAAAACATTTTAAAATAGTACGAATAGCCGATCTATAAGCTCACAGCGTGTTGATGTAGATTGGCTAGTTGAACTATTTTAAAATGTTTTAAAATAGTAAAAAATGGAAAATAAGTTTAGGAATAAGGGATAGAGCCCGTGGTGGGTTTTTTTTGTTCGGATTAAGTGACCACTATATCATTTTCTGTAAAATTCAAAGATCTAAAGCCGACAGTCACATTTCATACATACAGCAGTGCACACACTTCTTTTGCACAAGGATTAAACCAAAGTACTGCACCGTTTTCAGACAAATATACAGTATATCTGGCTATTGAACCTAAATGTAGCAGATGTAATTATCTTCCTGTTTCTCTGGGCCATGTTTTGGTTGTGCAAATCCCTGCTTAGTTTCTGGACTACTACTTTTGAATTCCTCTCATCTCTATGTACTGTAGCAAAGTATTAAATCCCTACCTTCCAACCGCTACAGTATTTTTGGCATTATATACTTTAAAAGGATTGAGGAGGGTGAAATGCAAGCACTTCTGGCCTGGGAAGCAACTAAGTCTCCGCCTTCAGTACTCAGTGGAGGGGCGAGATCCAATTGCCGACCGGCATTGTCGGTTGGTTCCGCCGTATGTCGTTGTTTTAATAAGTCGGCTGGTCGGTATGAAGAATAAGTGTTCAAACCTTTTTTTTTTAATGTTTTGAAATGTGTTGGAAAGGCTTAAAAAAAGAATCACCGCCCACTTTTGACTATCGCCTCTTCACCTGCTATCACCGGTAGTTGCCGTTGCATAGACAAACAACGCATTTCCGGAAAAAAAAAAATAGGCCTACACCAAGCTGTCACCCACTGTTAAAACGTACCGTGACAGATAGAGAGATCCGGTTGTCCAGAGCCACAGATCCGACTGCTGCGCTATGCCCATGGTCATTGGGCATACAGTATCTGGGACCAACCGGCTTAAAACTTGGCGTGCGCATCGACATGGATTCGAGGGAGTGCAGTGCCCACCGGCGAGTAGTTGGGATGTCCCCCATTGCACCTTTAACTCTCTAAGTCACAGCTAATGTACCAGGGACAGAAACGCTCACCTGCATCAATAAAGTTACTTTGTTAAACTGCTAGAAAGTTAGAAAACGTGAATTAACAGATGGCAGCAGAGCCTCAGTCAATCTGAGACTCAGTGGAGAACATTAATTAGGTTTAATTCTATAGAGTTTCTACTCAATACCCTATCAGGTGCCAGTTCAGCAATACAAAGGGACAGAGAGAAGGAGGAGGGGAGGTGATTTTAAAACAGCCCCCGAGGGTGGCACTGGCAGCTTTCCAAACGGATTCAATGAGGCGCTGCAGTGATAACAGATTACAGATACCTTTCTTTTTCATGAAATTCACAGAGGCATCCCAGTCCACAGACATGTAAGAAACCTGTGCTGCAAAGACTAACCGCACTAATATAATACAATATATTCTAACTAGCAGTACCTTGACGTAGATGAGGGTATTAGTGGTGGGCTACATCCTTTTCAGGTTAAGTGCAACCCTTCAAGTGTGTTCTTTTTTATTTCTCTTTATTGAAAACTACGGACAAATACATTGCACAAGAACTTGGGGCAAGAGGGTAAGCAAGCACCTTATATTTGCATTTGTACATGTTCAGAGTTGCTCATTTTGAAATGGTGTCTCTGCAGTGCACAGTGCACACAGGGTGAGGGCACTTAAACTTTCGTAGAGAAATACATCCATGAGAGATTAAATCTTAGGCTAGTTTGGCCAGTATGGTTAGGTTCTGTGAGGGGATAATTGCACAGTAGTAGCCTGTTTGTCATGAATTGGCATACTGTACATCTGAGTAATTTAACCTGACGAAGGAAATAACGCCATCTCTCCCCTGTGCTGTGCTGTACTGTACTGTACGTACAGTAAGTAAATTGGTTCATTGATTAAAAGTTACACAAATCTTTATCCTTGACCCACATGATCCTTGACCCACTTAATAATGCAAATGAGGGACAATTTAATTCTTACCAATAGAGAGAGAGAGGAGATAATTATTTACAAGAAAAGAAACAACAACAAATAGTGTCCCGTCTATGCGCAATGCATGGTTTCAAATTCTGCGTGTTTTCATGATCAGATATAGACACCACAGAGCTGCGGAAAGAATAGAATAGAAATAGCCGCCCTTTATTGATCTGCGGGGGAAATTACAGTTCCTGTCATCAAGTGAAATAAACTTGAAAGGCAATAAGCAATAACTATGATAAAAAGTATTTTAAATGCACTGGAATAAAAACTGAATAATATTACACGTCATTGCGTCTGCACATCACATCTTGATGTCATATTCTGAGGAGACCACAAAGACAGCCCATTTCAAGAAATGGTTGTGTAGAGTGAACTGCATAGTGAACGTATTACTACCTGACAACTTTGAAAGTCATGCAGTATGTTCGAACGTTAACAGAAAAACATTCAAAAATAGATTTAAAAATAGATTTTTGTGAACACTCAATGTATCGTGATGGGTCAAAAAGGCCTATTTATCTTGGTTTGTTTCCTCTACAGTAGCTGTGCCTCCCCTGTGTTTCATTATCACTGCTGTTGTTATGCTATGGAATTTCCTTCTGGGGATCAATAAAGGTTCATCTTATATTATCATATCATAATCTTAAATAAGGGCTAGGCAACATTAGGCACGCCTGCCAACATTGGCATAGGGGAGGGTGATCACTGGCAGTGTGTGAGAGAGGATATTTCTTTTTAAATAAAATATTTTAAAACAATTAAGGTTCAATTAAGTCCCCTCTGTATGCAAATTACATCATGCACATAATTCTACATACATTCAAACTATGAACTCTGACTGGGGAGAGTCTGGGAGATAGGTGAAATATTGCTCTGAGTCTATTACAATTTCCTGAAAGAAAATATTTCAAAAGAGGAAATTGTATTTTGATGTGGTGTCATAAATAAATTGAATGTTGATATGGCACACTGACTATCAAGAAAATAACAACATGGCACTTTGTCAGAAAGGTTGCAGACTCCTATCTTAAATACATGACTTCCTCTGGGACAGACAAGCACAGCTTCTCATGGCTGTTGCCCTCCTTTAAAAGGCCAATAACCATGCTTGCAGTAATACCTTTTATACATGTTCATTTAGTATTATTATTTTTTAAGTGCTCATTGTCTGATGAACACAAATGCCACCTATCACTCAGCACTGTAGGCCTGTCAAAATTAATTCATCTTAATGTCAGACTGGAAATGCCATCATGCCAATTTGGTGAACCAAAGGAAGATTCTGGTAAGATTGGAACAAGTCACCTGCCAAGAGAGGATGAAAAAAGTGTCATGCATTGTAAGACAACTCACAGTTTTAAATGCTATTTGCCTCTCTCTGTTAGCGAAAGCTGTCCAGCTGTTACAATGCCCGTAAGGTCCCTGGTCTAAATTAGTTGCAAGGCAGCACATGGACAATCACGACCCCATCAGCCTGGTTGTTGCAAACAGCTGGCGTGTACTTAGGCACATGTTGTGAGGTATTTGTACTTCACTTTTTTCCAATTTCAAATACTTTAACATCACTACAGTTATTTGACAACTTTAGGTACTAGTTACTTTGTAGATTTGGATTATTATTACAAAACATACATTAACCACATCAGCCCTATATATTTCGGCCATTTTAAAATAGCTGATCTACAAATTAACTCACAATGGACTGTGAGCATGTAGATCATCTGTTTTCAAAAGATTTGTATACATTTGAAAACTTGAAATGGGACATTCTGCACAATGCATACTTTAACTTTTCGTACTTTAAGTACATTTTGATGCCAATATTTTGGTACTTTTACTGAAGTACATTTTGAATTTCGGAATTTTAGTTGTAACAGAGTATTTAAAAATATATATATTGCAGTATTTGACTATTGATACTTTTACTTAAGTAGTACCAATCCACCACTGCCCCTGTGGCTCCAGAAGTTCTTAATGAATATGTCTCCGCCTGGTTACGTGCTCCTCCCTCCTCTGCAACATCAGGCCATGAAGCTTTCCAAAAGCTCTGGAGAGCTGTGGCAGATCAAAGCCACTGGAAGGAGGCTCCCTCAGACAGACAGACATCAACCCAATTACCTTTTAATATCCTCCTCGCTACACATGTTGCCAATTAGAACAGCGCTGGCATTGCTTCTAGAATGAGGGAGAAAATAGAAGCTAATAAACCCTAAAAAGGGGCTGCGTGAGGGGATGCATTGCAGTCATAGCAATGCAGCCGGCGGTGCATGGTTCCATGCATTAGGTATAGTATAGAACATTTCACACTCTTCCACTTATGTGGATTTGTTTTACAGTATAGGCATTATGATGTTACTGTACCAGTAAACAGCATCTACAATAATACCTGAAATTTGGCACAGACATTATTACGCTATGTCCATGTCAGTGACAGCTGATGAAAATGAAACGTTTTGCACCTTATTTCACTGTTCCAGGCATTGCACCATCTGAGAACAAATTGTTTTCACATTTCCATTTCTAGCTACTGGGGGCGGCAATAATGGCCTGGGGCCAGAAAATACGTAAAATACACACAATGAAGACTGAATGGTGAAATGTAATGGTGATAGACAATGACATTTCACCAGTGAAATGATGAAGAGGAGGAAGATGAAGAGGAGGAGGGGGATCGAGGAAGAGGAGGGAAAAATACATGAAGACATGTCCGTGTTCCATGTTGACATTGTGTGCGTATGATCTGAGCTGATTAGCATTAGCAGTGCTAGGCAAGTCTCATAGGAGTCTCCTCTCCTCTTCCCCGTTACTCACAGCCTCCCTGGGGAATGGACAAACCTCTCGGGCAACTGGAGATGTGCCTGTACGAGTTCCATGTGCGCGAGAAATGGATTTAGAATATTTTGATCAGAAGGGGGCCTTATGGGGATAATGGCGCATTATAACACTGTCACAAATGTGACAAATCATCTGTGTGCAGACATGGCAAGATAGCCACAGTAGCTGAGGAACTTTTCAGGCAGATTCTGGGAACAGCCGACCAGTGCTGAGCTAGGCCTTTCGGCATCCAGACCGCGAAGACAGACTGTCTCCCTGAGCATTCTGGTACTGAACAGTGAATGCCAAGCCAGCATACCAACAAATATAACATTGAAGGGAACTTCATCTCTTGTAGCTGCAATTTATGGGGCACATTTGTATCCCCCATTGCAGAGTCATTCTTGCATTCATATTTGCTGACATTCCAATTCAGAACACATTTATTTACTGTTCATTAATTACAGCAATAAACCTGTAGACCTACTGAACTTCAAAATTAATAAGAAGCACCCAGAATGATGTAATAGACAACACTGCAATAAAGGATGCTGCATTCTCTCTCTGCATGTGTACAAAACAGCTTAGCTGCTGTGTTTCCAGGGGGTGCCCAGTTCCTTCTCAACATCCCATGGCCACCCATCATCATTCGCTGTGCTTTCTCATCCAGCCAACTAGGCAGTGTCTTGGACTCACCGTGCGCCACATGATAGGGAAGAGATGCCTATGGTTTGATTAATGAGAAGGAGAAATACTGAAGACTTGTCTCTGATGTCTCTCAGTTGGTGTCATGAGAGAAATGTCTCTCCACTGTGAAATTGGAGCGTTCTCACCAGAATGTGTCAGAATGTAAAATGATTTTGTGATTTGTGAGCAAGAATTGCATTGGGCATAGCGTCAAGAAGACGAACAGAAAAAAGAAAAGAAAAAAACGTTTCTACAGCAACAATGGTGCTATTGCAAATAGAAACAGCTACTGTACAAGCTTCCTAAATATGGCTGACTGTTACGTGTATTGCTATGGGGGGCATTTGTATGTGGGGTTTTTTTTCTCCCCTTCTGCTCTCAGCTCTCTGCCTGTCACTCATTTTCACAGGTCTATTCCCGGGACTCTCAATCATTCCATAACTCAGCCAACTCCGCCTCTCACCACCGGTTGGTCCACCAATCCTCTCCAGCCATTAGCCTATGTAAACCACCTGTGTTGCCAGCCATCTGTCTGTCTATTTCCCTCCTGCCATGCTTCCAGTCATTCCCAAACAATAGTTTATTAGTTGTTCAGTCCTAACCAATTCAACTGAGTTTTGCAAAAAAGTCACTCCCGAGCACACGGACACAGCTCTCACTTTGGGTGTACATAGATTGGATGGCCCTCAACAATAAATAAAAAATATGACCAAATTATAGATTTTTGGAAATCGAAAAATAAATGCAAGAGTGCAACTGGTCGTGGACCAGGTTGATATTGAGCAGGTATATGAAATAACATTTCTAGGGGTATTACTAGACTGCAAGCTTTCTTGGAAGCCGCAGATAAAATATGTAAGATCCAAAATATCAAGGAACATTGCTGTATTGGGGAAAGCCAAACATATACTGGAACAAAGGGTGTTGTATATTTTATATTGTTCACTTGTAGTGCCGTATCTGACTTAGGGCCGATTCATACTCCTGTTTCGGCGCTGTAGTGCCGAAATGATTTCGGCTCGTCAGATATTTTCAGTAGCACCGAAGAGCCGACTTTAGGACGGTACCCGCCCCCCCGAACCTCAAATGACAAATTGTAGGCTCTACAGCGCCGAACCGACTTTTATTCGGCTCTAAAATAGGAGTATGAATCGGCCCTAACTGTGTGGAGGTTTGGGGTAATGCCTATAAAACAACTTTACAACCATTATGTATACTCCAAAAAAGAGCATTGAGAATTGTACACCATGTTGGGTACAGGGATCATACGAATATAGTGTTTTTGAATTCCAAGTGTCTTAAGTTTATGGATCTGGTCAAGTTTAAAACTGCTCAAACAATGTACAAATAAAATAATCATTTACTTCCTAGGAACATTCAAAATGTATTTAAGTACAGAGAATGTGTGTATAATTTAATAGGAAAAAATAATTTTGAGAAACGTTTTGGGTGTACAAATTTGAAGACCATGAGCATTTCATTTGGTGGAGTGACTCTCCATCCTGGAGGCCAATCTTTCCGGTGATAAAATGGCCACCAACGTAATCAAAAAAGTCAATCAAAGAACAAGATTCCTTTACAGGATCTCCTCACTGGTCAACAAAAACACCTTGAAGACCTTACTAGGAGCCCTCGTACAAGGTTTCTTTGACTATGCATGCACCTCTTGGTACCACAGCACCTCAAAGGCCCTTAAAACAAGGCTCCAGACATCCCAAAACAAACTGGTCAGACTCCTACTTGGCCTCACCCCCCGAACCCACCTCACCCCTGCCCACTTTGACAGGCTGGGATGGCTTAGGGTCGACGACAGAGTACAGCATCTTGCAATGGGTCTGGTCCACAAGATTCGATACACCACCAAGATACCCATGTACCTGTCTATAGATACTTCCTTAATGTAAACGAAGTCCACACCCACAACACCAGAGGGAGTGCAACAAACCATGTACAACCCAGATTTGGCACAAACAAGGGACTAAATTATTTTCGCTCCTATGCCACCAAAATGTGGAACGCCCTACCAACAGTCATTAAGACATGTGAATCCCTTGACTCCTTCAAAACCGCTCTCAAAGGGCACCTACGGACGGCTGCAATTCGAAACTGGCCCATGTAAAATCTGAAATGTACTGTAATTCTGCAAACTGTTAATAAATATTTCAATCAATCAGAAAAGATGATCATAAAAATAGTGGAACTATTGTACTGTTTAAGAAGAGGTTTAAATATACTTTGCTTATGAGCTACAGAGAAGAAGCAGCTATGAGGGGGGGGTGAGGGTACATTATGGTTACACTTTTGAGTGTATTATTGTATATTTTGTATTTGTATTGTCATTTTATTTAAAAGAGTTCGAAATAAAAATTCATTCATTCAAGGTCCCCTCACCCAATACTCCCGCAGCACCTCCCACAGAACCTCCCAGGTGACCCGGTCATACTGTATGCCTTCTCCAAAGCCTCAAAACACAGACCGGATATGCATACTCCCAGGCCTTAATTCTCCAGAAACCCTGCAAGAGTATAGATGTGGTCAGTTAGTTGTTCCACAGACCACGGCCAGGACGGAATCCACATTGCTCCTCTTGAATCTGAGGGTTGACTATTGGCCGGACCCTCCTTTCCAGTACCTTTCCAGTACCTTTCCGTAAACCTTCCCAGGGAGGCTGAGTACTGTGATACCTCTGTCCCATCCTCCTTTGTTAATACGGGATTAATTCACATTGAATATTTATAAAGCAAGTCTCAACAGAAAAGCATCATTGGAAGTCTAGTATGGGGACACTTCTGTTCTGTATTGAGACAGATTACACAATACACACACATTACTCTTGTTCTCATACCGTTCTGCTCTCATGGTAGAGTAGCTAGCTAGAGTACAGTTTCATTATCAAAGCAAACACTTATTGAATGGGTGTAATATTGATTCCATTACTGTCAAAGTATGCCCATACCTCCCATGGACCAGGGGATTTGCAATAGTTGAGGAATTTAAAAAAGTGCTTGGCTGCTGAAATAGGAAGAAAATAAATCAGAAAGGTCAATAATGTAGGCTACAGCAGTAAGGTAGGTTAAATGTTACATACTGCAGATATAGCAGGGAAATAGTTTAATCAGTTGGAGACAGAGATGGTGGGGACCTTATAATCAATAAATGTGTTAATGTGTTTATGTGTGCAAACACTGCAGTGTTCTCAGTACTGCTAGTCAAGTGGCATATACAGTACCTCCATAGTCTATCTATACAAAGCAACTTACAATAATTCTAAGCTTTGATTGTTATAACAGTCTTACCAGCTTTTAATTGAGCCTCTCCAGTTTTCTAGGCTATATTAGGAATAAAACACCTGCAAGCATTGTCCCGAGATTGTACTCAGAATACCAGAAGGGCATTTCTTGACTTTAAGGAGAGCAAAATCACAATTGACATTTAGATGACATCAGAATGAAAATGTCAAAGAAGGGCGTATTTCTAACATCCAGTAACATCTTTCTCCATCTGATAGAGATGATCCGAAGCACAAATGAAAGCTCAGAAGTTCAACTTTGCAGTCATGATGAATGACTTAAACATGACGACAGGAGGTTAAGTGAATGCCACAATGACATTTTAAATCTGTTATTTTGTTCCCAGACGGCATATACCACAACGTGGATGAAATGGAATTTTGGCAATGCACTACAAACCAAAATATGGTATTTTAGTGTTGTTAGAATCCCTAATTGAAACAAATGGGCACTGCTCACTGCAAGCCAACTCACTGGTTAGTTGGAATGATAACTATCCTCACTACCATGTTATTAAGAAAATCGAAGCACATCTGGTAAAGACACACACACACACACACACACACACACACACACACACACACACACACACACACACACACACAATAAAACTGCAGCATACAGTACTATTAACAAATGAGTTGAGTTTGACTCACTTGGTCATGGGTCACCATGATTGGCAGAGTAATTCACAATGCTACCATTATGGCCAGACTTTGATGGATTGGTCTGTGCTTGGCTAAGATGGGTGGTTGGTATTTGATGAATTATGTACTGTACGTCTTAAGGTGAGGCCCTACTCTGGACACAATCTTTCAGATCGCGCTGCTTGAGTATTACGTTTTTCTTCCATCAAACTGCACGTATTATGTTTGTATTGTAGGTCAAATTGTACAAATGAGTAAATGCTAGTTATTTGGTGAAGATCGGTTGAGACATTATGGTGAATTATACAGTATGTTTTTCAAAGGTCTTCAAGATTTGTGAATAGCAGATCTTCAAGCTTGTATTGCAATGTCACGTGAGCTTGTAGATTGGCTGTTTTTTAATAGCCAAAGTATAAATTAGGCCTAAAGTGGTTAAAATTGCTGAGGCACATGTATTAAGCAAATGTACTGTCCATTCAGAATGGATGTCCGATTATATCCCGATTAATAACCCTGACTAATTTTAGTACTTAGTGCAGTACTCATTATAGTACTTGGAGGCAGTGTGTCTACCATGGTGAGTCACATTGAGGTGATTGCCACTGGGGCAGCAACGGCTCAGTAGAGCGGCCGCTGGGGAATCTGAAGGTTCCCGGGCTGGTCCCAGGCTAACCCTGGGCTGGTCCCAGGCTAACCCTGGGCTGGTCCCAGGCTAACCCTGGTCTAGTGCCTTGAGCAAGACACTGAACTCCTAACTGCTCTTGAAGAACAGGCTGGTGCCTTGCATGGTTTTCCTTGGCCGTCCATGTGTGAATGTATGCATGAGTTGCACAAGTGCTTTGGATAAAGGTGCTCTAAATATTATTTTCCTTTTTTCTTTAGGCTAGTTCTTTTACAAGGAAGCCCTGCACAGTATGTCTAGCAAAGGTCTTGCAATGTGCCACTCATGATCACTACACTAGTCTTCATTACCAGGATAAAACATAGGAATAGGAATTACATCTTAATGTAAAGATCTGATTGTACATCACTGACCATGAATCAAACGATGAGCAATTTTGTTGCGTGTCAATTTGCATCTACTAAAAATAGAAGTCTGCACACTGTAACTTTGTAAAGCTCCCAATCAAGGCTTTATTATAGTTTGACGTTTTCACAGAGTCTTCATCAGTCTTTGTCGAAATGTTAATCTATAATAAAGCCTTAACTGGGAGCTTTACAAGTTTGCAGACTTCTATTTTTTTATAT
Organism: Protomyctophum bolini; assembly: GCF_963924005.1. Taxonomy (NCBI): domain Eukaryota; kingdom Metazoa; phylum Chordata; class Actinopteri; order Myctophiformes; family Myctophidae; genus Protomyctophum; species Protomyctophum bolini. The sequence goes on from NC_137864.1 coordinate 33,637,184, forward strand.
TGCCTTATCCACTGTTGGTCCTGCACCTGCCTTCCAGTGGATGTGCCAGTTCTTTTCTTTCTTTAATCTGCATCTAACACCACAACTAAAGATAAAACTATACATTAACTGTTACTGTACTGTGCTCTGTACTGAATTGTAGTGTAGTGTACTGTACTGTACTGTGCTCTGTACTGTACTTTGATTAGACACAGGTAGGCCTACACGTATAGGAACACACATAGCTGCGTAATGGAGCGGAGGCACCGCTCAAAAAAGAAAAATACCCTTGAACACCTACATACTCCAAACGAAATAATATGTGGAGTCATTGGAAAGAAGTACAGGCTTTCCAATGTCATATTCATACTTGCTTTTGGCTATAAGGTTCCCATTGTGTTTCACTATGTTTAGGATGGAATTCATGATACAGCCTGTATAGTAGTTCAACAGAGCATATATGGGCTGACCTAGATTTGATGATATTTGATGAATCTTGTTTCAATCTTGAACTGCACCAGTTTGGGATACAAATTAGCTGAACGAATGAGAGCATATTTCAATATGTGTGGCTTGTTTCCAAGTGAAGTCTGTCATATACTGTAAGCTACTCATATTTGAGAAGCCATTTCATTTAATACCATCACTCCAATACTCCTGTGCACAGCGCTGTCACTTGGTGCAAGAGTCCCATTCATCAAAACTTCTGTTAGGAACAGCAGGAAATGTTAGAATGATGACTAAGCTACTTTACCCCAATGAATTAGGCCATATCATTTGTGGCAATACAACATCTCTGCCATTATGGCATAATATACATTCTTGCATAAAGTAATGAAGTCCAATGACAGCTTTGCAATGTTTGGCAACAACTTCACACACATGAAAGACGGAAATAAATAAATAAACTGGCACCTTGAGATCAGGTATGGACCAGATATTGTGAGGGAAATAAGCAACCAGGACTAGGAAAACAAGCGACTATAGGCCACATTAGCACTTTCAACCTACTATACTGTATTACAATGGCTATTTGAAAATAGCAGATCTACAAGCTCACGACGCATTGTGAGCGATTAGGGACAACCAGAGCCATCTAATAGAAGAGTTACGATATTGAGGGGGCAGAAACCGAGCTCTCGAGCGCTGTTCATGCAGCCTGAACTGAGCCAAGCTAGAGTTGGAAATACATTGTTTTCAACAAGGGTGGCGCAAATAAGAGCTATTTTAAGCATGTACGTATGCAACATGTCAACTGTTTTCAAGTATTGTACAGTAAGAACTAAAGTCTCTTTAATGTTTATGTTGTACCATTACTACAAAACAATTTAAAATAAAGGGATTTAAGATCATTAAAGCTGGGCTGTTGCCTGAGTCCAATGCATTTCTGCCTACTTCCGGTCCAGGACTTGGCCCAGTTGGTTGTCCCCAAGCTCAATGCGTAGTCTATGTAGGAGAGCCGCCATTGTGCTGGCCCCATGAAGTGAACACAGTTTGCGTAACTGTCTATATCTAAGGCTCTGGGGACAACAATATTAATTTGAGCGTTCATGACATGAAAATATTTGAGAACTGGTTTAAATAATATTTGGAGTCCAATTAAGCAAGTACAGTTTACCCACATGAACTACCGATATTTACAAGCAACTTTACAGAAATGACATGCGTACCATTTGGTGAAGTACACCACCTCTGGTTTTCATGGTAAGCCTCTGTGCCTCAGATCAGTGTATTTGGATTGATTATCCAGCCTGCCGTGCAACAGAGGAAGTGACTGACGCCAAAAAGCAAACCATATTTTGCAATTTTGTAATGGGAGTACATGGGTACAGGCTTTAGTTTCGACATACTATTGGTCCGACTGTCATTAGAACGACAACCTACCTCAAACCCTAACCTACCGGCAAACATGCGCTGCTCCCTGCTTGCTGTTATGGGTAAGTTAGGATTTGAGGTAGGTTGTCGTTCTAATGACAGTCGGACCAATAGTACAGTATGTCGAAACTAAAAGTACAGGCTTTAGTTACCTCAAGCCCTAACCTAAACATAACAGCAAGCACGGAGCAGAGCATGTTTGCCAAACTTAATCTGTTCGTTGTTTCCGCATGTCTGTCTATGGTGTGTCTGATAACCGTGCACAACCCGAGTACATGCCTTGCGCAAGTTGCGCTATATGCTACAGAACCACTACAGTAACATTTTTGTGGAAATGAGACAGAGCCTGTGACACAACTTATACATAATGACATTCTTTCACTGAAATAAAATGTTTGAGTCTAGAGAGTCTGCTACAAATTATTTGCCAAGTAATCAATATTCAAGTAATGAGCGATTCCCTCCCACCACTACCCAGTACCCCATGTAATTTCCTGCATTCTTCTTAATATTGATTTCTGTCCATTTGATATCTTCTGGATGAGAAATGATTCTCTCTCTTTCTCTGCACTGCGTGGGGCGCTGCTTACATTCTCTACATTGTAGGGGGCTAATACTAGATCTATATTTCAAAAGGTTGCCCCAATGTGACTAACAGACTGGCAGACTAAGGACCAATGTGATGGGGGCAGACTAAGGACCAATGTGATGGGGGCAGACTAAGGATCAATGTGATGGGGCCAGACTAAGGACCAATGTGATGGGGCCAGACTAAGGACCAATGTGATGGGGCCAGACTAAGGACCAATGTGATGGGGCCAGACAACAACGTTGTACCAAAGTGCTTTACAGTAAAACATAAAAAAAGTAGTAAACACAACTTCATTAAAAGAGCTTCAGCCTGACTTCAGCCTGATTTTTGGCACCACCAGGAGAAGCTGGTCAGACGACCTACTGTAAGGGTCCATGTGGGAACATATAGGGTTTCAGCAGTTCAGATAGATAAATGGGTGCCAAACCATTTACGCTTGCATTGTCGCGCGCCTCTTGAGCAGACCTGTAGCAAACCTGTCGTTGATCCAGGCGACAACGTCTGTGTTCATCGCTGCCTGTTTGAAAGGACCTTTATTCAGGCAATAAAGCCATTCTGTCTCACAGGTTCACATACTGTACCTGTATGTGAGACAGATAGCTAGGACTGCCATCTGCTCCCATTTTGACAGCTTCAATCTGGATTAATCTACAGTACATGCACAACAAATTGATATATTTTTTACCCTGAGAAACAGAGGTTATAGCCTTTTATATGGACTCTTATGTTTCCTTTCTGTTGCTATTTTAATTGATTCTCGAAAAAGTACAGTATGTGCATGGTCTCAATTAATGTAACATATTATTATTATGTTATATTTTTGCCTCATCAGAGCCCTTGATTTATTTTCCTGTGCGGCTGTTAGATTTACTTTACGCACGCACACGCACACACACACACACACACACACACACACACACGCATTATGCCTATTAAGTGTCAGAGTAGATGTGTTGTATACATACAAGTGAACACACATAACGAAGTGCATGCTCTGCTATTTCTGCACAGTATACTGTAGCCTACAGTACTTCTTTCCACTTGTCCATAGATAGAGGCCAGTGGACTCTCCCCAGACTTTTGGGGTCTAATGCACTCAAAGAATGGGTATCAGATCAGTGTCAACTTCACACACTGACAACATTCATATCATCTTCCTTCATGTTCAGGACGTCATAGTTATGAGTTATGACAATGTTTTAAGCATTTCCCAAAAATCAAGAGAGAGCCACTTTACTCATCAAGATTCATTAGCACAACGACCATTGATCTCTGGTACAGCCAGGACACGACACCACACATCCAAGAGGGGAACAATCCTATACTGCATGTGTATTAAACATGTGTGAATTATGTCCATCAACCTACTACAGTTTCAAGCTGGCCTCATCTGGGTCCATCTGTGTTTACAGTATGGATTGAAATGATACAATGACATCAGTTCCTCCATCCCCCACGTAGCGAAAATCATAAAAACAGTTTGGCCTTCTGTAAAGAATTTGGCACCTTGTAGAGATTAGAGGGTGACATATAAACTGTTAACACACATTCACTTATGTGATCATGTGTGTGACAGTTATGGGAGAGGCAGATGGTGTATATGGGCCTTAAAGGGACAAGGACTGACACATACAGGGATCCAGTTATCCAGAGCCACAGGACCGACCACTGTGCTCATGTGGTCATGTGCATATACTGTATGGGACCAAAGTACCAAACAACTTCAAACTTTGCTGCGCATGCAGCGCACTCGAGGGAGTGCGGTGCTCGCCGTTGAGTAGTTTGGATATCCAATAGAGCGTCGCAGTCCCTCCCCCTTTCAGAACAACGAGTGGCCCAGGAAATGAATCACAATGCATTTGTCCCATAGGCATTTCATGCTTTATTTATTTAAAGACCTTTTAAGCGTCGTACGAAGCCAACTCTTGTCGTGACAAATCATGACAACACACACAATATTTCGGGCCAAACAAATAATTACAAAGAAGAAAAAAAACAAAAAAAGGGTTGTAACCTGCCGTTTTTTTCTACTTTCTAATTCTTTGTTTGGCCCGAAATATTGTGTGTGTTGTCATGATTTGTCACGACAAGAGTTGGCTTCGTACAACGCTTAAAAGGTCTTTAAATAAATAAAGCATGAAATGCCTATGGGACAAATGCATTGCGATTCATTTCCTGGGCCACTCGTTGTTCTGAAAGGGGGAGGGACTGCGACGCTCTATTGTCCAGAACCGCTGGCACAGCCAATATGGCCATTCCAATATATGGGCATAATAGGGACAAAATGGTACGATGCGCAGTTTGCTCACTCTGACAAAGCCCCCAACATTATGACTCAGACATGTTGGTCAGATCGGCAGTGAGATGATGTAAGTGTGAGGCCGTGTATCCAAGCCCCCAGAACGGCTGTCCAACGTTGAAATTGCCACTACCTACTGGCCAAAACTGGAACTGCAGCACGTTCATGGAAATGGATGGACGTTCACTAACCTCAAATTTGAGACTGCTCTCAATTTCCGCTCGCTCGAGCCATTGAGTTATAATTGTACTTCCGGCAGTCTTCCGAGTGCTTCAAAACGCCACTGAGCAACTTCTATTGAAATTAATACATGGGGGCGGGGCTGTCGCTCCCGGTCCGCACTCTATCCTTTATAACTCTATACGTATTTCGAGGAAGGAAAAAAACGGGGAAGGTCAAGCACGCAGCAGTGAGAAGGTCAAGCACGCAGCAGTGAGAAGGTTCATTCGGTGCATGCATCAGCCACAACATGCCAGACATTGCAAATCTGGGCTCCCTTTTGACCTCCTCTGAGTGAAGATGTCCTTCATGCCACCCCCCCCCCCCCTCCCCCAATACATCTACACAGCAGCTCCTGGTCAGTGAGATGACACAGAGCCATCATTGGGAGAAGGGCTAATTCAATCCCCCTGAAAGCACACGGCACAGGAGACGTGCCCTTGATGATGCCTGACGCATCATAAATAGAAATAATCTTGTCGTCGTCCGTCGTCCCGTCCCCCAAGTTCACTTTGTCCATAAAAGCAAACTACTGCCATATCCACTTCCACGCCAACATCCATAATTTTCTATTAGCCAAACATAGAAGATCTACTTAAGATGCGTTTCTACCTCTGCCATTATTGCCATAATAGACTATAGCTTCACCTCTGATATTGTCGCTGTCGGGCGGATCCAATGTAGTTATTTAGTCACTTGTTAATACTTTTCATTGGCTGGATATTTATGAAACCCATAGTATCAGGGGTGGCCAAAAGGTCTATGATCTACCAGTAGATCTCAAAGGCTATGCAGGTAGACCACATGACAAGCTACTAAGAAATAATTAAAATAATTAAAATATATATATTTGCCACTTTTTTGCCAAGGTGACTTAATTACGAGGCTGCCCCTCGTCCATTACTTGAATAGAAGCACCTAATGGACAGGATACCATTGATGTGGTTGACTCAGACTGCCGATCATCATCATTTCAAGTGTTGTTTTCCATGACAGTATTTCATCGTATTACTTTATTTTATCCAGTGTCACTGAGCAGTATGGGTGGGAGGGATTGATGGTTTTCTTTTTGTCTGTCTTATTTGTTTATTTGTTCTTTTTTTCCCCTTCTTCCCTTTTATACAAGAAAAATCACACCCGTGTGAACGGAGTGTTGCAATTCCCCCCCCCTCTCTCTCTCTCTCTCTCTCAAATATAATGTATACTGTGCCAATTGTATAATAATTTATAAACTGCTCTTAATAAAAACGTAGGTGACTTGATTGATTGACATCAAGAAGGACCTGTCAGCTCCCTTTATGACTTTCTACAGTGTATATAGGCAAACGCCCAATGCCATGCTTTGTTGTCAAGAGTGTTGCGCACAAACGTCCTTGTTATTTGGATGCAATGCAAGCATGTACGCCAGCACTGCTATTCAAACTTTCAACCTATAACTTCTCTATTTTTGGCATGTAATTAAAGGAAAATTTCAAAAGGTGAAAATAGCAGCCCTACACAATCTTAAGACACACTGCTTGTAGATCGGCACCTTTTGCTACTTTTGTGCACTGTCATACAACAAAGTGTAAAACAGGGCATTCATTTATGGGGAGTGAAAAAAGACTAAAATACAAGGTTACTTTCTCTGCCTGACAGCGACGATATTCACATTCCCTACCTGATACAGGAATTTTAGATATCTTATGAATCAGGTTGGAGGAAAGGGGACATTTTTGTTTAGACTTTTGCATGTGGCAGTGTACTGTGAGCCTACTGTAACGCCACGTACATGCTGCCTCCTGATCCGCAAGACCACAGGCCAGTCAATTATAGCTCAGGACACTAGGGTCACGGGTGTATTAACTCACGGTCACTTGTCTGAACCTCTCATGTCAACCGTTTTATCCATTTCAAGCGGGGTGTTACACCTACAATTGGTCTACAGAATCCTATCAAGAAGGCTGGTGCTACCAACCGCTCTAATGTTGTTCAATTTGAACTGGTATTCACCAGGATTTAAGGAAATTATACTTTTATTAGAGATGGCATGATGCCATTATGAGGCCGCAAGTAGACTGAGAACCACAGGCTGCTCATTTTAAGTCTTACCAAACAAAATTCCACAAATCAGCAAAATCATTCTTCATCCTTAAGACGCCATGAAATTAAAATCAGGTGTGTGTGTGTGTGTGTGTGTGTGTGTGTGCGTGCGTGCGTGCGTGGCTGCGTGCGTGCATGCGTGCGGAAGCTATGGGAATCTCACAGGTGAATTAAATCATAATCATAATCAGCAGAGCCTGCTGATATATTCACGCAGCATGTATGAGTTTGACATTGGCATGTAATGTTACTGTAGGTATGTCCTCATTATGATCACAGATATGCTCTAAAAGTCTGAAAACATCATTAGCATTAAAAAAAAACCTGTTAATGGCTTTAAATTTAGATTTTGCACGTTTACATTTGCTCCAATAATAGTAATAATAATCATAACGAAGGTTAACAAGCCATGGACATTTAATTTTGTTCTTAAATTAGTCTTTATTACCCCTAAAAGGAGATTTATTACCCCTAAAAGGAGATATGTAGCCTAAATATGACTTGCCGCCCGCACGTAAAAAGATAAACTCCAGGTTCCAGCACATTCATAATGTATTCCCTAACAGCTACAGAATTGTGCATTCATATATTCGTATAATATCTTTTTTTTTTGTAAATTCAGTTAAGCTCATACATATTTAATATTAGTTATTTACATTATATTAAATATGCATACTCTTCTGTTGGCCCATGCGATTAACTGACGATGCCTCTTGCTTCTATGTGAGATTAATCTGTGGCTGAGAGAAAAAACTGCTTAAAATATAATCTACCTCAATCCTCAACTTGATCAGATCTTTGTAAACCTGTAGTATGTTACAATAGTGTCACCACTTACTCCCAGAGTGCATTGTGCATATATGCATGCACGTAAATAACATTATTCAAACTAGTGCCCCTTGGGGCACAGGTTTCCACCAGGATAATAGCATTTGTGATGTTTGGACAAAATGTGTAGGAGTAATATATGAAAAATCTGTGTTGAACACGTGACTATAGAGCGTCGCAGTACCGCCCCCTCGAGAGACCTGGAAAATAAATCCCGTTAATTTTCCTCATAGACTTTTCAGTAAGTATTTATTAAAAGACGTTGGACAAAGCCAACTCTTGTCGTGACAAATCATGACAATAAACACTTTTTTGTTGTTTTTCTTCGTTGTAATTATTTGTTTGGTCCAAATTATTGTGTTTGTTGTCATGATTTGTCACGACTCGAGTTGGCTTCGTACGACACTTAAAAGGACTTTATCCTTTAAGTACTTTTTGAAATGTCTATGGGAAAAATGCATTGGGATTCATTTCCTGGGACTGGCGTCGTCATGAAAGGGGGCGGGACAGCGACGCTCTATAGAGATAGTGTATACTTCGTTGGCATCCAGGGAGTGGGTGTGCACAGTGTGACATTACCGGGCCAACGGTGCCGGAGATTATCTGTACACGGACGGACGGACGGACAGACACACGGACAGAGTGCAAAACATACTCTCCCCCCACGCCTTCGGCCTGGGGGAGACAACAACACAATGGTGATAGTTCATCTTTCATGCAGATATTAAACCACAGCATACACTACACTACATTTAAAATATTCATTGGCAAAGTGCTGCCCCACACAAACACCGTGCATGGAGAAATGGGGATAAGATTGAATACATGTATACTGTAGGTCAGTGTATAACCCACTAAACTTATCCCTACTCAAACAAGTCCAATGTCATAATATTTGTGTCATTACCTGATTACACAGAACTACCGTGTGCATGCATGCGTGCTTGCGTGCATGTGTTTGTGTGTGTGTGTCCTGAAACACACCAGCAAAACAGACACAGATGATTTGGGAAATACAAAGGTTGCATCGTTCGTTCATGCTGAGAATGCCATGGCACCAGCCAGGCTCTGTTGAACAAAGTGAAGCAAAAGTGGGGGGGGAAAGGAGACTTAGTTGTGAGGCTACATAAGAGCCAAATTGACAAATTGACAAATGTGAAATGTCTAGTTTAAAAAAGTGCTTGATGTGCTCCTGCATCAAAGTATGGCAACACAGTTAAAGCAGGTTTCTGACTTTGTAAGATTCTGCCATGTCCCATTAAGCCTGTTTACAGGCCGTTAATTCAAACGTCTACACAGCAACAACCGTTCCCTTTAACTGGTTTCAAACATAAGCAACATAATAAGTCTCTTAAAGTTAACTGACCGTCACAACACAAGGCTCTCTGAACTAAATATTCATTTTAGGATACATGGAGCATATGCCAGTTGAATTTGCATTAAGCAAGTTTTGGTAAATATATTTATGTGAAATGCCGACTGAATCAGCCAGGTCCCCTCAGGCAGTAGAAGCCAGACACAGAGGGAGGTGTGTGAAGCAATTACCTACAGTAGCTTAATGAGAAAATGCAATCGTAAAATCTCTAATGTTCTTTGTAGATCCTGTAGACTGCAGTCTTAAACCTCAAACAACTTGGACGAAGAGATGAATTTGTTTAGCGGAGTGAGGTGCTTATTAAATCACTTTTTAAAAGTGTTTTAATCACAAGTGCACCTGAGAGTAGCAACTCTGTCAATAGCAACCTCTTTCTCCTTGTTCCATGTTCAGAAGAGGCTTCTTGGAAATTAGAGAGTCCTCCAGGACTCAAATATGTCCATGACACGTGTTGTCATGTCTAACTTTTAGTCATTTATAGTCCCTTCTTGGGTACTGGGGACAATCCAGAAGGTCAGTGAATGGGGGCTCTGGTTGGGGGGGAGGGGCGGGTGGACACACTGTACTGTATGCCTCCTTAACATTGGCATAGAGCAGGTCCAGGGTCTTAGTGTTTCTTATATTTCAGGTTACATACTAGGTGATGTTTGACCATGTTGAAGGGTTTTCCATTGACTACCGGTATGTTGAATGTACTTGGGGGCTTTGTCTGTAATCCTGAGTAGATGATGGACCTCGCATGCACCATGGATATCAAACATTGTGTGTGAGCACCTTAACACAAAATTAAAGGCACTGAGTTGAGAAACGGCTTAACCTGTTTGTGTTCTCCTGTTCCAGTTCCAATTGCCAGATGATGTTTTTAATTATTATACTTCTTCATCAGCACAAGTGGTGACCAAAAAAATGGCTGTATAGAGGTTACCTCTGGAGGGTATAGCCTGGTTGGAATTACTGTAAGGCATGGGTCCTGTAAACTCATTTTCAAGGTTTTTGTTTTATTATTATTATTATTAGGTTCTTAAAAGTCGTTACATTTACACTTCACTGTCATCTGGATGTACAAGCTGCGTACATCTACAAACTTTTTGGATAATGTTTGAAAAATCTTGTGTTTGAAAAATGTCTTTCTTCTCTTCTGAGGGTCCCTGGCACAAAGCCTTTTCAGATGGGGGTGCACGGCCATGTACATCATTTTGGGGTTTGAGAACTAAAGTATTGATTTAAAAATCGTCCTCGGGTCGGGTTAAAACAAGGCAGGCATGCCGACTGAAGGGCACTTGAGCCCTGTGAGCCATTGGCCTGTCACGATTATGATTTTATTTGACTTGATTAATTGTCACTCAAATAATTGTGATTAACGATTTAATGTGTTTCTGTCGTTGAACAGTGTTGGAACATTATGAATAAAAATTACATTTCTGTTTGGCTTTTATAGGCTTCAGAGCACAGGGCAGATATGACAAATAACACATTTAATTACTATATACTTAACCCTAGAGCCTACGGTTACATGAGGGCTTTTTCATTCAGAATGAAAACTTCAGAATTTAAGTAAGTACGTTTTTTGCTGCGTGTTTACATGGTAAATGGTCATTCCGAATGATTGTTTACATGGACAATACTTTTAAATCCCATTATTTCATTCCACATCAGGTTTGGGGCTGGGAAGGCTTCTGATTGGATAGGGGGCGGGGCGGATATGTTTACGTCCAGTGGTGGAAAGTAAATAAGTACATTTACTTTAGTAGTATTTTTACTTTACTTGAGTACGGTATTTCAAATTTCCAATGCTTTTACTTCTACTCCACTACATTTCAGGTAAAACAAAATAATAATAAAAAAAACACTTTTATGCCATATTACTTTATATTTGATGTATCCTGTAGCCTATGAGAGGTTGCTCTCAGAGATGTGAAATTAAACATGTCTAGTTTCTTATAATTAATCGCAAAACAAGAGCATAATATAGCCATACCAATTACATGGAAACAAGCATGCACAGAAAGACCAGAATTAACTTAAATCCGAATAAGTGTTTACATGAGTCCACAATTGTTTCAATAGGATTTAAAAATAGAATAATCCGGTCAGTTACATCAGATCTAAGTTTAAATCAGATTGTCCATTTTCATTCCGATTTAAGTTTTTGTAGGTGTTTACATGACAACTTTTAATAGGATTTAACTTTTATTCTGAATGAAAAGGGGATTTAACTGTCCATGTAAACATAGCCAGTTATATTTTATATTTAGAACCATATCATATGAACCTAGAGTCCCAATTCTGGGTGTGCCAGAATAGGAGAACTTTCTGCAAACAACTACAAAGTGTGGTAGCACAATGCATTGTGAGCTTGTAGATCTGCTATTTTGGGCGAAGAGATTTGGTGTAAAGAGAAAAAAGGAAAACCCCGGTGAACAAAGCATACTGTAGGGATGAAGTGGTTAAACAGATTATCTGAAATGTGGAAATTACAGAAACCACTGTTTCCAATTTTTCATTCTTCATGGGTTCTGTAAAGTTGCATAATATCTTTGTGATCTCTGTTCACACTAAGCACTCCACATTTCAGTTTGTTTTGAAGATTAATAAAGCACAGTCTAATCTAAACCATTTTGCTGAGAGTGTCCTCTTCTGACTCATGCTGTGTGTTGAGGAAGTCTCTCCACACCACTGAGTGGTTTTAAGAGTCTTGCAGCTTTTAGTCACCACGACTGCTAACAAATGCACTAAACTAAGCTAACTACGGTAAATACAGTAAATACATCTAGTGACTACTCCTTCCATTTTCTAAAGCCCACTTCAATTTCTGGGGTCTCGGTGCTGCCATTTTTCAAAATAACAACGGTCGTTTCCATGGGAATGGAACAATGGCCAATGAATGTCGCCACACACACACACACACACACACACACACACACACACACACACACACGCACGCACGCACGCACGCACGCACGCACGCACACCAAGCCCGATTTGACTGCCTTTGAGTAAGTTCCATTATCTATGTGAACGTTTGTGTCACAGTGCTGACCTCAGGATCTGAACTCATATCATATTTTCCATTAGCCTGGCCCTGGCCCATACCCTACCTACCCCAAATCCCATGCAGGGACTAATATCCAAGAGACACCCGCACTGGATTACAGGGTAGGGACAGTAGGCTATCTGACAAAGGAGAGGTATTATACACTAACTACATAGTAAGTCGTATTATGATTTGATTGTAACAGGAAATATTTACAGATATACTGAAAGACAGATATCTCTACTCAAAAGCACATTGCTGTTTACAGCACGCCCACAAAAACAGACTATAACATCAATGCGGCCTATTTCTCTTAATATCCGGTGAGGCTACTCATTAAAATAACATGCTAATGCTCCACGCCCACTGAAGGTCAAATATATTTGTATGTACAAATGTAAATTTACACTGTAAATGGTGTAAGAATGCCCATATCCAAATCTGTCCATCTGTCTTTTGCCAGATCACTATGTAATGCAACAACTCTATTGTTCTCTCTTTCCCGGCAACAAATACAACAACATTAATCACAACCTCAGAGAGGCTACTATCCCAGTCAGTGAAATATTGATATTGGTAGAGGTATTTATACTTCTTACAGTATGGTACACTAGTCAAGGCTGCTGACATCATTTAATTAATTCTCAGGGAATGGTCATGTAATGATGGTATTTATTATCTTAATGTACGTATTTAATAAAGACTCAGAAGACTCAGAATGTTATTAGAATATGCGGTGCCATTACTTTTGCACATTACCAAGAAATATGCACATGCAGCACAGCCTATGTGGTCGATGTATGTTGACATGCTTTATAGTGGCCATGTTGACTTACAGTGTTTACCCAGCACGTTAATGCCCTCTGGTACGACATTCCATTCTGGAGGCCAGCTCGCCAGCTAATTATCTTCCCAGAGCAGAGAGGGGAGGATTTGGTGTTTCTGCCTAGACTGTCAGGCCACACGCTCCTGTTGGAGAGTAATGGATTTCTAATGGCGACATTAGCCCTGTGAATAGACAGAAGAGCTTAATGTCTCCTGTGATTATGCCACAGACTTCTGGATGTCAGAGTTCAGATGAAGCCCTGTGATTGGTGGAATGATGCAGAGGTCATAGCCACTTAAACTGCCTGAACCGACACAGCAATTTAATTTTTTACAGTCCATACATATACAATGCACTGTAGCACTTAAGATTACCGGGTACCAGCATGATAAAATATGTACATCATGTCTGTCTGTCTGTCTGTCTGTCTGTCTGCCTGCCTGCCTGTCTGTCTGTCTGTCTGTCTGTCTGTCTGCCTGCCTGCCTGCCTGTCTGCCTGGTGTTCCCCGACACTATGACTCAGACATATTGGTCTGATGGGCGGTGAAATGTATATGTGTGAGGGCCGTGTATCGGCCCGAACCTCTAGTTACGTAGAAAAACTGACTGAATCCTTATTTGTCAAAACATACACATGTACAATAGATTTCACCCACCCAGCCGCCACCATATTGCTGCATGCCTGTGGCTCATTACGCTCATTCAGAACACGTTCATTTTTCACTAGATAACGGCCAGATCTGAGCAAACCCAGAAGACAGAGCCAGCGAAAGACAAGCGCCTGAGACTGATGCTAGAATAGTCCTGATTGATTGAGTGATCGACCTGAGATTTATGCAGTGTCATCCATCATCTCAGCCCTGCAATAAACCCTATTTTCAGCCATCTGACAGAAACCCACTGTTTGTCATTAATCTTGATGTGTATTCGTATGGTGAATTATCTGTAGCGCCCAGAAAGTTAAATTAGTTCAGTTCAGCTTGAACATTGATTTCAGCATCTCCAAGATAACCAGTGTACTATGTACACTATCTACATTGGGCTTGATTGACATTTTAATTAACCATTTTCTACCCTCGTCTACTTTGAAAACTTGACAGCTTGCGATAGCAGCAGAAACTGATAATGTTTCGCACAAATGGCTGTAATTAGTGTCAATCAAGGCTATTATTGGCACAAATAATACATGTTTAATAATGAACGTTGTTTGTTAGAAATCTAAATAACATGGCAGTTTTTGGTTGAACACAGTTTCAGGGTCTTCATTGCATCTTCATTTCAAAAGCAAAAATTATTTTAAGGTAATTAAATTATACCCTAGGACGTCATGACAGGTATGCACTATGCACACATTCAAGCAACTTTTCCTTTCCAGGTATCTTGATAAATCCATCTTCACCGCTGCAATTGTACAGTATATGTATATTGACGTATATGTCATACTAAGTGAATAGATCTGGTCTCTTTCCCCCCCCCCCCCCGTTGTTGTTGTTGTTGCATGATGGCATGGTTGGTTGTCAAAACATACACCAGTATTTATGCCATCATAAACTGTGATGGAGAACTCCCGAGGAAGAAGATCAAGCAGAAGGACCAACAACAATCATTAAGACAGGTGACAACCTTTAGAGTATATTATTTATAACTATGCTCTATGGTGACAGCAGCTATGGCTAGTTAGCCATCTAGCTTTGGCTAGCCATCTTTATTATGGAGAAATACTCTGTTAACAAGTAATCGTTCTTTTCACTTAAAATTCAAACTCCTCACTGTCCGTACATCTGTGTAATATGTTTTTTTATTCTCTTCCAGGATGTCCCAACGGTCCCATGCAGACCATGATGTACCAAGCAAAGCTTCGCAGTTATCATCATCGTAATATTTATTTCAATAAACAATTGTCATTGACTTGTCCATGCCTTTTTTTTAACTGTTGGTGGTTTCAAACATTGCATGTATGTGTACTGTGTTATAATAATAATAATGTAGTGTAAACGTTATGTATTTAACAAAAGCCAGTGCTCTTCATCATGTCTTATGACTGGAGATGACAATCATGACAACTTCTGACAGCGTCCTGGATTCTGATTCAACAGGTGGTAGGTCATTAATGGTGCAAGATGACATGCTTTTTATTGCCTTGATTAGGATGAAACGTATAAATTATATATTGACAGCGCTTGTTTGCAGTGTTGCCAGTTCCGCTTAATATAAGCAACTTTGGGCTAATTTTCCTGTACATATAACTTAATATCCATAGTTGCCCGTTGCTTTAGTTTGGGATTATTTCTGAAGTGTAGTTGCTTATTTGGACTTGCTTTCATGATTCTTTTTGAAAATAGCTGATAATCACCCAAAGTGGTGAAACTGGTTACTTATTTTCTCGGGATCCGATCCCAACCCGACGCAAAACAGACGGATCACGAAACTGACGCAACGCAAGGGAGAATTTTTTCTCACCCTCCGTTCCGTATGTATTCTTGCATCAATTATGTTCGACTCTGCAAGGCACTTAAATCTCAAAGTGTCCTTGAGCTTGACTCTGAATCGCTAATTGCTCCCGATGTGCAGGTTGGTGCCTTGCATGGTTTCCTCCGCCATCGATGTATGAATGTGTGTGATGTGTGTGATAAAATTGGATAAAAGTGCTATATAAATGCACCATTTACCATTTTATTTACCACCCCCGTGACTGCAGCCTCTGTATTAAACACATACCCAGATATGTGTGACTTTGTGAACATATGTGAAGTTATGTTGTTCTAGGCGAGCACAAACCCAACACTCACTGGTCAAGTCTAAAGACAGAACAGCAAAAATGTAAACAGGCAGTCATGCGCAGGTGGACATGAGGTCCACTATTGCATCATTTTAGTGCGTAGTAGATAGCCCAAGTGGAATCTGGTGAGGTGGAAATCTGTATGCTACGTCTGGACTATGATGGCCTTTAGGCTATAACATTGTTAGTTATCATCATGTTTGACGTAGTGATGACAATATGCTACTCACTGTCCAACTCTGGTTGCACCATAATGATGCAATGACACTCCTTTAATCTCCCTCTATTTCCCTGTGGCTTTTTATACACAAGCACAACCCCAGAACATTGCCATATATGCCCCAGACAGACAAATGGAGGGGGCAGGACATGCTTCCTAATGATTTGCATTCAGCGCACCTTTCTAATTCCTTACTGAGAGACTGCGTGGCAGGAAAGCTGTGAGGGAAAACAGCATATCACAGCAAAATCAGTAGAGTTAATTTCCCTCTGAGAGTTTGAAAACTGACATTTTACACTCTCTGACTTAAATTAACATTCAATAGCCTCTAGAGGTGGTCGTGCAGGCCAGCAGTCACACTTCTTTCATGAAAATGTATGCTAGTGAAGCATATTTGAATATAAAACAATCATATAATGATATTGCCATCTCCAAACTATCATTCATGTTCACATTCCCACAATGGACACTTAGTCAGGACCACTAATTTGCCAGACTGACCTTTCTGTAGTCCAAATTATCTGTGAGCATGATTGAGAACAAGCCAATATGTTACCGTTACAAACATTGAATACAAGTTAACAATGGCATGGCACGCCATTAGAAGCGGGGTTGAGCTACATAAAGTGCAAGACACCAGCCAAGCGAGTGCCCACAATAAGCGAGCGAGTGTCAACTGAGTGGTGCAAAGCCATCTGACGATTCAGTGGCGGGCCGCCAGTGTCTTATAGTTGCATACCAATCAGTCATCATTTTGACAGCTAATTCAAAAATGTAATCTTTGGACAAAAATGCTTTTCATTTGAGGGGGTCCGTACGCTTTTCCGCCCAGTCATTGGTCCGACATGCAGAAAACGACCGGATTAAGGTTGGCGAATATGCATTAAGGTTGGTGTTCTGAAAATAGAATAGCTACTAACAAACAATCAAAACAAACATCTAAATACCTTATTAACCACCATACTGGTAGGCTACTAGCTGGTGCACACAGCACAGTAAACAAGAACCTAACAACACAGTCCATACCATCAACGTACCCTTGGGGACTAATTTATATAGAGCACTGGTCACAGGTCTGAAAAGATACATTTACTGCATTTGTTTCACTCAAACGTGGGTCAATATATGACACGGTCACAAAGCAAATAAATAAATAAACAAATATCCAATCGAGAGAGAGATGAAGAGTTAGACAAAGAAAGAAAGAAAATGAGGAAAGACAATGAGGAAGGACAGAGGAGGTATTGCCACTAGTCATGGAGTGGACCAATATCAGCCATACTGTCACAGATCACAACCTCATCAGCTATGTCACCCGCTTCAAGCGTCAGACAAAACACAACACACAAACTGTAGATTCTCATCAAACTTCAGTTCCACAGCCTATAGACACTGAACATCAATATAGTTCAACAGCTTGAATACAACACAAGTAGCAGCAGCAAAAAGAAAAAAGTTCCTACATTTAGTCGTCTTCTATTTGACTTCATCAGTTGTGTAAGAAGTGATGGCCAGGGTCAAACGTTGGAACCAATGGGTAGGGAGATAGAGCCAATCCTCCAGAGCCAGTACTTTCCTCCACTGCTGGAAGCTCCCGGTGTCAATGGCAGTGGCCGACCATCCCCATTCTCCCGGCTGCCGGAAACATGTTCATCCTGGTTGATATTTAGACCTGCACATACAGTAGCATTCTGGTATATAGTTATATACAACACAGAAAGATGGAGGAATAACGTCACAAGGTGTTGTTATATACCTGGGTCAGTGATGCCTGCTTTCGAACCAGACTGCAAAGATACAAGGAGGCGTGGCCCTTGCGCCTAAACACAGGCCGACAGGCAGCGCTGTTAAGAGGATGCAGGTAGGCAGATTGCGACATTACACAAGGTTCCGTTTTTAACATGTATTATAGTTATTTTAGTTTGTTTTTTAACACGATTTCCTCGTATGAATGGTAATTTGAGGAAGTTGTTTTTCTCTGCATTGACATGTTAAGAGGATGCAACTGTTAAACCCAATAAATCACTTTGGCGTTTCCATTGGGGTCCAACTTCAGTTCATACGAGGAAATCAATAAATCACTTTGGTGTTTCCATTCATATGAGGAAATCGCGTTAAAATACTAACTAAAATAACTATAATACATATTACATACAATGTGATCCTGCTTCAGTGCTTTTTAACAGCACTGCCTGGCTGACAGCCTGTCACTCAAGACAGCTGTCTGCCTGTGTTTCGAAAGCAGGTGTCAGTGACCTCACCTTGAATGACAAAATCACGATTCAAATTCAAATGAAATGGCAAATACGAAAAGTCAATTGAAATAAGAGAAATGTTTTTTCATTTTCAGGTCATTAAAACTCACATTGCATTTTCATTTTGGCATGTGTACGATTTGAAAATGAAAATGTAATGTAAACATCTCCTGGTGGCTGGACCCCATAGTGACTCTACTTCTCCAGTCGCTCAATTAACTGAGGTAACCCAAAGTTTTACTTTGGATAGTTGACAGATATTTAGCCACTACTCATGGTCATCAACAAAGTAGGCCTACTCAACTTTATTAGCTAGGCGGGAAGCACTTGTCGAAGTCACTTAACAGCCCTGCGTACCACCTGTTTCAAATTCAGACATAATGCAGCCTGCAGGAGGCAACAGCGTGACCCGTTAATAAAAACGAGCACTTCCGAACTCCAACAACAGTATTTCTTAACAGAAAGTAGCTATAGAGTCATAACAAGTGGATTTTTATTAAACAAAAGCCTGGCAGATTGAAAGAGGATAATTCAAGATCCCTACAGCTGCAATGTTGGTGAGTTTAACGTTGTTTAATACAAGCAGATCGCAAAAGCAATTTTGGATGAGTGGTGGAGTCAATGGAGGGTATTGCAACTCTAGATTCATCCCATTATTATTTTTAATCCAGCAGTTGCACATT
The DNA here is from genome assembly GCF_963924005.1 of Protomyctophum bolini. Lineage (NCBI taxonomy): Eukaryota > Metazoa > Chordata > Actinopteri > Myctophiformes > Myctophidae > Protomyctophum > Protomyctophum bolini. The sequence goes on from NC_137864.1 coordinate 33,656,230, forward strand.
TTTGCTACAGTAAGCTACTCGTAGACATTACATACAGGTAGTCCTTCAGTTGTGTGTTGACCCCCCCCCCCCCACACACACACACACACACACACACACACACACACACACATTGAGGGATTAAATAGAAAACTGCTTGTTGTAACTTTCAGTCCAGCTGTAATTGTATGAGGTGTTTTTGGTGTTGTGTTGTGAAACCCCAAATAAACAGCTTTGTGTATTGTTTATTTAGCGATAAAAGCTTAAGCTATAGTCTGTTACTCTGTCTCAAAAAGCACACACACAGTCTGACACTCACCTCAATAAACACAGTTGGAAATACAATGGCCAATGCAGTTTTTTCTTTCATCTGTCACAGATGTGAATCCGCAATTTCCACTCCTTGAGAACACAGTAACAAGTTGTTTATTTCTCTTGTTTTACTTACAAACACAACACGCTAGTATATGGACAGTCTGTCTGTTTAGTGTTTACAGAGTGTGGCAACTGGCAGGATGTACGTGCGATAACATGACACGGCCCATCTCCCACCCCTGTTGATTGGTTCCGTCGCCACCCTCCGCCCACTGATTAGTGGGTTGATTTGTAGCACGGTGACGGTAGCATCTTGAGGCGTCACCAGCGGAGGAGAGTTTTAATACTTTTATCCTGAATACGTTACCCTTTTTAATGACGATGAAACTGTTAATTATAATAAAAACCCTTTTCTACGTTGGTTATGGTTATGGCGTTGTAGTTGCTATTCTATATACACACAAAAAAGAGGCAAAACCGACCTTAATACAAATTGCAAAGTTTTCCCTCATTCATATTGCTTTAGGCATGATTCAGCTGGGCTTATTTCATTACAGTAATTGGACATTTCATGGACAACGATATACAGATTGAATATTAATATTAATCGTCCTTTCTCTCTTTCCAACCATTGTGCTACCAAGCTTCACGCTTGTGATCTATGTTTGAGTTCAGTTCAGTTCAGTTTAAATATTTATTTGCAAATGTTGGCTAGAGAAAAGGCCATGCACTCAACAGAATCAGTGGGGTTCATCCTTTGGGGAATGGGGAGCATGAAACGACATAGAAAATCCATGGCAATATATCCATAGTAGTTTTCAAGATAATTTGTTTGGTAGTGTTGGACATTAGGACAGATAGACCGACCGACCAAAATCAGCAAAAGTCCCTCTCAAACCAGCTTCTCAAGAGACAGTGTTCACACTGTCACTCACTGCAATTTATTATTATTACCAGTAAGAAGCCTGGGGGCGAGAAGCGAGGTTGCGTGCACTGACAATGGAATGTCAGAACAGGTCAGCTCCATATATGGAGATCTAAGGGTGGCAGCAGGGGCAGCGTTCCATCGCAGTTCTAGGAAATCCCGCTGTGATTGGCCAGTTGTCGCTGTGATTGACAGTTCTCGTTTTTGCAACTATGCCTAAAACTAACCCTAACCCTAAACCTAACCTCATCAAAACTATGCCTAAACCTAACCCTAAACCTAACCTCAGTAAAACTATGCCTAAACCTAAACTTAACCCTAACCCTAACCTCAGTAAAACTATGCCTGCCCGGGAGCCAATCAGACACATGGTAAGGCGGGTCTATCCTAGAACGTTGGTGGGATTCATAATCGCGCACAGGGGCAATGTCTTGAGTGTACAGGACCAAACTATTCAAGCGTTATAGAAATTTTCAAATTAGGGAGGGGCCTATGTAAGCGACTGCGGCAACCACACTTTTCAATTCTTTTAAAATTGCGACTTTTCTAGTTATTATTATTATTATTACTACCCTTATTATTATTATTATTATTATGCTTGTGAGCATTCTGGGCCTTAAACAAGTGTTTTGATTTTCCTCAAAGCCTATTCCCTGGCTGTCATCTAGGCCTAATACTAATAATAACACTACTGGGCATTATTCCCTACAATAATATTCAACTGTTCAAATCTCTCCCCTCCATTGTATGCATAATACCGTATTCTCTCCCATGCAGCAACAAGACTCATTGTCATTCAGTTAATGTGCCGAGGCTTTGAAGCATTCACTAGAGAGGCTACACAGATAAGGCGGTTCCTTTGTAGCCCCCAGTCGATAGGTTTGAGAGGAAAGGAATGGCATTTTAAAGAACATAAACAAATAAATTGATTTTCTTTTTCATACTGGCGCTTGTCTTGGAGATTCGCATGGCAATGTTCCAAAAAGGTCAAAATGGAAGAAAAAACATTACCTGTTCACTAGCATGAGTGGATTACAAGGACTCCAAGAAATGACCTCCTTATGACTGGAGATGAAAGAATGAACAAAAAGGCTCTAAGTTAATGTCAACAGAATGGCGTGTAGAACACAGATGAAAAGAAAGGTGGAAAAAAGAAAAGTACGTCAAACAGGGCTCCTGCACTGATCTTTATTTCACTTTGTCAAGGCTCCTTGAGCATAGGAAAAGTAGTATCAATACATTATAATGTGTTGGAGCGTTTTAGGTTCATGTTTTATTGTTCACTTACAGTACATCTCAATCCACGACACAACAATCTGGAAACCAATAAAAAAAAACACTGCCTTTTTTCCTTTGAATTTACTTCTGGGGCGGCCAATAGAATGTGGTTAACAGGATGTTGGCCCATTTGGTCCCTCCTCTTCTGGTCACACGTGTCTTTGTTTACATTCCTAACATACCTAAATCTACTGTACGTAGTAACAGGAGCTGTTGACAGATTCCGCTGCAGAGCTCTGAATCTGTCTTGAGAGATTACAACACAAACAATGATAATGATCATGATAAATACAATAGATCCATAGATAATAATACTGAAAGACGACAATAGTCAAATGTATCTGCAAGAAGTCTTCCAAGATGAATATAGTTATCTATATTCATAATCATATACAACAAATAGTTATGAATAAGCTAAAGTAAATACCTGTTTGTCGGACTCGCATCACACTTGTATTGACACTATTATGGCAGTATAAAGTTATGTTGTGAGTGACACAGTAATGCTAAATTTATGCTTTGTCTCTCTACTACAGTGTAGCTCACTGAAACTAGCTGATCTACAAGTTCACCACACATCACATCTGCAAGGCGTTGTGCGCACACTATGAGTAAACGTCGATACAGTATTTTCTCCTAGCAACAAGACTCATTGTTATTCAGTTAACGTACCGACTTTATAAGACTACATTTGTAGTTTAAATGGCTATGGCTTTATATGGCTAATGCCTGATTTATATGAAGTATAAATCAGTCTTTTATTGGGTGTGAGGACGTGGGAGGGGACAGTTCAGATTATGATGGAGCTCAGCTGGTCAGTGGCTAGGGGTTTTAGCCTGGCATACAGATGGCTTGAGCGTATAGAAGCAAGCCACTCTTGAGGCAGCCTCAGAGACCGCAGGCGTTTTGCTTTCAAAGGAGAAAAAAAACGACAAAAAGACATGCATGAGAACTGACATACGAGCGGGGTGAACCATTTTCGCTAACCAATAATAGTGCAGAGGGTCGTCACTCCGACGTGGTGATGTCAGTGTTCTCCGCTGTGTGAAGTCGGGAGCAGAGGGGGGCAGATAGGTTAGTGAACCAATAGGAAATCCCCGGCCAACTCAGCCAGCCCCTCTTTGCCCAGAAAACCATAGGTCTCTTTCAGGCTACCCTTGAGGTGGTTGGTCTTCGCTGCTGTGATGACATAAGGCCAGGCTTCCTCTTTGAAGGGTTATGGCTGAACAAAAAACATGCAGTAATTCCTAATCTATATTGCCTATTGGAGGGGAAAGGAACTGGTTGGAATAACATGTTCCTACCACACATACGTCCTACCGGGAAAACACCCCCTGTCAGTGTCAGGTGATAAGAAGCGGCCTGCTCACTCCTCATTGAAGGAAGCATGACCTCAGTTTGGGGCTCTCCGCAGGTTGGCAGAGGAGTATAGCGCCTGGCACTGGGTGAAATCGTGGGATAAAGAATTAGGGGGTGGACTAAGTTCCTGTTAAAGGAGGTAGTGTACACCAGGCAACATGAAATGTGTTCCCAGATTGAATCTGAATCATCTTTAGTGTCACATCACAGGTTTGAACAGGTGTACAAACAACATTGGTAAATCTTTGGGTTTTTTGTGCAAGCTCCATCGTTTCCAGAAAAAGAAATAAAGAGGGGGGGGGTATCAAAGAAATAGGGTGCTGTCGCATCACAGCTAGAAGGTCCTGGGTTCGAAGTTATAGGTGAGCTCGGTAGCGAAGAAAAACTCCTCTCTCTCTCTCTCTCCCCCTAGCCTCTCACTTGCTTGCTCTCTTTCTCTCTCTCTCTCTAGCCAGCTATTTTAGGTTGAACAGGGAGATGTGCTGCACAATTTGATGAAAATGTGTAATTAGTTTGTTTAACCTAAACGAAAAGTGTGTGTGTCCCTGGAAATGTAAAATGTATTATTAATTAAATGGAAATGTAAATCATACCGGAGTGCTAAGACCAGCCATCGGGCTGGGGCTGTATCTGTCATGGTCAAATGATGGGTTTCCACTATCTTTTGGGAACATATTGGTGATTAATGATATAGCAAAACATTTAATTATTGTATCATGCTCTCACCAGACATCCTGACTAAACCAAAACTCAAATGCTCATAATTGCTACCTGTCCCAATTATGTTTCAGACTGCTTTGTACTTTTTACAAAGCAGTACAATTTAGGCAGTAACATTAACAGTAATCACCTTCACCTATATTGTGACCGCTGGTGGAATATGGATGAGCCAGTTGACATCATAATGCTTTACGTCTCTGACTCCTACAGATGTGTCGTTATAGAGCATCCCAGTCCTGCCCCCTTTCATTACGACGACTGGCCCAGGAAATAATTCCCCATACATTTTTCTCATAGACATTTCAAAAAGTATTTATTTACTTAGCCAACTCAGATCATGACAAATCATGACAACACAATATTTTGGGTCGAACAAATAATTACAGAGAAGAAAAACAACAAAGAAGTTTTGTACACTATGATTTGTCACATTCCGAGTTGGCTTTCTTCGAGGCTTACAGATCTTTAAATAAATACTTTTTGAAATGTCTATGGGAAAAATGAATGGGAAATTATTTCCTGGGCCAGTCGTCGTCATGAAAGGGGGTGGGACTGCGACGCGGACGCTCTATACTCGTTAAGTGTAACCCTGGCTCTGGACACTCGCGTCCATGGAGACGAGTGGGTAATGACAAGTACACATGCCGCCTCCTGTCAGAGTTCGGGAGGCACCAATTTCCAAATGACTAGTTCTCATCCTGTCTGTCAGTCTCCGAAACGATGGCGCACTAGTGGCACTACATCAATGACAACTGCCCTTAGAACAGTGGGAAGCATGTGGCTCATCAACGATGGACACGAGCGAGGGAGAATAGGGCAGGAGGGGGCGATGTTCAAATCAACGACAACAAAACAAGACAAGAGGGACGTTGCACGGCGATGTAAACTGGCAAGAAACTGACATTGAGTTTAGATCGCTGAAGCACCGGGTTACCACTTGCTCAGCCCGAGTTTGCACGAAGTTGACAGACCTAATCGTGACATCACAGGTTCAAATGTAGATCATGACCTGTTGTCACATCCATCTCTACCCTTTCTTTAACCCGTCTCTCTGTTTCTTGTAGGCCTACTGTCTAGTCAAGCGGAAATGTGTTACAGAAAGAGAAAAAGGAGTGGAGACAGAGATGAAGATGGAGCAAGCATGTACCAAAGTCAGAGTGTGAACTGTTTGTTTATACAGATCCATGGCAGCAGGAGCACAGTGGTGTGAAATCAGGGTGTGACAGATATGTCTACATGAATAATAAAGTCAGTGTTGTTGTCACTAGCTGAACTCCTTCTGGCCATGAGTCGCCTCAGTGCCTCTGCTCACTGGTTACAAGAGTGGATTGTTTTTTTGGGTTTTTTTCATAATGACACACCGGCAGGAATTGACATTTAAAATGTGCAACAAATACTGGCAGACGGAGATGAAAGTAAGGTTTAGCAGGTTTAACTAGTAGAGAGCAGTGTAGCCATGGTCCAATGCCTTAGTGCTTTAGTGCGTCTCACACTAAAGCACTGGACGAGGGCTAACAGTGTGTTTTAACAGCGGGCGACAGCCAGACAAACTTTCCGGAAGTGCATTATTTGTCAATGGGACCTGGCAACTATACTGGCGATAGCAGGTGAACAGGCAAACTGCTATCAGGCAAACAGGCAAACTGGTCGAAAAGTGGGCAGAGGAACGTCGCCCGAAAATATGAAAATAATGTATCTTTTGGGCGACATCGTCCGGCAATAGCGGGCGATTAGGCGATAGCCAATGAAATTCATGTATTGCTGGCCGTTGTTCTCCGGTGGGACCCAAAGCAGAATTGTGCACAGCAACATGACAATGCAATCACATGACAGTTTAGTACAGTATAGTTTCACACAAAAATATATTAAAACAAATAATATTAAGAGCGAGCAGCGATGGCAGTGCCTGGCTTCGCACCTCTGTCCACGTAGGGGCGGAGCTAAGTAACTAATGAAGGACAAGGGGTTTTAACCAAGTCCAATGAGGTGACTCACTTGTGGATACCTATAAAAGCAGGTCAAAAGTCATGGCAAAATATAGGAACTATCAAATATCGACCAAATCAGGAGGTGACAGATATGTTCTACAATCTAGAACACTATATCATAAAAGTTCAATGGAATGCATTGAAGTGCATTCCATCCCTCAAGTGATGAAACTTTGCCAAAAATATATAGCCTACTGTATCACATTGATTTCTGATCTCTTGTTTTTTACCAGCTGCTGTGTGAAGCACAGCTGAGCTGGTTTATGATCGCTCGCTTTGCCTTTCTGTACTAGCAAGCTATCTTTATCATTGGCTGCCGTAGTGGCCCTACTAGCAAGCTATCTTTCTCATTGGCTGCTGTATTGGCTGCCTCGTCTCTAGGCAACCAGCCACTTTTTGCCTCTAGTCAACCTCTCAGCCATGGGATGCTAGCTGAACGGGATGAAGTCAAACCATCCGACACTACTTTTATGAAACTAAGGTCAAAGACAGCGAGTGCTGCCGGTGATACGAACGGGTAATGACGCGGCCAACGGGTACAACTACTTTTTATATACTTTTTTTTACATATATTTTTATTTTGTTTGTATTGTTTGATGTTTGATGTCTGGGGACTGCAGATGGAAATTACCAAGTCTTGCTAAATCTGGTATATTTACACTGCATTTTTAATGTATTGTTCATCAATATACACTGTCCCGACCAAATAAACGAAGTATACAGTCTGTTTCTAGCGAAAATGTAACTAATTCAGTAGCAGTAACAATAGCGTTTTCTCTCAGTCAGTTGATTCTTCATATCCATATGAGTGAAGCGGCCTGGATGATTCGTTTATTTTTCAAACACAGTTCTTATATGAGGCAATCTAAAATCCCCCCACGGATTCATGTACTTTTTATTCGCATTGTAATCCCCTACAATGCGAATAAAAAGTACATGAATCTGTGGATTTGCACCCTCTACCGATATTGATGTCAGACGTGATGCGTGGTAACTGGGTAATAGAGCTATTACCCAGTTACCACGCATCACTTTTATTTATACTGCACACATGCATACATTTCATTTCAACACTATAATTTTATTGTGGTATGTAAAGAGTACTACAGTCTTCGTTCAGGTTTCCACATGTCATGATGCAGAACAGTTTTATTGGATACAACCATGGATATGTGGGTCATGTGTGGGTTAGAATGCATTAAGAACATACTACAATACGTTTTCAGCTTGATGGATTCATACCAAAGTGAATCTGACAAGCATGACATATTAATTGAGTTTGGGTGATTTTCTGTCTATCTTGGTATGCACGTCCTCCCCATCCTTAGATTAATGACTACTGACTGCACACTCACTTTGACACTTTTTGCTCATGGACTACTCAATAATCAGAGTCCTCCTTAAAGCCTGATTCATACTTTGCTGTGCACCGGTGCCGCGCACCGAGAAAAGCACATCTACAAGCTCACCAGTGTTGCAGCATAACGTGTGGTGAGCTTGTACTGTAGATTGGCTTTTTTGCAACTAACTAAAGTATAAATTACCCTTTAAGCATGCTCAGATGTTTCACTACCAATAGATAATAATAATAATAATAACTTGGATTTATATAGCGCCTTTCAAGAAACCCAAGGACGCTTAACAAGACAAAAGAAACAAAAACAAAACTAGTTGCCAAAAGCCAAAGTGAACAGATGTGTCTTCAGTGCGGACTTGAAAGAGTTCAATGTGGGAGTCTGGCGGATCTCCAAGGGGAGAGAGTTCCAGAGGGCAGGGGCTGCCACGTAGAAGGATCTATCGCTTATCTATTGTTTACTGTATCTACTGTAACTACATACCTATAACTACATGTCTGTGCATATTGATACTGTACATTGTATTGTTGATACATAAGATATCTACTACTGTATATGCTAATTGTATTGGTAATAAATTGCACGTACTTACAATATGCCTATATTATATCTGCCAAGGGTTTATGCTAACCTGAACAGTCCAAGTGTGATGGCCAGGCCGTGCCATCTTAAAGTCTCTGTCGATTCATATTATGCCCTTTTTACTGGTGATAGAATGCACATAATACCAATTCCTGCTAATAAGTGTAGATTACATTATGGAAACCTGACCAGCGCAGATGGACAGGTCGAATTAACATTAAGTTAGTTGACCTTTTATGTTGTTTTTATTTTGTTATACATCCTGCATCCTTAGACTTACTAAATTGAGGAGAACACAATCATGTCACCCTCCATGCGTCCTGGGATGCAATATTGTACCCCTGGGTGGACCCATTACTTTGAAAACCACTGTATTTACATCACTGATTATAGCTTCATTGGTCTTACCCTACTACGTATGCTCTACTTTTTCTTTACCCATATCTGTATACTTACCTGTTTCCTCCTTACTGCGGTGCTGCTACTACTATGACAACTGAATTTCCCTCTGGATCAATAAATGTCTATCTCTGGCCAACTAAAGTGTGCTGAATATAGCAATGGACATGCGCCTCAAATGACACACCCCCTACTACACAACACACACCTCCCACACTGTTGTATGGCGAGTCCCCAAAATTAACACAGGCAGAAATTGTCAATTCACCTGTTGGCTGCACGCCTCACACCAGTCCACCTGCTCGAAAATAGGGCCCTAGCTGGGAATGTAAAAATATACCCAAATGGAAGATTTTACTGTGGCCACCTATCATTTTGGAGACTTTGTGTTAACGGTATCCATCCAGTTCTCTTTACAAAAAAGACAAGTTTTACATTTTTGGCACGGTATTAGGTATGGTTATTGGTTATTGGCGAAAGGGCCTTTCTGTGTGGAGTTTGCATGTTCTCCCCGTGTCCCCTAGGGTAGGTACCCTCACAAAAACATGCAGTAATCCTGGTCTCTAAACTGCCTCCCCCTGGCCAGCCGGGGCGCCTGATGGAGGGGAAAGGAACTGGTTGGAATAACGTGTTCCTTCCACGCGCTACGTCCAACCAGGTAAACTCCCCCCTTAGGTTATAAGGTTTTCAAAAACCATCGCAAACGAGTTGGGCTCGCCCCCTAGTGGTCCGTTTGCAATGAATCTAATGTTAAATAGGCCAGTATATTTACGAATTAAAACAAATTGGCCCCCAGCTATTACTGGTATAGCTCTGTAGATTCAACATCCGATATCTATATGAGTATATGTAAATAGACCATTTGTGTAAGAGCAAACAACAAACAACACAAGATATTTATTCTACATACTATATTCATCTCACATGCTAATATTGCAATAATTTAGATTGGAGTGCTGTGACAGCACAGTGACGGACGGTGTCATATATGTTAGCAGCAGTGTGGCATGCATGTCTACTGTCTTAATTGGACAGCTGCAGTGGCAACTCGCCTCTTTATAATCTACCAGCTCTAACTCTGATGAATGGGGCTTGGCTGTGCGATCCATCAAAGTTACTTTGCCCGCGATGAGTGCTGGTAACAATGAAAGTGAATGTAAGATTACCGTTTCAACGTTCAAAGGAGTCCATTTGTATCCTGCTGCAATTTCACTATCGCAGAGGGGCAATTACGAAGACTCTAAAAGATGTATTGCTAACTCCAGGACTTTCCAAGAGGGATATCCTCTTTGTGTTCCATTTTGGTGAACTGTGACGAAATTCAACGTGGGTGATATATTGCAGGACATGAGTTAATTCCATACTAAAATAAGCCTTGACATTTAACTGCAAGCCTGGGGGAGGGGCTTTTGCAATCATAAACATTGCAAAATGTTGTGAGGCTATACTGTTGTGTTCATCCTCAAAATTGAGTGGCTGAGGTTCCTGGACACACACCTTGCTGACAGTGGTATAACTATAGGCTACATGCTACCTTATCTAGCACCTTTCTACATAAACATGTTTGCATTGCAAAGTATATCAATTAAATACGGATATATAACCAAAATTCCATTCTTCTATGAAACATTCCATCACTAATATTCTTAATTGTAGAGTTTCCAGGACGGCTGGAACAAACCCAGAACATTACCGTTTGCGTTTGCCCATCAAAATGCTGCTGCTGCTGCTGTGAAAAGGCTATATTCTTTGATGGTTCGACTAAATGACACCGGTAAATGGTAAACTCATGACTTGCTGAAATGTAGCCACATTGCTCATTCCATTATAGGGATTAGTCTGTAAGAATGTTGACAGTGTGTCATTTCCATGACAGTCACCTCAGAGCTATTGACTATCTTTGTCTAGTTAAGCACTGAGACATCACAATGACATATGTGTCTCATTAAACGTTGGCCACTGGCCTGGTGGATTCCTCCTAGTTTAAAGTCAACTTGCTGGGGGCCAGTGACCACCACTGACTGAATGTTTGTCAACCATTTATTACTTGGATGGAAAAATTGTAGTGTGATTGTATAGATGTGTTACCCTGAGGAGAGGTACATTTATGTGAGTTAGAGGTGTATTCTATCCTTATCCTTGTTAGTGAAGTCAAGGCAATTCAAAGTGCTTTCCATACAGTGATTTAAAAACATAAAGATGATTGGATGATTTTAGCAGTCACACCTGGCCTGAGTCAAACCAATTGGACTCAAAAATGGGTGTGACGTACTACACACCTGCTGTGCCTTGTCAATTGGTGTTGAAGGACACGTTCAAGAGTTGTATAAAACATCATTGTGCAAATTGTGTATAATACATCATTGTGAGATGCCTTTATATTTCATTTATTTCTGTGTCTAATGAACATAATACATTTAGTACTGGTATAGTGAAGCTGATCCGTCCTGATCCGAAGCTGTCCGTTAAGAATAGTTCTCTATCGTGTTCGAGACTGGCTCTCCACTACATATTTTCAATATGTACGGGAACTGACCCCACAGGGCAGTGTTCATGGATATCTCTTTAAGACACATCTTCTATGGTGGCCCTGCGCAGATGCCAATCAGCGGGCTATTTAAGCCCCATCTGTGCAGTGCCACTTCGATTTTTTGATTTCCACGAGAGCAGACGTTTCGTGTATCTCAGCAGTTTTGACACTATTAAACATTATATATAAATATATATATTTAGAACATGAAGCTGCGTGGCACACAGTCCACTTACCTAGGTAAGAAGAGAGCTGGTCGTCTCGACGACTCCTCTCGGGGCGCCGCGTAGCTCCACAAAAAAACAACAACAGCAAAGCTGCAGGTCTAATCCGAACAAGCTGAGTGCCGAGTCCGTCTTGCGGAGGAAGCCTCAGTTTGTCCGTGCGACCGCTCCTGGGTGAAACCTGCTCGTTGGGGGAAACCTAGGAGACGGCGTTCGGTCCGTGCGTCCAACCCTTGGTGAAACCTGCTCGTTGGGGGAAACCTTGGGTCGGCGTTCGGTGTGGAGCTTGTCCGTGCGTCCGCTCCCTGGCGAAACCCGACCACGTTGGGGGAAACCTTGAGACGGCGTTCGGTCCGTGCGTCCGTTCCCTAGTGAAACCCGACCACGTTGGGGGAAACTAGGAGACGGCGTTCGGTGTGGCAAAAGCCAAGTGCGAAGCCGACCACGTTGGCGGAGCCCTGGTTCCCTGGCTGCAGAAGCGGTGAGACCTCCGGGTCTATCATCGCGGCTGTACACCGCGGCGGCGATCGGCGGGGTAGAACCCAGAGGAGCTGACCCAGTCGGCGTACTCTGAGGCCATCTACGGCCGTTGTTCGTTGCACCGCGGCCCGGTCAGACCACACGGCAGAGAGTGTAAACAAACTATTCCAGCGTGTTCCAACTTCCTCATTGACAGGTTGACATGAGCGTCATAGTGTATGGAGGTATGTCCGTCAGGGACGGCTGCCCAGTCTGCACTGTGCCTTATGGGTCACAAGAGGGCGGTGTGGCTCAAAGATCAGGAGACAAAAACTCCTGATGACCCACCGTGTTAGGCGCTGCAATTAAATTGCTTACTCTGTCACAATTGGTTCTGGTTAATATATACTTATATGCTTATAAGTATGATAAAGGCTACAACAACACACTATATGCATGTGGACTTGTAGGCCGACTGGAATGATATATACTAAGGTTTGGAAGCCTCCAGTGTGCTTAATGTCAGATTGTTTTGGGCTAGAGCGCCTCAGAGCGGCTGAGCAGTTTAGGTACAAACCTCTTCCAGAGGTCCATAACTCTGCTGGTGACACAAAACAAATTGTGGACATTGATTTGGTATGGACTCTGTCCTAACAAAGAGAGAGCACACTGAGAATCCACGTCATGGGGATGTCTTAGGGTACCATGTTGCCTTGATTCGTTTATGCAGCATTGTGAGCTGCAAAGGGTAGATTATGACCCCTCACGTTCAAGCAATTACTATGGGCCCACTCCCGGTGGAGCACATTCCGAACAGTTAAAATATGGTGTACAATACAAGATGTATACATATATGTATATATAGGTACACATATAATAAATAATATATAGGTATACATATGAATATATCTATATAGAGACAAGAGGAGATGGAAATAGCAGGGGTTTCTCAGGCTGCATGTGGAGCTCACACGCCCACAGAGGATGGCCATGACCAGTGTGTGCCCTGCGGGGGCCCTGGTATGAGGACCTCCTGTATGAATGGTCTCTTCCTTCCAGCTGAAGCTGGAGGGGCCATGCCTGTTTAGAGGCAAAAGACCAGTCGTTTCCACTGACAGACCCATAAAAATGTAATTTTTATGTGAACGGGTATATGCTATTTGTATACAGCTGTGACTCTGTCTCCAAGACAATGTTTTCTCAAGAGAGACAAATAAAGACTACCTTGAACCTTGTCCCAGGTTGGCAGAGCTGGGCGAGCTAAGCTCAGGCTATAGCTCCACCTCTTTCCTGCCCTGCCTGGTATGGACAGGTCTGTAAAGAAGGATTTAGTGAAAGTTTTCGGCGAGACTACTTACGAGTGTCAGCAGCCTATTAATGCACTACAGTGTGCAGTTTAGGGAGCGAGCGTTGACTCGCCCTCTCGGGTTAGCTGTTGTCTCGTTTGTAGGTGAGACTAACACAATTCCTTGGGGTCAGACGGCCATTAGAGCACACTATACAGGGTATGGTTTACTGAATGGATCCCCATTAGCTGATGCCAAAGCGACAGCTAATCTCCCTGGGGTCCATATGAAATAGACATACAAAGAGTACATGAATACATGTATTGTGGGTGTTGCGCCAGCTTACACCCCGGTGATGTAGTTCGGTATTGTGGATCTGGGTTCAGTGACACAAACAGAACGTGCTGGGTCAGTCGAAGGTTTCCCTTTATGTTGGGCAGTCATCATAGCGCACTATACTGTCGTATTTCTGGCGGGGTGTCAGCTCACGCGACAGTGGTGTAGTTCTGTCACAGACAGGACATGCTGTGTCTGTCCGACGTTTGGTAACATAGACATGACATGCTGGGTCTGCCAGGAAGTATGCCTGAATCTCAGCCATTATCACACTATAGGGCGTATTGCTGACGAGGTCAGCTCATGCGTCCGTGGTGTAGTTTCACGGTGGAGCCGGGCTCAGTGACACAGCAGAGCGTGCTGTGGCTGTCGGGCAGAGCACACGATACAGTGTACAGTGTGTCACGGCGAGCCGTTTATGCACCTAGGTGTGACTCTGCGGGGTAGAATCCGGTTACCGGTCTGAAACCACAGAGAAAGCTCTTCTCATCCAGAGAAGTCACGAAGTCATGGCTATCTAGGCACAGCTAGCCAACAACAACAGCAACAAGACTGAGTGCCGAATCTGCCTCGCGGAGGAAGCCTCAGTCTTGTCCGTGCGTCCGCTCCCTGGTGAAACCTGCTCGTCGGGGGAAACCTTGAGACGGCGTTCGGTCCGTGCGTCCGCTCCCTGGTGAAACCTGCTCGTCGGGGGAAACCTTGAGACGGCGCTCGGTGCGGCCAAAGGGTCCCAAGTGCGAAGCCGACCTCGTTGGTGGAGCCTGGGCTCCCTGGCTGCAGAAGCGCTGTGAGACCCCGAGCGAAACCGACCTCGTCGGTGAACCTCCTGGTTGATCATCGCGGCTGTAAACCGTTGCGGCGGGTAGCGGGGTAGAACCCAGAGGAGCTGACCTAGTCGGCGTACTCTGAGGCCATCTACGGTCGCTGATCGTTGCCGCCGCGGTCCGGCCAGACCACACGGCAGAGAGCGTAAACAAACAATTCCAGGGCCAACCGGCGGGGTATGGCTAGAGGTGCTCAGCACACCGAGCCCACTCCTCAGTCCTGACAGTTCAGGATACCCAGCCCCCACATGCTGTCTCTCGAGACAGTGGCGGTCAATTCAGGTGGACCCCTGAGTAGGTTCCACCATGTCATGGGTTGTAGCTCTCTCGAGGTCGTCCTCAGACGAGCCCTCCATTGGCGCTTCCGGTGATCCTGGATCTCCATCTGGCCAGTTTGTTGGTACTTTGCGCTCCTGCGTCGTTCTTGAGTACATCCACGGATGTTGGCGTGGGACGTCCTCGTGACCGGTGCCCGTTTGTTGGATCCCACAGCACTAGTTTGCTGGCTGGCATCTCTTGGCAGTGAGCCAGCGGGTGCCTCCGCCCCTTAGGGCTGAGGGAGACCACGGTGTACCGGGTGCTCGCACATTAGGTCGGCAGCCCCCCCACGGGAGGTGGTACTGTCTGCCTTGCGGCATGAGCCAATTAAGCGTGGACACTTGGGTGGCTTCTCGCAGGACAGCATTTTTGTTGTTAGCAGTGTCAGCCACAAGAATGTCCCCATCAGTGCATGAAGGAGGCTGCCGCTTCCTACATGGCAATGGTTAGGTGGTGCTGGCACCAATCCCTGCACTCTATACCATACGGCCTGATCAGAGAGTGCTCGGGTAGACCATGGTCGAAGGGTGGACTGTCCCACCGGATCACAGGGGTGATCCAACAGGGACAAGCAGGCAGGAGTGCCAGGGTCGCCTGGAAGGCGGGCACACTCTGCCCATGGGACAACAGCCCCCTGGTTGCTGTAGAATGGTGTATCTCTGACAGAGATCTACACAGCAGTGACATGGGCGACTCTGTCTACATTCACCTTGTCCTACCGATGGAACGTGGTGGCATCCGCTCCCCCTGTGGGAGTCGCTCCTGCGTGCTACTCAGCGGTAGGGTCACCAGCACCTTGACCGGTCAGGTCGGCCGGGCATCTGACGGGCTGGCTTGAGCAGCCCTTCACCCCGGTGGTCACTGGCCTAGCATCATGCTGGGCCAGCTGAGCCTAGGTGGCGTCTTGCGCCTAGGCCACGAGTATTACTTACTTGGTATGAATACTGAAGTTTTGGAGCGTTTGGCAAGCGCCTGTGACTCATGGCGCTCACCACTTATAGGCTCGGACGGAATTCAGGTTAAACTGCCTCGGGCTGCCGCAGGGGCAGCTGGTCTGCTTATTTCCTCGCGGTGTGTCTTAGAGAGTTCCCGTACATATTGAAAATATGTAGTGGAGAGCCAGTCTCGAACACGATAGAGAACGGAGGGTTACACTCTCTGTAACCCAGGTTCTCTGAGTGGAGAGACTGGCTCTCCACAAAAGAGCCGCTCCGAAATGCGTGTCAATCAAGAATTAATCGAAGTGGCACTGCACAGATGGGGCTTAAATAGCCCGCTGATTGGCATCTGCGCAGGGCCACCATAGAAGATGTGTCTTAAAGAGATATCCATGAACACTGCCCTGTGGGGTCAGTTCCCGTACATATTGAAAATATGTAGTGGAGAGCCAGTCTCTCCACTCAGAGAACCTGGGTTACAGAGAGTGTAACCCTCCGTTATAGTGCAGAGGATTTTTTGAGTGACAATGACAACAATAACCCAAAAAGGTATCATCTTATCATCAGACACCTTCCGGTAGTATATTTTATGAAATCCTTTTCACTTGTCATAGGCTACAGCTAATTAAGAATAATTTTGATTTATAATACCCCTAATTGAGTAGCAAAACCATTTTGAAATGCAGTGTGAGAGATCTGGGAGCTTCTTGCAGCAAATGGAATGTATTCTGAATGTTATGCACTTAAAGGTTCACCACATTATAAACCTCGACATAGCGCCGCCTCTTCTTTTTGCACATTAGAGGTCAGTCAGCAATGTCTTTCATTGACTTAAGAGCAGGGATGTGGGAAGAAATTAACGTCAGCCTTGGTACACACTACACAGAGATCTAGTGCAGGGGCAGGCCTCTCTGAAATGCTCCCACTCCACTGTTAATTGCTTCTCATCATGGTGTACCATATCATTTTCAACAGGAGCAGATAACCTTTAATGCATTCAGCGGGCGAGACACTATAATTTCAATTGAGCCCTGATAAGACACATGCAAATTATGTAACCGAAATATTAGAATCATTTTGTTCATCATTGTTGTTTTTAACCTGTCTGTAAAGCACTTTGTAACTATATGTTTGGGAAGGTGCTATATAAATAAAATGCATTCATTCATTATACAATACATTCAAAAACATGCATTGTCAAAGTTATGCTGACATTGACTTTTGACATTTTTATTGAGTATTTTCCCAGAAACACATCTAAACTGTTATCTGTGTGTTACAACAGCACACATCATTTTCATTTCTGTTCCAAACAGACCAGGCAACAGGAACAATTGCGTCTCACTGATGTGCAGCTAAATCCTTGGCACAGCTCAATGGCAATGATAACTGATTGCAGTATTCATTCAATTTAGCTGCCACTAGAAGATAACTACCTCAGCCGTGGCAGACATAATGAATTTCAAAAACGGAATGAAATGCTTATTTTCAGAAAGTTTCTTAATATTGTTTCCTGTGTGTGTGTGTGTGTGTGTGTGTGTGTGTGTGTGTGTGTGTGTGTGTGTGTGTGTGTGTGTGTGTGTGTGTGTGTGTGTGTGTGTGTGCGTGTGTGTGTGTGTGTGTGTGTGTGTGTGTGCGTGAGTGTGTGTGCGCCTGTGTGCATGTGTGCGTGCGGCAGCGCAGCGGTGGTGTTTTCTTGCCAAATTACACCCTGGTCCCATCCTCTCCAAACCATAAATCATCCTGGAGCGAGAGGTCTTGGAGCTAATAGGAAACAAGTTTCGCTGTATTT
The DNA here is from genome assembly GCF_963924005.1 of Protomyctophum bolini. Taxonomy (NCBI): domain Eukaryota; kingdom Metazoa; phylum Chordata; class Actinopteri; order Myctophiformes; family Myctophidae; genus Protomyctophum; species Protomyctophum bolini. Next base: position 33,673,837 of record NC_137864.1, read on the forward strand.
TCAATTCACTCTGAGCTGTCTGTCCATCCTAAAATGTCACTAATACAACACACCATGCTTCCCAGCTGTCATCGACATTGCCCTGGGTTGTGTTGGATCTTTGACCCATTTTCTCTCTTTTTTTTCACTCATTTGTTCCCTCTTGACTCCAATCTGTATCGATTCCTATCACCGAAAGTAAAGGCTGCCAGGAGTCGACATTATAGCCCCTGACTGAAGGCTGTATGCATACTTCACGAGGAAATCATCCGTGTTCTTCTCTGGAGTGTGTGTATGTGTATGTGTGTGTGTGTGTGTGTGTGTGTGTGTGTGTGTGTGTGTGTGTGTGTGTGTGTGTGTGTGTGTGTGTGTGTGTGTGTGTGTGTGTGTGTGTGTGTGTGTGTGTGTGTGTGTGTGTGTGTGCGTGCGTGCGTGTGTGTGTGTGTGTGTGTGTGTGAAAAAACAAAAACATCCTGTCTAGTAGTGTCAAGTAATAGTATGTCATCAATGTGCTATCTTTTTTTTCTCCTCTGTGTGTTAAGCAATTTGCAGCAGTTGTATTTTGTTGGACCATATAATGTAACCTTATTCTGATCAGTGTTGGGTCTATTGTATTGCGCCTCTTGTGCAGATCCAAATAAAATAATTAAAATGTGTGTGTGTGTGTGTGTGTGTTCAGGAGTGTAATGAGGATAGATAAGAGCACTAGAGCCAGTTCAGAGAAACGTCACGTCAACTTCAGTTGCTTTTCAGGTGTTATCTTCTGAAGGTAGAAACTGCCTCGCTTTCATATTTTGTTCTTACATCTCAGATTCAAGAGTCGTGTTCTGATAGGTGTATGCAGGTTACTTCTGCACAGCTGCATCATCAACATAAAGAACCCGTTTTAAATAAGGGGCATTTGTTATTTACATCTTAGTAGTAGAAGTTGTAGCCTACTATGTTTTAATTTTACTTGTGCAGCATTTTGTAAACTTTAGAACAGTGCTGTTAATCTGCGAGTGTGGCAAAATTCTCAGATACATACAGTTATGTGACTGCAACATTCACAGAATGGGACTCATCAATCCCCTAAACAAATAACAAGCACTTTTGTATGTGATCCCAGATTACTAGCAAACAGCTTATTTAAGATCTTTGTGATGTCAGCCTGTCGAGCGAGAGAGAGCGAGAGCGAGAGAGGGTTCAGGCCTGTGTGGGCTGTTCTAAAGAGAGTATCTACTGGTCTATCCACATGAGAGCTACAGAAGAGGCTGAGGATACACTGATGTTCTGTTCAGGGACTGATACTCATACTCTAATCAACTAATCAACACCTACACTACACATAGTTGCGGTACTCAGCTGCATATCTGTCCCAAGATATATATATTTTTACAAATTGATGTACCAATAATTGAGTAGGAACAGACTGGTGGTTGGCTACATTAGGTCAGAGTTTGGCAGAAAAGGCATTCAAACATAACACAGATGGGAATTGACTCAAAGAGGTTCTTCGGAGTGTTACAATTTACAATTTTGTTTTTTAGAGGACACTCTTAATCCAGAGCGATTTACAGTAAGCATGCACAGAGGTATGCATGGTAATACATACAAAAGTAATTAAATCATATGTATAGGCTAGCAACAGTGGAATATCTACTATATAATGAAACTATGCATGAAATGCGTATACTGCTACATAATACAGTACATACTGTGAAGAGAAGGACCAGCAGATAAGAAATGCTGTACTTTTTGGGCAGAAACCTATCTGTAGAGGGTGCAGTGGAGTAACTAATTATTTTTTTTTACGGTGGAAAACAAATCCCTTTTTGGCCAAAAAGCACCTTAATTCGTTCTTTCCCATGTCCGTATATATATGGACCCCGCCGCTAGGGGACGTCATATCCCAGGTCTGTATATACGCTATACGGACCGGGAAAGTCTGCAGAGAAGGTGCCTCTACATCACTGGGATACCAACTGATTCCTTCCCTATACTCTGGAGCGAGGAGAGAGCTCTAGGCCACTTGAAGGGAATTCAATTAACTACTGAGAGAAGGGACCAGTCCAATGATCCAGATATTGTCTAAAAACACAAATCGCTATAACCTAAGGAATAAGGTCACTCACACACACGGACGAAAAGGCAACAGATGTCCTTCATCCCAAGATCATACAAGCTTTGCCAGAAGTATAGAAAGTTGTGAAAGTGTTTTGATGTTTGATCATTTATACTTTTTAAAAGTTATCTTAGAGTGGTGCTCTTTAATCTGCAAAACACATCATAATTCATACTGTTATGCAATGATTTTCTAATGCATTTGAAACTATTCATCAGACCATACAAATCTATACACGCTGTCTTTAAAGCGTTCTTGTAGTCCAATAATTTTAAAAGTCTTACTGGCATGGAAACAATATTCTAAAGATTTGCATGCATAAAACTTCCACCGTAACTATTTAGTCATTATCTGGATGGTAACCTTTGGACACTTATATATTGTGCAAATTTTGTCCACAGAATATATCATTGGTGAAGCATCATGTGGTTTCCCTCTAGTGAGCACTTATAATTTACTCCTCTATTGCTCAGAGCATGCAGTCAGAGTCCCTTGCTCTCTCTACATCAGTATTTATAATTGGTTGGGGGGATATTTACAAAGATGAAGTTACCCCAAATATCATTTAGTTTGCATGCATGCACTTGCTTGTCCGTATGCTTGTTTTGCTGGTGTTTTGGTAGCTCCAATCGGAACCTCTCACTCTGCTGCCTCCGAAATGAGGTTCCACAGCATAGGGTACCAGAAAATATCGGTCAATATTGTTGATTATTTTTCCACACATCGTATCCAAAAAGTAAAGATTGTCCCCCCCTGTTCTCAGATGTTTTATAGGGATCTTGACATAAAAAAGGTTTTTGTAACTTCTTATATTTTTAGGTTATCTGAGCTCAATTGCTCCCAAAAAAACTGAACTTTTAACATTCAGTATAGATGTTCTGTGGTTTTCTGAGTGTAGCATACTGTTAGTCATATGGGAATACGATTGGACCAGTACTGCTGTCAGAAGTAGGCGTATGGTAGAAAGGAGTTTGCATTGAAAAACATAAAGAACCAAGAGACTGAAAATTATGCTTAATGATATTATTGAAAAAACACAAAAGTAAAACAAACAACAACAATGAATTCAGATATAAAACAACATAATTCAACCCAAAAGTATAAACTCAGTCGTGGTTTGTCCAAAGTCAAATGTTCAATGTCATTCAAGGTCAGAGGGGTGGTAATGTGAGGCAGTTCTTAGAGTGTATGCAGCAGTCATGGGGGGGAAGTGCGTGTGTGAGTGTAGCAGAGATATCCTACCTTCCAGGTAGGACAGAAACAGGTGATCGCTCTGGGACCTAGCTCGCCATTGTGTTCAGCATCATCGTCATGGGGTTTCATGAACTATGGGAAAAAACCTGGCCTGAACACAAAAGAGGCCAAATTAAATATATTATCAAAATAATAATTAAAGTAGCTGATCTACAACAGCATACAGCATAAACAGCATAAACCAGCAGTTACAAATGTCAAATCATCTTTTACGTTTTAAACTTCAAAATGAAAATAAACAAAACCAAACAAAACACTTCAAACATTTCAAACAAACTCACCAATTCAGTTCAAATGCAACAGCTCATCCAGCTCATCAGTTCAGTTCACCAGTGTAGTATTTGGAGTCTAAAACCAATCATCAGTGTCAGTGTTAATATCATGTATTGTAAGGAAGAGTAAAATGGTAAAAATGTTTGCAGAAGAATAGGGATTAGACCTGCCACAGCCAGTGATGTGCAGTGCACCTCACTGACTGACAAAATGGCTGTGCTTTATTGCGAACGCAGTGATTGCGAATGCAGTGAGCACTAACTATGAGACCTAGCAGAACAGGTCTGTCTGTCTGTGTGTCTGTCTGTCTGTCACGCTGTAACACCACACACACACACACACACACACACACACACACACACACACACACACACACACACACACACACACACACACACACACAAAACTTAAAAAATGTACGAGCTGCGTTCGCTTCCCGCGTTTGCAAGTCTTACTTGTACTAGGGTGTGGTGATTACTAGGGTGTGGTGATGATTGCTGATTGAAACTGGTGTGACTGAGTGAGTGAGTGATCGGTGTGATGAGCTGTGAACTGATGCAGATGGTACATGTGACCATACAAATGCATGCATACTGATGCATACAAACAGATACAAATACAGACATACAATTATAAACCTGGGTTACATGAGTCCACAAATTCCATATATGACATAACAATTTGCCAGTAGTTGTCACTGTTGAGGGATTTTGTCTGTTTTCATTGCAGCTCAAAATGCTTCAGAACACATCCAAGACCACAGAAAATCCACTGAATGTTCTAAGTTCAGGTTGTTTGGGTGTAATTGAGGTCATAAAACCTAAAAATAAATAAATAAATTATAACTGAAAATGAATGTAATGAAACCTTTAAATGCAACTCATTGAGTTGCAAAGAGTACCTTAAAACGGTTTTGTCCCAAGGAGTCCCTACCGGTGTGGTTTGGGCTTAAAGGAGGCTTTCTTACCTTTCTTTGTAGTTGTTACGTCCCCACCAAAGAGGTCCAGGTGTTATTTTGTGCTAAAACTCCTTATTAGCTATTTCCCCTATAAGCCCTAAATTAATTGCATTGAATTGAATGGGAATTGAATGGGGCTATGGGGTGTTGTGCTAATTCGCTTATTTCCATCGCTCATAATTATACTTTTTTTGTATATATCCTCTCTTCATAATGTAAATAATATCCCAAGAGGCAAACTTTACTACTTATTTCGATGGTAATAAGCGAATTAGCACAACACCCCATAGTTTCATGTTCTGCTAAGCTAGCGTCAAACAGAAGTTATGGTAATGTAGTTCCTGTCAGCTGTTCATCATGAGATGCTCTTCACAGAATCATCTCTAATGAGTTTGAGAGGTTCTATTTCATTCCTGGTGCCTGCCAGAGGCAGTGATGTGATATCTGTCTCTTGCACGTGCAGGTCGACTAATTCCTGGGTCCATTTTATTTTTCACAGTCCGAATACATTTTTTTTCTTCTGAAATATGTATTTGAGATAGGTCTACAAATAGTATGCTGATAAATATACATGGAAATACATTTAATAAAAACTGATGCAATGATTCGTCAATTCATAGAGAATCTGCTATGATTTATCATGGTGTTTAGCAGGCAGCCAACATGTTTTCCACTGCACTATGTGTGAGAGCGCAGGCCTATACTATGACAATATGACTATAAATACCTGTGACTATGCTATCATCGAAAGCTGAACTATGGCACTGAATGCGCAATCCTACACAGAGCTGCCTCTATGCCTATACTTCAGACTCCAGGATACTAACACCAGGATATTGACCAAGATATTGACTCCAAGATACTAACTCCAGGATAGACCAGAATATTGACACCTGGAAACCAGGCAAATCTGCAGTTATATCCGTCTGGCCATGCCAGGCTAATTGACACAACGATACTGACAACAGGACACTGACCAGGATATTGACTGCATACTTACACCAGGATACTGACCAGAATACTCATACCGGTAGTTCACAAAATAATTTGATAAAAAAAACATAATAAATTAACTATTTAACGAACGAGTTATACATTTTTGCAGTTGCAGTTTGCAGTTAAAACAGTTAACCATGAGCATTTTGTTTTATTTCAGCTTTTTGTTTCTTTTTTTGTCACAGTCTTGTAGCGCAAACTCTATAATATATATATGGGCATACAATGGACATAATAACTGGGAGGGGCATGCATTTCCAACTTGCATCGTTCCAAGTAGGCCAATGCCCAACGAGCACCGCTCTAGTTTTAGAAATCTGTGAAACTACGCTTTTATTGGCAAGGTATCAGTCCAGCAGGTTGCGAGATTAGCTACACACACCGACATACAAACACACACAGACATGGGAGAAAACATGATCTGCTTCTCCCGGCCTGTCGGCTTGTCAGAGATAATAATTTTACATTGCACAAGCTCACTGTATACATCTGTATGCTGCTTGTGGTCGATGTGAGATTACATTTTATGACTGGCGAACTGCATTCATATTGTTATTCCACAGGCAATGTACCGTAATAAAGCAGGTACACTGCCAATGTAAGAATCCGTCCTAACTAGAAATAGTTTCCCATCTATTCTCTTATATCAGCAAACAAAAAGTTGGACACAGTAGTTTAGAATCAATCTGGAGCCACTCTCCCGTTGCAATTGTCCCACAGTTGGCAAAATTCACCATTTAGGGGCTTTCTGAATCAAATCTTTCCCTGTTATGTGTTTTCATTTGTTACTGGTGACACAGCAACGACAGCAGACAAAATCAATGATCTGTTCCCTGAACGGGTGGAGATTGAAAAGTCTCATGCACGTACACAGGTGCACACAAAATCAGAGAGTATACAAGCGTGCACACACACACACACACACACACACACACACACACACACACACACACACACACACACACACAGGCATAGGGGGTCACACAGTTCATAAGCTGCTGCAACAAACCTTTTTCTTTTTTTTATATGATCGAACAGAAATATTATTTTTCCTCGGTTGTTCTGAAATGGCTCGAGTTGAACTGTAGCTGCTAAAGTTTTCATTAATTTAATACACGTTAATGCTATTCTATTCGGTATATGGTATTTAGGAAATAGAAAACAACTATTGGTATACAGACTACACTACAGTGGCACCTGCCAGAGTAGTCTGTGATCATGTTCTTTTGCAAACAGCTTCCCAGGGGTTTGGAGGGATGGACAGTGAGTGCATAGACATTGTACAGGTTGCGTCAGGTGTTTGAAACACGCATCAATCACATCTTCCTGATGCTTTTGGTCACCGTGCCCTATGTTTTGTAATGCAGTAAGCCATATACTGAGTAAGTACATACGACAGCACCTCAATTTCGTGAGAAAAATAATATATATACTGTACGTACAATATTCTATATATTAGAACATCAAGGAGCATTTAAATAGATTAGGCAGGGAGCCACAATTGTAAAATTACGTCAAACTAGTCCTTACCAATTCTAATATATAAACACCACATTGTACAGTGTGGGTAAAGCGATTTAATAGATCATTTTATTGATGTATACGTATTTTGAGGTGTAGCCGTCTGGTCTCAGAGGTAGTACAGGTCATCGTAACATTTTAATTACCGTTCATTTTAACGTATAACGACACAACAAAGTGAAGAACGCTGTTTCCTCCCGTCTCCATGTAAACAGGCAAAACCTCACGTCGGCTCACAACGCATAAGCAGACTCAGAGCCATAATGGAGTTCCTACAATGAGCAAGCATCCCTCCTCGCCTTCAAAGTGCCGCACATCAGCAATGGTGAATGTAAAACCATGGTGTAAAAAGCCTTGTGATAGGCGGCAGCAGCGTTTATGTACTAGCCTAATGTATGTATAAAATATATCCCGCGCTGCCTGTATGCCTCTGCATGGGCTGCATGCCTGTCAGCCTGTGTGTTACTCGACGTATTAGTAGAAAGCAGGCAGAGACGGCCACAACTCTGTTGTGGTCTGGAAGAGTCATTCAAAAGCCAGATAGGGTTGCATGCTCTAGTCTAGGTGGTATACAGTATGTCTATTATGTCGTGTTTCCCAAAAAGGACATAGTGCCCAATTAGGCAGCACACAGGCTTCTGTGTGCGGCCTAGAGGGCATGTGCGCATGCGCTGCACTCCTTTTCAAGCTATGTGCGACACGTCAAATTCGGAGCCATTGGTGCAGCCAGTGAATAACAGTGACAGTGTTTCGTACAGACATTCATACAGAACAACAGTGTGATGTCAGAACAGGTCAGCCGTCAGCTCCATACAGTGTATGGAGCCTGGGCTGGGCTGGCCCAGAGCCCAGACCTTTTGTGGCGGTTCTAGCCAACCGTGGGTCCGACTGACTCGACACCGGGCACTGCACTCCGTGTGGTGGTGTGGTACGCATATGTTGAATTGGAAGTCGGTGGGCGAACGGTTCTCGAGTTACATGGATTACAGCCGTACACACACACGTAGTGTGTGCATTGATAGATAAAAAGGCGCTATATACTATTTACTATTTACCATTTTCTTCCGGTTTGAGGAAAAGGAAGTTCTGCTTTGAGGGCCTAAGATATACAAAACAATGACTACAACATGACGTAAGATATCATCCACTCCCGACCGGATCATAAACCCGAAAAGGAATGCTGGTCAGGCTATGATTTCCTTTTAGCCGGGGAGCCACAGGACCAAAAGCTCAATGGATTAACCTGTGATGACATGACATGTCAAGTGAATGACCAAGTGAATAGAAAAAATACAAATAAAAAGGATGTCATGACATCACAGGTCCTCTCAAATTTTTGGTGCTGGCTCCCCGGCTATTTAAAACTTGTGGGAGAGGTCTATTTGGATGCTTGTTGGGAAGATCGATGCCCACTGGGAACGCACATATCCGGTTATGCAGTACCCATTGCACTGTCAGTTACACTTTCTACCCATTGTCAGAGTTAGTAGTGCAGTATTCATTACTGCACTAATTACTCACTTAGTGAAATTAAATTAGACTTTGAATAGTGGACACATACCTCATTGGCATGCCCACAAACATGGAACCGTTCCATACAGGTGTGTGCAGAAAAGCATAAATACAGTGAACGTTAAAAAAAAACACATTCACAGTCTTTACCTTGGACAATGAAACATTGAGCTACATCCCACCCCAGTGCATTTACATATGAATTCCTATTCTGATATTAAACCAATTATGTTGTGGCATAATGGAACACAGATCAAATCCCCCTTCACAGAAGCGTCAAAATACACCTACGCTCCATTCGTGTCATACAATAGTGTAAATTGCGAAGATGCTAACTACATAATTGATTCACATTGTGACTTTCCATTTTAATTTGCCATTCAATTACAGTGGTGCCTATACACATCTAAGCGTGGTATAGTTCCACTGATGTGAACACACCAAGCAATTTCACCTCCATCGTACTTACTACTTACTATTGAGACAGACATGCATCTGCATTATGTAACCGTGGTCACGTGTCACTGGCATGCAGGAAAATGTATGTACTGTATGTGCTATACACTTCTACAATATAAACTGGGCTCCAACTGAAACATTTACTCAACAGTATCAGATTACACAACGGAACCTCTTCCCCAGATGAAAACATGAGTGAGGTAAATCCATGACAGACAGACAGACAGAAAACATGTGTTTTTTTTTGTTCGGGACCGACCTACTCAGGAACGGGAGTCGGGAAGGTTGGGAACGATGCAACGTCCCTTTATGTTCATGTACAGTAGATTTCTGTATCTGTCTGTCTGTGTGTCATTTTATGCCCATATATTGTGTTAGGTGTCACCGTGTCAGGCATGCTGACATTTGGAGTCTAAGCCAGTCATAACGTCATAATATCAACATAATGCTCCATATGTTTGTTGTTTTGTCGATCTGACTTCACACTCCCGCTCTCGGGTCCTTACGCACAGTCGGTGCTTTCCGTTTCTGGACAACTGGATATCAATAATATGCCTATATGAGGGCATCGCATCAGCGGTTCTGGACAACTGCCTAGCAGACAGACTCAATGCTGGGAACAGCACTCCCTTGGGTCCTTCGTCGAGTTTGAAGTCGGTCAGACAGACAGTTCTTGAGATACATGAACTACAGACTTACACACCTCTTTGCACCCTTTCACACCTCTATACTATAATTACCATTGCTGCTGCTGTTGTTCAGGGTGGAAGAGTGATTCATCTTTGGTTCAGATCAATCCAGTTCGATTACAGTGATGGCAGGCCCATGGAAGAGAAGAATTCCTGATTGATGATGTTTATCTTCTAGATCTCCAAACGGCTCTAATCACTCCTTTGGACCATGTACACCTTTGTCCAACCTCTGCGGCTGACCATTCAATCTTGCCACAGCATGCTGCTGATTTTAAAATGTCTTCTATCTTACTGTAGGTTCCCCCACGTTTAAAGAGGGTCTTTTGTCTTGTTATGTTGGTCAGCAAATAATAAGATTGACCCCTGAAATAACGAAAGGTTAGTTTGATAAATGTTTTGGGCAAGAATACATCCTGAGTATAGCTTGTGTAGCTCAGGTACACAACAGGTACACGGCATTGTTACTGGGGAAACCTCATGCCCATTTCAGCATGGCTGGAGAGCCCATTTCAACCAATTGCTTGGTCAGAAGAACTACCTTATAGTAAAATAGATATATCATTCCACTTTTGTATATTTTCTCCTTTTTTGGGAGTATTTGGGATATTATCATGAGGATTACTGTATGTCAGTGTGGTGACTGTTCAGAGAAATCAGTGTGGCAACCTTTATTGTATTCCACTGAATGTTCTCTTTCTACCCAGCTCATTCTTCAGAGGTTGAGGAGATATTGACATCTACACAATGCCATGCATCTCCACGGTTACGCACCGCCATTAATCTCCACAGGCACATGATTTAATTGCCGAGATCATTTCCATGTATCTACTGTTTGTTCGTAGACTGTCTGGAGCAACATGCTCCAGGCCCCAGAAGATGATTCATATGAGTTGGATTTTATGACACAATTCATCTCTAGTAAACATTAGAGGATTTAGCCAATGGCAGAAGTGTGTTTTAAGAGTGTTTTAAAAGGATCGGATTTATTAACAATTCCTTTTCCCTAATCAAACTCATACATAATGTGTTTGGCATGAATATATTGTCTTACAATGCCATATGTTTACACCATGGCCTGTGTGGTGTACAATGATTTTAGAACAGCTGTTTTAGAACACTGTTGTTAGGCATGATACAGAGCAAAGTTTTATACCTATATGTAAAGCTGATTGCATGGTCAAAGTGTGGCCTGATGATGCATGCGAGGACAGGACATGGGGTCACCAAAATCAATAGCGTTCTTTCTCTTGGAAGCATGCATTTGCACAGAAAATGTTGTGTCTGTACAAATTAATGAATAGTTGAGCTCATTTGAAAATGTAAAGTTTGTGTCCGGGATGGCCTAGCGGTCCGGGCACCTAGGATGGTAATCTGGTTCTATATGGTTCTATAGTCCCGATCCCGATGTCCTTTTCTGCGTGCGTGTCTCGTCTCCCCCCCCCCCCAATCAAATAGGACTTTTCTGCGAGGGCAGGCAGCATTGTTATTATTATTATTATTATTATTATCTTCTTTTTTTTTTTGCCCATTTTTCACCCGGTGCTACTTGCCTAAGCTGTAATGCTGGGCACCACTCTCCCAACCTGGGGAGAACCCCGAACTGAACCTTCAATGCATGAGGAGTGAGCAGGCCGCTTCTTATCACCTGACAAGGGGGAGTTTCCCCAGTAGGACGTAACTCGTTATTCCATCCAGTTCCTTTCCCCTCCATCAGGCACCCCTGTAGACCAGGGGGAGGCAGTATAGAGACCAGAATTACTGCATGTGTTTTGTGAGGGTACCTACCTATATATAGTGACACGGGGAGAACATGCAAACCCCTATGGGGTTGACGAAAGGCCCTTTCGTCAACCCCATAGGCTAGGGTATGGGTATGGGTATGGCTGATGATGCGGAGGAGATAACACACTCACAGCATCCCTGGCGGGAATCCAGAATCTTCTAGCTGTGAGGCGACAGCACTACCGACTGCGCAACCGTGCCCCCGTAGGCCAGCAGGCATGCCATGTGGTTTTGGAGGCGAGTGTCAACCAATGTGCCATTGACATGGCATGCATTACTTCAGTCACTGTTGCGTGCATCAACTTAGATCTTGCTTATCTTCAAAGCTTGGGTAAAATGCTTACCTTCAGCCAGCTGGTTGAGTATTAGCCTGGCCTAGCCAGGCGAACGAAACGAACGAAAATAAAAGCCTGGGTACCGAGGCTAGTTGAGCATTAAACAGAGACGTTGTGACCGGGAAGTAAAGGAACACGGCAGGCTGACAGCCAACTGTGTACGGAGTTCCAAGATAATTATAGAGTGTCGTAATTACCCGACCACAGCCGCTCGCAATTAAACTCAAAGGCATGTGTGGAAAAGCAAAGGAACTTGCATGGACACAAGCTGCTGAACTGAAACCTTTCTAAAGTAGTTGGAAGTTCAAAGTACCTCCACATGATGCAGTATGGCTTCCACCAGCATCAAACCTGCTACAACAATTAACCCCAAGTTAATTTGAAAATCCCACCCACCCCCCTCTACCCAACCCCTTTATTAAGTTGGATGAGACGGAGGTGGAGGATGGTATAGTGGATGATTCATGGCCCAGTGGTAATCACACCGAACAGCAACAAGGCTATTTTAATTAATCACACTTTCGTTTACGACGGAACTCGTTTGGCAAAGCGTTATAATGAAACTATGTTTCCCATGCTACATGTTTAGCGTCCGTTATTAAAATGTTCAATTCAAGTCTTTAATCGATGAAAACTACTTAACATTTTTTCTTCTAACACGGGACATTCATAACATAAAAAAGACATGCATGGTTTGTCTCAAAGCAAACAAACGAAACATTTCCTCCAGGCAAAGGCTTACAATACTTCATGTGAGCGTTCTTGTCCATATCTATCTGATCAGCTCTCATCCCCTCTGATGTCCTAGTGGGGATGAAGATCACATTCAGCTATACAGACTCATCCCTCCTCGAGTCCTCGGTACACCACAAGCACCTTGGAGTGGATTTGTGCCAGTGGTTCACAACCTCTTCTGTATCACGGCACACTTGAGAAACTTGAAAGCGTTCACGGTCCACCCATCTGACCACTCAAAACGACAGCTGCCAATGTCAATTCTGTTGCTGCTATGACATACCAAAGCAGAGGCCTTATTTTACAGGGGGTTTATCAATTCTATTCTATTCTATTCTATTTGTGGACAATAAACATTTAGTGGTAGTTAATGTATTATTTAATTGCATACAGGTCATATTCATAACTACAGTAGGCCTACCCAGTGGTTTTGTGTGACTTGCTTAATTCTACTATAGACTTACAGTACAAACAAATACAGTAAAGTGTTCTCAAGCACTTAAAAGCAGAAAAAGTAAGATATAGTAAGATATAGCTGAGTCAACATTCAGTGTTATTTGCCTGTCCCAAAGTATCAACAGAGATGGAGGAAGAATGAAAGTCTCTTTGATTCTGCATTTACTTGGCTCTTTCTCTCCCTCAAGATAAGGACACCTTGCAGGTACTGAGCCGATCGAGACACTTTGGAAATGGACTGGAAAACAAGCCAAAGAGGGGTCTGGTTTCTGTAGGGAAAAAGGCAATAATGCTCAAGATGGACAACTGCACTCCTCCTTTAAATGGGGAGACACCTGGTCAGCCTTGGGGAGAGGGAACCAAAGGGTGAGATTGAGCTATCGTTATTGTCACAGCTTGAAAGATGATCACTAATACAGTAACAAAACGGTTTTATATATTTTTTCTTATTTTGCTCTTTTATTTTTTTCTGAGGAGCAGATAGGGATAATGACGGAAAGCCTTATTTTCTTTGTTTTTCTTGCTTGTTTTGTGTATCGTTTCATAAACGGTCAAAGAAATTGGCGAAATAAAATACAATTCTACAATTATTAGACACACGGAATGAAATAAATAAGCGCCAACAAACATAAATTACAAAGCTTTACCATTTTTCCTTTTACAAAGAATTCATCTCCCGTTTGCAAAGAAAACAAATTAATTTATAGTCCACAGATGTTGCAGGGACAGTGGGACACATACTGTATCTGCTGATTTGTTGGTTGTGTGCATGTCACCTGTAAAACAATATGACGTACTACCAATGCAACACTACCTGCCCTTTTACATTAAAAAACATACCTCTGTGCACTTACAGTACATGTACAATCTGATTACACTGCAAATTTCTAGGTAATACAATTTACCATTTTAGTCTGAAATTGAAAATCAAAGCCATTGACTAAACTAACCTACAGGCTGCAGCCTAACTTTAAACAAACAAACTTTTCTGAACCAAACTAAGAGGGTCTAATCTGGACCAAAATGTGTTAATTAAAGTTAAACTAAGCCTTGACCTACACACAGTAAGAAAATGGCCAAATCACATCCAAGTGACAGCCAATTGTAACTAAGCATGCTCCAAATTGTGTAAGGAGGAAGCATGCTTGGTCTGGTTCACTTGTCGAGTAAAACACAATGTTATGGACATATAATTTGAAGTTATATTTCCATAATTACTTCAACATCCATCATCAGTGCATGTCTGTGACAACCAGCCACACGTCTCAGGGGCTTCCAGGGTCACATGAAGTTCTCATGCACAGCAACATAATGTAAACTCTGCAGACATTGAGTGGCACATCATGACCTCTACATGGACAGTTCCATTACCCATCAGGCAGTTCAGATTGGGGTGGGATGGTTGTACCCGGCCTGCCAACACAAGCACCCATCGTTTGGGGTTAGATGTGTGCAGGCAGCTCAATTACTCCACTGCTCAAGACCCCATTTAGGTCTGTTATCAGCTGTCCTCCCATTCAGGTGACCCGGGTGAACTCTGCAAGTCAAAAGCCCAGACAGCAATTACCCATGTGAAAAGCAATAGCCAACCTAGATCTTATTCAGAAATGGTTCCTTCTGTAAAAGGGTGACAATTATCCAGCGAGTCTACAGTATATGATGGAGGTTTGATGGAAGTGGGAAACATTGAATTGGTTATGGGAGTTTGATGTACAGTACATGTCCACGTCCATTGTGTGTCGATGCACAGTGTGTGTGTGTGTGTGTGTGTGTGTGTGTGTGTGTGTGTGTGTGTGTAATAAGTCAGGATTGGATTATCCTGCCGCCCTCAGCCAATGACCTATAACCTTGACTTTAAAACATGAAGAGGAGGAGACAGCACACTATACTAAGAGGAACACTCTGGAGAATGATAAGTAAATAAAAGCCATGAAAAGCCAAAGTCAACAGTGGAAACATCACAGTAAATATTGATTTTACCTTGTTTTCACTGACTGGATATCAGTGGCTCTCAACTGTGCCCCAGAGTACTGCTGTATACTGCCTGTGGTGGAATGTAACTAAGTACATTTACTTTAAGTACTACACGTTAACACGTGTCCGTGTTAACGTGTAGTGGTCAGATGGGTGGGCCACGAACACCTTTGGCATTTTCAAGTGGGCCCTGATCCAGAAAACTCTCTCCCTGACGGTACGTTTCAACAGCGGGCGACAGCCAGACTCATATTCCGGAAGAACAGGAGATGGTCGAATGGTGAGCGGAGCAACGTCGCCCGAAAATATACAAATAATTCATCTTTTCGGGCGATGTGTCGGCCGATGCTTGCCCGCTGTTAAAACGTACTGTGAGAGTAGGCTATAGAACACCAATTCTGGGAATTGAAAACCCATCCATACATAAGTGGTTTCAAGGACTCCCAGAATGATACAATTTAAACCACAGACCCCATTAACACGGAGTGTATACAAATGGAACTAAATGGTCCTGTGAGGTTCTATTTGTATACACTGTCGGAATAACAGACCTGTAAGGGTCCATTTAGTTCCTAATTTTCATTTCATTTCATTTAGGAACCCCACTTTGATATCCACTGCAATTCATTACAATGCAATGTATCTCAGAACTTAGCTGTGTCTGCTGTTTGGCCTACAAACAAGTAAACATTTGCTAATATAACATTGCGGTTCTTTTGACTTGTTGAGCTATGAATTGGGCAGCCTGCATCCTAAATCCAATTGCTGTAAGAAAACACTGAAACTCACTCTCAAAAGCTGTGAACATTATTTGTAATTTGCATATTCAAACTTTGACAGGAGTGTGCTGCTTAAGGCAATACAAAGCAGCTTATGATTCTCCCTCTGACTTGAACGCTTAAGGAATAGACAGCATTAGCATAAAAAACATTGGGGTTTAAGAACCCACTTCACCTCCCACTGACAGTGACTCATCACTTTCCATGCGTTTTGCTAGATCATCTTTGTTATGAATCCTTTACAACAAATAGGGGTTGAGAAAAAGCTTTCATATTTGCTTGACTGGGACCTCAGACCTCCAGTCATGTTTGTTTGTGTTTCTATGTTGATCTCGACTGAAAAATATACAATGTGGGTTATTCGCCAAAGCACAATAACGACATATCCTGCATGGAACTTGTCTTTTTAAGATCACTAAAGAGACCCCGGGTTCTGAACTACACGCCGTGCGCAATGGCGTTTTTTGTAAACAAGGTGCATCTTGGGCGAGGGCAGAACCCTCTTGTCAGTAGTTCCCGTGATTTCCTCTGTGACAAAGTGCACCATGGTGCCAACAAAAGACAGGAAGCTGCAGGGCTTTTAGTGTCTGTCTTGTTTTGTGCCACAAATAACAGCCTGATGAAACTGGAAATACCTTTGAACTGTGAGACGACATTAACACTGTCAAGGATGCAGACAGAGTTGAACCCAGGAGCAAAGTCACAACAAACTAGAGTAGATAGATATAAAGTATTTAATAATAAAGAATAAGCAGATCTTACACGGTAGATGCAGGTAGGAATCAGGCAATCACGAATGACATACAAGTCAACGCAGGAACAGGCAGGACATCAATGACAACAGGTTATGAACTGACAATGAGTGTTTGTACTGAGTCCAGTTTTATAGTGAGCAGGTTGATTGGAGAAGTGTTCACTGCTGGGCTGATGAGGTAGTTGAAGACAGGTGTGTAAATGGAACTGGGTGAACTGGGTGTGCTGGAATGGGATATGGGAGTGGCCAGTGTGGAGTCACAGACTGAGGGAGAGACAGAATGTGACAAACACTCCCAGAAGAGGTTCAGGATGTGTTTTATTCCAATTGCCCACACACAGCTAGAAAGCCATTGAATTTGTCTTATGCTCGGTATATATATATATATATATATATATATATTGCTTATATTACTACAAACTGAGGTCACTGCATAGGCTTACTTTTAAGTAAGGCAAATAAACACGGTGACAATTGAGTTTGGACTATAACATACAGCATACACTCCATGTTTCCAGACACTGAAGTCAATGTGTGGGGGATGAGATAACAATGTGGGATTAAAAGGGATTAAGATGATAGGCAAGGAGGGGTGTTGGGGAAAGACACACTTCAGTAGACAACACAGTACCACTAATCTTACACACAGTCACTCACTGCGGATTTAGTGTGTATTAAAGATCAACATAAATACTTGAATTTCCACTTAATTATGAAGGTTGTTTTCTTTATTGTTGACGGACAAAAAACAGGGTGCTCACACATGCTGTTCAGACCAAGGGACCAGTGAGGCTCTTCAACGTTGAAGCACTGGGCCCTAGTGGTAAGAGGAGGGACTACAGGCGGACCCGCGGATTCATGACCGGGAAACCCTGTGCAGCTGGGCTTTAACATTGAGCGCTCGGTTGCACTTTGCGCCAGTTCAGTCTCTATCCTTATTTATACTCTATGGTTCAGACCAGCAGGGACCAGACACAATACCATGGAATTTCATAGACGAGGCTGAGAACAGGAGAGTGTGTTAGTCTGATTTAGACAGCTGTGACCCAGAAGCTTAAAGGTCAATGGTCATCAACTGGAACTGCACACAGACAACTTTATTGAACTAGTCCAATAACAGGATGATTTGAACTGAACTCAAAGAAAAGTGCTCTTAAATGAACGAAAACAATAAATAAAGATAAAAGATAAAGGAAATACATGGAATATTTAGATACAGTAAAATAATTTTCCAAATCTAACAGTGGGAAAAGCAGAACTGATTTAGGTCAGTCAGACGTTTAATCGGATGAAGGGAAATCTCCCATTATGGTTTTAAGAAGATCAATCCTAAGCCGTGTATTGGCATGTACTGTATCACTTCATTGCTCTGTTCATCCACTAATCCATGGAATGACATAGACTGTCATCATGAGGACAAGCCTGTGTCTGACCATGCATTCCATACTATAATATAATGTACAGCGACTACAGGTTTGACTTATATGCATTTCCTGTCTGTATGACAATGGGATTGCCTGAGGGGGGAATTAGACTTGTGTATCGATGATGTGCAGAGGGAATTAAGGGACCGAAGGACATATTATAGCTAGGCCTACATATAAAACCCTTGGATTAGTGCTTGTGTGTGTGTGTGTGTGTGTGTGTGTGTGTGTGTGTGTGTGTGTGTGTGTGTGTGTGTGTGCGTGCCTCTCTGCTATTGCCAGAAAGTATAGAAGTTTTCGGTCTTATATTACTGGCGAGCTGAAGTGAGGATGGAGCGGATGAGTAGAGAGATAGGATCAATAGCACTATTACAGGATCATTCAGATAGAAGACGTCAAGCAGACATTATCCAAAGTCTTCATCTAGTTCCCTAACTCAGTCAATGCAGCAGCTGCAGGTCTGTAACAACCTCAACAATATCAAACATGCATTATTCTCATTTTGGTTTATTACATTGGGAGGTATCATAGGAATTCTGATGAAAATAAATCTTTTTTTGAGGGGCGCCTGTCGCGCCAGCCCATCCAATGCAGGCTTTCCGAAATTGCATCATAGGCCAGCCAAGTCCATGGACTTTTAATGTTTAAGAGCCTAATTATATATTCCCCGTCCCCAGTCAAGTATTGCAACATTAGCATCTTATTTAATGGCGATATCCAGGCTTTGTTCAATATATATGCAAATCACTGTAGTCTGTATCCCAATTCTACAATTCTAGCATTAGACAATCTAGCATTACAGATGTACGTATGTAGGGAAAACATGTTTTACCAATGATAGTAACTAATTTCCGTTCCATTTAGTGTAACAACCTCAAATTCCAGAATTACATATAGCAACCTCTATGACTGAATGGAACAGAAGTTACAGTACCTTCATTAGTATCATTGGTAACACCTGTGTTTTTTCTAC
The DNA here is from genome assembly GCF_963924005.1 of Protomyctophum bolini. Lineage (NCBI taxonomy): Eukaryota > Metazoa > Chordata > Actinopteri > Myctophiformes > Myctophidae > Protomyctophum > Protomyctophum bolini. The sequence goes on from NC_137864.1 coordinate 33,692,797, forward strand.
TATCTCTGTGGCATGCACACCATCAATTTGCTATCCTTAGCTACAATTTACAATTTAGGCATTTAGCAGACGCTCTTAATCCAGAGCGATTTACATTAAGCAAGAACAAAAGCATGGGAATACATCACATAAAAGCATTTATCATGAAACATGCGTAAGCTAAGAAAGTAATAGTGGAATATATATATAATGAAACTATACATATAAACTATACATATATACTACTATGCTATACATATGTACTATGGCGTGCTATGACTATATACAATGCAATTATAGTGCTGTCTACATAACATGCTATAAGTCTGTATCAAATGCTATCTAAGTCTACAGAAATGCTATCTAAGGGGGTAGGGTAAGTGCTATGGGCCGTGATGGAGTCTGAAAAGGTGGGTTTTCAGACTACGGCGGAAGATTGGGAGTGATGCTGCAGTTCTGACTGCAATGGGAAGTGCATTCCACAGTTTTGGAGCCAGAAGGGAGAAGAGTTTGGGACGTGTGGAGCGTTGTCCCGGCGTTTTTAGTGAGGGTACTTCCAGCTTCCCTGCGTTGGCTGATCTGAGTGCGCGGGAGGGTTTGTATGGTTCATCATACTTGCAAGATATGGGGGAGCCATACCTTTGGTATGGCTACAGTACATATTTCACAGGGAACCCATTATTAGACCCTTATTAGATCTTGTGTTTAAGTATAAGAAAAGTAATAATAAACCACAATGGTACAAAACACAATACAAAGCAGCAGTGCTCAGCTCACAATAAATACAATACAAAGCTGCAGTAAAAGACTGGATTGTGATAGTTTAATATTCATATGAGCCCATATTTTACCTGAGCAGGTGTCAATATTTCTAGCTCAGTAAACATATTAATCATCTGCCAGAAGTTGTGGGCAGAGAGTTCCCAAACTGGAACAGAATCTGCAAAGGGCACGTTCAATTATGGGCTTATTCTGAGAGCTGTCCAGGCAGTATGTTTCCATTGCAGCTAACATGGCAGGTGGTCACCAATCCAGATGTGGACTTGTGGAGAAACTCTAACAGATGGCTGGGTTGGGCCCTCTGTGGTGTGTGAGCGTGCATGTGCGTGCACACATAATTGAACTTTGAAGAGGAAAGAAAAAGAGACAGACTGGGAAGGCTTCCTTAATAATTATTTTCAAACTGGAGGATTTTTATGAAAAGGCCAAAGACATACTAAATAGGGAAGGTTCCCAAACAAATGATTGGGTTTTTGTTGTTGTCGAGGTAATTATTTTATATAGATAGATATTATAGATGTTATAGACAACTTCAGTGGTTGACATGTTGATTGAGTTTGTTGTAACATTAAGTCAAGGATACTGAACTCACAAGGTTATCATCATTAGTCTCATGCGAACATACAGGTAGAAACAGCAGATCCCTTGGTTCCAATCAGTCTCTCTCTAGTCAAGCCGCTGAAACCAACAAAGTATTTGTTCGTGCATTGCTGTATTCAACTGGTACTAACATGATTAGCCCTGGTAGAACATTAGAAAGAAAGAATTTGGCCTCATCTAAGTGGTAGATCGGTTGCCAAACAGAAGCGCACTGTTGAGCAATAATCATTTAGTGTTGAAAGACTCCACTACCAGCCATTTCCATGCTAACTGTCTCTAATGTCTCCAACAATATATCCCTGTTTTTCTTTGAAAGGTAATGTGAAAAAAGATGGCATTTTAGTATATGTGGCATGTGCCAGTACGGTGAAAATAGTGACAGATTAAGGACGTCCTATGCTTGAGTAAGTGAAATTCAATGTAGTCATCTACCCTGTGCCCTCAATCCTCACCCCTCAATGAATCAGACTTTAATTAATAGGGAGATATCCAGCCAACCACTTTTCTCACATTCTGCTCCAGACATTCAAAGGCAATGAATTCTGCGATAGGGGTCTGGCTAGAGGTTAGCTATACACCCATTGCCATTATAGCCTAATGCAGAACAATATACTCATTATACTGTGTACAGTTGACTGCTCATTGTGGTGTGCCCGGCGCTGTCCGGTGCTGAACTCCACTTCTATCACCACTGTGAGATCAGCCCAATGGGCACAAGGCATTGTTTTTCAAAATAGGCATAACAAATTACTGTAATTAAATAACATTTTCATGTAGGCTCGCTGTACTTTTGTGAGCACATTCAAATATTAATTCTACTTTCACTTCGAGATAAGTATTGCACTCAGATACATGTAATTATTGTTATGACATTATCAGGATAACACATTTGCTTTTAACGTTGTTTCCCTTGTAAGGCAATTATTGGAAAAGCTTTCTAATAAAGAAAAGATGGCCGCCACTTTATAGAGTAGCCTATCATTAAATTGCAGAGGGATTTAGTTGTTAACCCTTAAATTACGGCATGTTCAGAAATAGAAAGATCAGCCGCAGACCCCCATCTGAATATATTTACTACCAGTGAATCCATGCAGGTTCATATTGTTAAAATATTTCAACAAATATTCAAACCATTTGTCCTTTTTTGCAACACATTTTGCCGGAGAGCCCCTGTAAGGAGGACCCCTGGGCCCCTGGTCGTCCCAGGGCCCCATTTTGAGAACCACTTCATGCCCTGGCATGCCAGGTATACCACTGTATGCTACAACACAAAATAACTATAGGCTACTGCCCTACAAAGCAAGTGCAGTAACTACTATGGGAAAAACGTTAGATGATAAACTATGATGATAGACTTTTGAGATAATATATAAACTATAAATTAGATATCGGCATATAAGTGATATTACACTAATTTGTTCTTGAGGTAATTGTTTATCCCCCAAAATCACGAAGGCTATTTGACCTTTGGGAAACACAAATAAGTTGATGTGTCCAAAAACGATGTGTCTACTGCACTTTGGCTTTGTAGCTTTGTGGCTAGTAAACATTGTGTGCATTAGATATCGATATTACAATGATTAAGTAACCGTTGCGAAAATGAAATACATATTTATGGTGTTCAGAATTCTGCTGAGAGCATCATCTAACTCCTCTTGTCCCATTCCATTTGGCACATTAATCCATGACCACGTCTAAATATTAATTAAAGGCATCAATTGACTAACCATGCGTCATTATTTATTTTATATACCAGTATATGCAAACAGTCCATACTCCATGCAGAAATGCTCAATTGTCCCTGTTTCATTGTGGCCATAAGCACGTAAATGTTTCTCAGAGCAGTATTCAAAAGAGATACTCAAGTGTTAGGAGTCATTTACTATACTTAAAATTAAGTAGGATATACTAGCTCTATTTCCACCCCCACTGGAAAGAACAGCTGGCTTGGTGTTCACTGAATTGAATCTTGTTGTTGCAGTGTTTCTTGGTCACATACTAAACACCTTTGTTTACTGCAAAAATGTGGTTTGCAGGACTGCTAATGCTACACACGACTGCACTACACATGCTCTATTTTTGTTTGATTTAATTTAATGAATGTCACATGTGTCTGACTGGTGTCTGACTGGTGCCTCGAAAAGCTGGTTAGAAACTGTCTGGATGACGTGTCGGACTGTAGCTACAAAACGCCTTCATTCTGATGTTATTTTTATTTTTATGTCACAACTATAGCAAAGCAGCTAGTCTACTGTTGCCTCCAACATGGTGAAAATCTCCCTCCTCAGGGAAAGAAAGAGATTGGGAGAAAGTGAAAGAAAACAAAGAGATGCACTAGTTCCTTCTGAGGCCCTGGCCTAATGACTCGCACAGTAAAATCCTGAGTGAATGAACATTCAACTCCAACACTCACACACTCATTTAAAATACTATGAGATAATACCACCCGACTTCCCAAAACCCTTTAAGAAAATGGAAATACCCCACAGTGGTCTCCTATGCATAGCCGGGCCTACAGCCTGCCTTTGGAAATTAATTCCTGCATAGATCATTTGAGATGTCTCATGAATAGTTTGTGGGCCGCTTAAAGCTTGTGTCCCACTGAGTGTGTGAGAGTTGAGAGAGTTTCAACTCTGTTCAAGAGCGTTAACGAGTGTAGTCCACAGAATTAGAATACCATTGAATGGACATTTCTCCATCTGTCATGGTTATTCACCCAATTCAACATAAAAATGGCATTATGGAATTGTTTTGGTCATGCCAACCTGAGCAATAAGTGGACCGATATTAGTGTAAAATTCAACATGTTCTGTCTGTCTGTCTGTCTGTCTGTCTAACCCAAACTTTGCGTCACGTTTGTACCGCTGCACCAATATGCAGGTACAACAGCTATTTGACGGGCACAGGAGGTACTCTATAAACTACTGTACAACAGCTATTTGACGGTCACAGGAGGTACTCTATAAACTACTGTACAACAGCTATTTGACGGGCACAGGAGGTACTCTATAAACTACTGTACAACAGCTATTCTGACGGTCACAGGAGGTACTCTATAAACTACTGTACAACAGCTATTCTGACGGTCACAGGAGGTACTCTATAAACTACTGTACAACAGCTATTCTGACGGTCACAGGAGGTACTCTATAAACTACTGTACAACAGCTATTCTGACGGTCACAGGAGGTACTCTATAAACTAGGGATCCACGATTAATCTGTAGCATAATCTGAATCGGCCATAACAACGCCATATCGGTATCAGAATGGTCTCAAAATAATACAGATTAGAGATTATTTCATCGGTTTTTACCAGCAAAAAAAATTAACAATTATAAAGAAATCTACATTTAATTTGTAGTCATTCAATTGTGAAAACAGACACTTTGAAAAGAGTATAATGCTATTTATTGATTGATTTAATACTTTATTAACAGGCTTTGGGCCAAGCCCCTATAGGGCCTATACTATAGGCCCTATAGGCTTGTTTTCATTGTGGTCCTCTGTATGGAATCGGAATCGGTCAGAATCGGTATCGGCAGACATGACCCTGCAAATAATTGGAGATTGGATATCGGTCATAATTTCATAATCGTGCACCCCTACTATAAACTACTGTACAACAGGTATTCTGATAGGCACAGGATTTACTCTATAAACTACTGTACAACAGGTATTCTGATGGGCACAGGATTTACTCTATAAACTACTGTACAACAGGTTACTTACAGGCACACGTAAGCGAGACCACATCAGCCCTGTACTAGCCTCCCTCCACTGGCTTCCTGTGCGATACAGGATTGACTTTAAAGTATTGCTCTTTGTCTTTAAGTGTCTAAATGGTTTGGCACCCAGTTATTTATCTGAGCTGCTGAAACCCTATGCTCCGACACGGACGCTCAGGTCCTCTGACCAGCTTCTCCTGGTGGTGCCTAAAACCAGGCTGAAGCTCAGAGGTTACCGAGCCTTTGCAGTGGCAGCTCCCAAGCTCTGGAATGAGCTGCCTCTGCACACAAGACAAGCCCCCACCCTCCAGGTGTTTAAGTCACGCCTCAAGACTTACCTTTATTCCTTGGCTTTTCCAAGCACAGTATGAGATGTTTCGATGTTTAATGTGACACTGTGCATGTTGTTCGTGGTTGTTTTTGTGGTTTTTAAATGAAGTTGTGTTTTTTAATGTTTTACTGTAAAGCACTTTGGTACAACGTTGTTGTTTTAAAATGTGCTATATAAATAAAGATGGTATGGTATGGTAACAGGTATTCTGATGGGCACAGGAGGTAAACTACTGTGCAACAGGTAGTCTGACGGGCCCAGGAGGTATTCTATAAACTACTGTACAACGGTTATTGCATAAACAGGAGAGGCTTGCGTTCCCAAATTGAAGGATTATTTTGGTGCCGGAACTATGGGAGAGCCTGGACAGTACATTCAGGGAGACGAGCAAATAATACATTTTCATGACTTCTGAGTTACTACATAGACAATAGCTCATTTTTGTGAAAGTATATGCCACACTAGGGCCATGTTTACACGTCTCTAGAGAAAAGGGCAAAATAAAATATCAGATGTGCATTCCGTTTTTTCCAGAGTAGAAATCTTTGAAAACGCTGCGCCTGGCGTCTCATGTAAACGTGAAATGCGAAGTAATCCACAAAACGTGCGATTGGACGATATAAACAAACACTACGGTATGTGCGTTCGTAAATAATGAGTGCTTTTATCATGGCCATACAGTAATATTCCACATAATCTATTTATTTAGTTAATGACACGTCTGTGTGGCTCCTGCTGGATAATAATGGATTTCTAATGGCTTTGTAATTAGACAGAGGAGCTTAATGTCTTCTGTGATTATGCCATGGTGTTTTGGATGTCAGAGTTCAGATGAAGCCCTGTGATTGGTGGAATGATCCAGAGGTCATATAGGCACTTAAACTGCCTGAACCGACGCAGCAATTTTACAGTCCATACGGTACATACAATGCACTGTACTGTAGCACTTAAAATTACCAGGTACTAGCATGATAATCACAATAAGTATATGAGAATAGTATAGTATATAGTAGATAACAGAAAAGAGTTTTTCTTTTCTTTTTTACACCTTTTTGTTAGTTATTTATTTGTTCAGCATAATTAATGTTCCCCTATAGACAGCTATGTGTGTCCCTGGCTGGCTGGCTGGATCCGTCCGAGCATGAAAATAGCATTTGGTTGGTTTTCACAACCAAGTGTCACTGTTGCGCAGCCTCTCTCACACACACACGTGCTTTCAGAATTATTTAGAACTTTTTAGCAAAAGGCCGATGCACACCTCAGAAGGCTAGTGACAGGTGCGTAGGGCAATAAAGCATACCGGTACTTAAAAAGGTTATCTTTGAAAAACAAAGAAGGGTCCCGCACACTGTCAGAAACTTGCCAAAAATGTTGCTCTTTATTCAACGTTTCGGTCTATTCGACCTTCATCAGGACAGACAATACAGGGCACAATAACCACCAAACATTTATAGACCACACCCCCAGTGAGAAGGTCATGGAGATGCAGGTCATTGGCTGCACAGATAACCAGAACCCTTAAGACACTCTCCTCAAAACCATATTACCCCTAAATAAAGAAAAGGTGTATGCAATCCCATAAAACATCAGGGCATCATTAAAGTACAAAGGATCCTTCTTTGTTTTTCAAAGATAACCTTTTTAAGAATTATTTAGACCATCATTTTCATACACTGTGGTTTTCAGAGAATTTTGGAAATATACCGTACAATAAGCAGGATGCATGGAAATAGAAACTGGAAATGTTTCAAATGGTACACTTTAGCTTTTGTCATGCTTTTGAAGCAAAGTGCTGGCAGGTTATTTCAAAGACGTAAAATGTTAAAGCCATCAAAGCACAACAGGAGACTGAATGAGTAGAACCAATAAAATTGGTCCCTTAGATTTTGTGATTTTTCTTTTAGGTGGGCACAATGAGAAGCACTCAGAGTAAATGGAGTAAATGTTCACAGCTACTATCCAGAACACTGGGGATACTATGAATATAAATACAAGACTTGTATAATACTTATTTCCAACCGCAACATTTGCCATTTCCTCGACACTGATAGTTGCATCCAAATTATAGTGTGCATGCTTGCGTGCGATACAAATATGTATGTGTGTTGTTTTTATCTATGTGCCTTAACCAAGGGTTCTCTATTCACTTCGCTCAAAAAGCTGATCTACGTATGAACTTGTAGATCTACTATTTTCACAGAATTCACTCATTATGACATGCCCAGAATTGGGCATTGAGGTTGAGGCGGTTAAAATGTTGTTGGTGTAGTAAGGTGAGTTTATTGAAACAGCCAAGCCATGAAATTGCATATTAAACTCACAATTGCTCAATCCCCAGCCTGGCACTCACACAGCACAAGTTGAATGTGGATTGAATGTGCAAAGATGTGGACATGGACTAAATAAGACCAATTAAAGGATTCCAGCCACACTTCTTATTGTGGACATATTTAGGACACGTGGCCTTTATCAAAGTTAAATGACTGACATGTTTAAACAGAACAATTATAAACTCAACCCGATAAATGAGAAGACAGTTTGAGACTAAATAGCCAAGCCTGCATGTAAAACATGCAGTACAAGGTCATGTGGTATACGGCCAATGGGGTGATTCAACACACCTTCACCCACTATTTAGTGAAATTAAATTGCAGGACTAGTGACTTCCAATCAATGTAAAATCACTTCTTGACATGCCTCAGGGAAGATAAATTATAAGGAAGGGATCCACCAATGTTATTTTCTCTATCCAGCAATTCCAGTTGGACACATTTGAGGGGCAGTTGCTTTAATTGGAAATAAACTCAACTAGAGAGACTGGGGACAATCTCCCAGTTAGGATGATATGGCAATTTAAGTTGGTCAAACTTGGCCACTTCTATTTCTGCAGCCTCAATGGCAAATTAAATATTTTATTCCAAGAGGGCAAATATGCTGGCAATTTTATTGCTTGGTCTTGTGCGCGTTGCTTAATGTTTGTTTTTTAATAACATAGCTACAGTACCTTCCCTCAACAGTCAACTCCCTATACAAGATGAGAAAAAAACAACCCATAAAAACAAACTATACTGTAGCATAGAAGTTATGGGTATACTGTGGAGTGGTAAAAGTAGTGGTAGTGGTAAAAGTAAAAGTAGTGGAGTGATAAAAGTAGTGGAGTGGTAAAAGTAAAAGTAGTGGAGTGGTAAAAGTAGTGGCATCGACTTCTCTTTATTTCCATCATGTGTAACACATCCCCCATAGGATTTACCAATGTAAATATGGAACCATACTAATCCAGTCCTATAAGGTTGACATTGCTATTGTCATCCCCATGTTAAAATCCCTAATACTGTATGACACTTCCAATGTGCTCCATCCTGATAACTATTCTCATTGTGTTAGATAATCCTTTATACTCACCTGCATTTTTACAAGCTTTCAAAATAACCATTTTACCCTCCACCCACCTAATTCATAATTCCGTCAGTTCAACGCCTCTCCATTTGTTTGCAGCTCCTTCCCCTGTGTAATTTCTCATTTAGATTATGGGAACTTCAGAGAGAGACTGCAGAAGGTCAGCTTAAAACCCATTTTGGGGCGGGAACCCCTTTTGGTGTTAGCATTATGTTATGCTTTAGAAAAATAGCAGGCGTGCTATGAGCTTGTAGGTCTGCTATTTTTGAAAAATCGAAGAACGACTGACATGGAAACATAGCTTTTTCAGAAAACTGTCAGGATGTAGAAGACATTTTTAGAATCTGATCTCAGGTCAAAATATGCCCTGCAAATCATAGCTCAGAGTTTGCAATGATTTTTGTATATTCTAGGTGGCTTTAACCACTGTAGACTTGAATAGTCACAGTATGGGTTGAGTGTGGAACATAGGATAACAACTCTAAATAAGTGCTACGGAAACATTACAATTTACAAATGCATGTGGTTGTATCTCTCGCAACACAGCCACATCATTCTCGAGCATACGAAAATGCTCAAATGCAGCAGGCCACACACAGTTAATCCTTTCAAACCGGGAAAGCATCTGTGTCATTTTAGATTTTAATCACTTTAACCATATTTTATAGGCTTACTTTGGCTATTCCAAAATAGCAGATATGCAAGCTCAAACTGGCCAGGCTACTACTTGGCCTCACTCCCCGAACCCACCTCAGTCCTGCCCATTTTGATAGGCCTGAATGGCTTAGGGTTGACGACAGAGTACAGCATCTTGCAATGGGACTGGTCTACAAGATTCGCTACACCACCAAGATACCCATGTACCTGTCTAAATACGTCCTTAATGTCAACAAAGTCCACACTACCAGAGGGAGAGTTCAATAAACACATGCAACTCAGATTTGGCTCAAACAAGGAATTAAATTAATTTTGCTCGCTTATGCCATTGACTAAAATGTGGAACACCCTACCAACAGCCATTAGGACTGCATGTGAATCCCATGACTCCTTCAAAATCGCTCTCAAAGAGCACCTATGGACGGCTGCAATTCGAAACAGGCCCCTGTAAATTGAGTCTGAGATCTTTTTTGTTTTGTTTGGATGAGTGTGTTTATTAAAAAAATATACAGTATAACAATAATAATAACAATAACTGTCTGTGGAAATAGGAAAAATATATTTCAACTGTTTAATTCAGTGGTATCCCCTCAGTAGGGGAAGGCCCTGAGAAGTCACATTCTCTCAATGATATACCATTTCCAGGGCTACTGCCTCACGGCAAGGTTATACAGAGGTGCCACAAATGTACTGAAAATGACAACTCGTACGGTAGCTCATCTTTTAGATGTAATTAAGTAAATAAAAAAGAATAAAGTAGAAACTCTCTGTGAAATGGCCTGGGGTGAGAGAAAAAAGGAGCCATTGAAGTCTGGGCTGCTTTCCAGAGATAGCATATTGTGTTTGGTAGCATTAAAGTGTTTATATCCACAGGGGTTGCATTCCCCCATTATACGTTCAATGCATAACATGTGCTTATCATTTATTTTGCTAATTAAGTGATGTAAAAGTAAGAAAACACCAAAGACACCCCACCCACGGCTGAGTTTAATAATGTGTTTCGTTTTCTTAAAGATTATTACTGAGGCATTTATGCTTTATCAGTTGATATGCAGAGACAGAAGGACCAGGGTATATAGGCAGTGGGAATGGCATGGGTCTTGTCTTGAGGTATTTGAAATGAAAAGGTTGTGGATGTGATAGGCTCACCAAACTGATGTGAAATGCTCACCAACTCACATGGGAAGCCCACCCCCACTTTAATCTAATACAGGCAGGCCCAGTATATGTTTGTATGAGGGGCAGTAATTCATTCTGGCACTCTCACATACAATACAGTACACATTCTCCTTTCACAATGATACATTTTCAAGAGGACAATGTATGAGAGTGAAAATATATGTAAACAGAGAATGTATGCATGTAAGTGGAGAATGTGTGTACTACTCTTCTTTGTCTTGTCGCACTACAAATCCTGAACCTATGACCTATAGTATGAACCAACATACAGGGAAATTTATTATATGTTATCTTATAAGAGGAGAATGTAAGTATGTCAGAGTGAAAACATTATGTAAAATATGTGCGTGCGTGCGTGCGTGCGTGTGTGAAAGGAGAATTTTTTCATGTGAGAGTGCCAGAATGAATTATGTCTTGTGTGCTGCACAAACTAATGTACAAGTACAGTTACATTTACAGACAACTAAACACTTCACTGAAAATAAGCCACAGTAAGTTAATGTGATAATCAAAAATATATTTAGCTCTCTTGGTGTGGAAATGTATTCCTTCTTTTTCTCATTATGGGCATTTTCCAACCATGAAGTCCTGACACCAGAGATAAATAATGTTGAAACCTCATCTATGCCAGGAATTAAACATTAGCTTTGCAGAGGTGGCTTGCCTTGAGATGCTTGAGAGAGTAAATAAAAGAGGATTAAACCATGAGTCCTAATGCTATAGATGAGTCATACTTGGAAGAGGTTATACTAAAGCTGCGACCATGAGACCTGTTTCTGAATTCGTCTATAGCCAAACCAATTGGCCTGTTATAGCACCAGAATGAAGCTCATTTGAACAATTATAGACAGTTCTGAATTGCAGCCACCTGTAAATGCTATTAGAGTGGTTCAGTGCTGTCGCTACGTAGGCCTATACGTGCAATACACACTGCGAGTAGGGCAACACACCGAGGGGGACAACAAAATGTGCCAAAAAGTGCCAAGCCGACCCTCATCTATTTTAACAATTGTAAAGTTGGTCACGTGGCCAAAAGATGTGGCCACTAGCCAATGACAACATGTGCGAGAGATGTGGCCAAGATGTGGCAAGCCAATCAGAGTCACCAGCTCTCAGCCCACACCAGGCCCGCCCCCAGCTCACAAGTCACTAGCTCTCAGAAATTCAGAATCTGCAGCGTTCTCTCCGTCTCTCCGCTCTCGCAGGAGAAGACACAAACAAGGAAGGGGAGGAATTGGATTTTGCTTATTCCTTCTAAATGTCTGTATTTAAAATATCACTGACACAGCGATTCCCTTACTTACATCAACATGTTCTTGTTCTTTGTCATGTTCATGTTCTTTGTCACTACTATTTCATGCCCGCGAAGCGGGCATGAAATTCTAGTAATAACACATTTCTCCGCCTCGTAATAACGAGTGGCTGTGTGTGCGTCCTCGCAAACGGCGAAAATAGCCGATCTGAATGAGGAAATGCAGCGCTCTCGTCGGGAGGGGGGCAGCACAAATATCGTACGAGTAGGGCAACCAAATGGTCAGCTACGTCCCTGGAGTAGGTATTCACACTTCTTTATGACTGTTGTGTTGGTAGGGCATTCCACATTTTTGTGTCATAGCAGGAGAACAAATATAAACCCTTGATTTTGCCAAATCTGGGTTGAACGTGGAGCTCCCTCTGGTGTTGTGAATTGTGATTGTGGTGATAATTTTTTAAGTAGTTAGACAGGTGTCAATGTCATGAGGTGTAGTGTATCTTGTAGACCAGGGATGTCTGAAGCCTTCACAGGTATTAATTTTGCCAAGGGCACTACGTAACTATTCTGAAGGAAGTCTATCTATCAAATGGAAAAACGCATTTGCTGGTGTAATATCTCATACTGTTATTTTTAGGTAACATTATTGTTTGGTATAAGTGTCACTAATAAAGGTGAGCTGATGTTAGTTTAGTGGTTAAATCCATTAAAATTGAAAAACACAGCCTCTTCGCCATTATTGCTTCTTGTTATGAAATTGGGACTGACAGGGGAAATAGTGTCAATTAATTACTTAAATTGAATTCAAAAGTAGTAATTAAACTAAGAGTAGTTGACCTTCTCGACATGTTAATTGTTGTGAGCTGTGATTTTGTGCTGTACTGTACAATTGACACAAAGAAAAGTCAAGTCTGTACACTTAATGTACCTTCAAAGTCTATTTGTATGTAATTAACTGATATGAATAAATCATGTTATTAATCATCTTCCACTCATGGCCTGCCGCCTGCTGCCACTTCACTCCCTGGTCTCTCTCTGCAGTCTGTGTGACATGCGAACCAAGCCACCCAGTGTGTGTGAAAAAATAACTGTAGGCTATGTATCGACTGAGTGCTTCATGGCAAGGACAAACAACTAAATGACAGCTAAATGGATCATTATGTATTTTTTTCCTCTTTATTAAATCATTAACTTTTAAATCTGTTTAAGAATACTGGAAACATTGACTTGTCTTTGGAAATGTGTGATTTTCAAGCACCTGCAAGGATCCATTTTCATGCACAGTATCAAAAACAACAACAAAACAAACAAAAGAAAACTCACTGAGGTTTCAAGTCATGATGCATAAAACATGCCATATGGTGTGTAAAACTAGACTCACACTTTCCACAGACTTAACATTTACAAGTATTCCTTTAACCTGGAATAAACCGAGGGACCTGTGAGTGAAGGGCAGCAAAATATGTAGCCATGAGGTAATGTCTGGCCAACAAGTGGCTCGCATCAGAGGGGCAGTTGACGAGGAGACTTCTAATGGACCACAAATGACAAGCCTTATCTGCACACTGGCGGTTGTAGAGGAAAAGCACAGTGATAAGGAGGAAGCTTGTTGACTTTCATGTGCGGCTGATGAGACAGAGGCGTGAACAGATCTTTAACAGCCGACGTGCTCTGGATGGAATGAGCTAGTTATTAAAGCCATGTGCTGACTACCGTCAAAAAGTACAAATGGAATTAGCTATCGTTATTTATAAATAATATAATGTTCTCTATTTTCTTTACTGTATATACGTTTGATATTAATAATGTATTAGCAAAAATGTCAATATGTGTCAAAAGTATCCATTTAGTCTCAACTTAATTGAAGAGATTAAGCTTTTGAGAGGAATTAAGTTCAACTTGAAACATTGAAGAAAATGAAAGAGCAGTTACTAAAGGGATTGTAGGAGCCAGTGGCTGTTGCTAGGTAATTTCTGTGGTGTCACAGGTGAATACTAGGGTGTAAAAGTGGCTGGTAGGGTGTAGTAAGCGGTTGTTGGGAGGTGGTAGGGTGTATAGCCTTTGTTGGGTGTTTCTATATAGTGTAGAAAGAATTTGCTACTGTTGCTAGGGTAAAATTGGCAGACTAAACACAATTGTAACTCTGATACCTTTCCCCCCCCCTTAATTCATTCGTTGGGAGTGGTATCCATAATCGATAAGGCAGCTCATTTGAAGACTGGGCTTTCATCTACACGTATGTTGTATTTGACAGTTTCCCGCGATCACGGAGGTATACGGAATACTATCTTTTGAATACTATCTCACTAAAGTGACCCATTAAAGTTTTCTTTAGCGTTACTTACTGTAGAGGAAATAGTTTGTCAGTAAGACAATTTAGTATTTTTAGTTTAGGAAATGTAAAAAAAATAGAAAAATAGAAAAATATTGCTGCAAGCAGCCATAAGGCAGGACCAAGCAGGAAGCCAATAAGAATAATAAACATGGAAGACTGAACTTGTGAAAATACCATGTAATTGTGACAGGGTCAGTTTTAATTGTGTGTGTTTGTTGGGGACTCATATGCTGACTCGCTGAGTTGTCTGTACTCAGATTTGAACCCATGACTCATTCAGGAAGGAAATAAGCGAATATACTTTGAGTACCAACGCATAAGTACTAAACTTATAGAAATGAGCAGATCTACATGTACATTAAAACACGTCACATCACAGATCAGCTTTGTAACAATATTTGCATTAATGCTCAAAATGTCGAAAAATCTGAGGGCGGAGCCTACTGGTCAAAGTGACAGATGTGTTCTGCATGAGTCAAGGCACATGTGTAAACAAGGTCCATGGCTTTTGGGCAAACGAGGCATGAGTTATGCCTGCTAAAGGGTTTTAATTTTCAAACAATTGCTATAGTGCCCCCCTTTGGCCAATTGGAGTAAGACTGGTAAGCGCTATTTGGCATGACCCTCTACCTAGCTTGCAGCACACATGCAGTTACATGCAGTAACCCAATCGCTGAAGAAGGTGGGCCCTTTGTTTCAAGCTACTTGGCAGGTGATTGGCAGATCCCGCCCCCATAGCTACCGCTGATTGGTCTGAACCGTGGCTGGTTCTGTTCATCGCTACTGTTTCAGTGATTCCAGATGGAGGCTGTGTTGCATAAACAGTGCCAAAGCAATCTTTCACTCGTTTCAATTGAAACTAGAGTCACCCTATAAGGGCGTCCGAATCACATGCAAGAATTGGATAACTAACGCCAAATTATCACCAGCAGAAGCTGTGAGAAAATGTACTTTGAAGTGCGGAGTGCGGACGTTCACTAAATGCTCAAGGTATGAGTGACACCCGCTAGTTTGGGTCCAGCGAGAGCTCCGCTGCTCTGAGTGATCAAAGCTAGCAGCTGTGCAAAGAGCAGAGCTCACAGACAGGGAGGAGACGTCTCTAGCAGCTTGTTTGTAAATTATTTAGATATTTATATAAGAAATAGGCCATGTAGTTACTCAACCTTGAATAATATCACACCTACAATGGCTGGTTTAAAACTTTGTTATCAATATTCGTTACTTCCATAGTAGGCTAGTCCATTTCTGAGGTGTCCAGTGTATATGTCCATGGCTACTTCAGTGTACGGTGCATTTCTGATTGGCTGCCGCTCTGCTTCCCCACACAGTGGCAAAGTTGAACATTTCTCAACCCTGATGCTTCATTTGTTGCAGAGACAATGCATTGAATCTCACCACACACACACACAGACAATGTCATCTCTAAAATCATCCATTGATTAGAATGAGTCATGGCTAGTGATGGAGACAGAAAAACAATGTGTATGGGGAACACACCTGTGGTTGAAGGGTATTGATGGTGCCTGGTCACATATGGGCTCCATTTTCGTCACAGCTAAATAACACAAAAAAAACATAAAAAGATGTAGAAATAAGGTTTCAGCTCAACAGCAACAATATCTCAATACTTGCTTATCTCCAGACTCAATTTGCCTCGCTTAACCTCTCCCCATAACCACAGGTTTAAGAGTGAGTCAGTCAGGTTTAGGATCAATCATGGTGGATTTGCTACCGTTTGCAAGTGTCATCCCTTAAAATAATCCCCAAAGCTGAGAGGATTTAAAGTATCTGCACAAGATCCACTGAATTCCAGGTATTGGTAAGAAGAAACCCAGATTGTGAATGATATGATAGCACCTAATAATTCGATTGAAAATGTAACTTGGTGAAATTGGGCTTTTAATAGCAGTATTAGAACGTTCCTGTTCTGTCACACTTCAAACATTCATTAATTACAGAATAATCCAAACCTGGTAGTGGGGACACAAACAGGAAATGATCCATGCCTTCACAAGCACAATAAACACATTCAGATAGTAAATGTTCACTTATCTACCATTATTAACTGTATGCTATGTATCAGATTAAACCAGGGGGGCAGTCAGACAGATATTTTGTGAAGCCACTAAGGAAATGAAAGTTCATATAATGGCCTGTTGTGGCGCTGTCATTGGGCTCAAAAAAACCCATAGCCCCATAGAAGTCCATGTATTTGGGCCCAACTTCACCTAGACTGTATTACCTTAATAAACATGGTCATGAATACTTTTTGCTTCCAGTCACTAGTTTAAAGTCTCATTTCTAATGTCATAATATTCTTTTTGGAAAATGATGGTCCCATTTATAAAAAATAATGACCATAAAGTCGCGCATGTTCTGAGGGGCGTGGCTACCGTTACAGTCTATGAACGGGATCCCCCACCCACTCGAGTCAAAATAAAAACCAACGAAGAAGAAGGGGGGAAGTCCCGCCTCGTTGTCTGGGCCAGCCAATGATCTAGAAAGATGGCGACTTCCATTGCAAGGACTGACAGGCTTCATTTTACGTTCATGTTAGACCCGCGGAACGCTTTGTCCATATTTTTTACAGTCTATGGATTAAACACAGGAGAAAGCATCCAATAACTGCTGAAAGACAAATAACAAATAAAGGCAGAAATTGGGTGCTTGTATAAACATCATCAAATGTATACTGGATTAGTTGTGTGTTAGTCCACAGTCGCTGGGAAACCGCTGGAATACAAAAACAGTCTACAAAGCATTCCAAAAGTGTACCCAGACATCTGAGGTGTTGAATTTCCTCCGTGTGATTGTATAGTACTTCTTAATCTTTGAGCTTTGCTGCTAATTATAAAAATGTATTCAAATTGGAAAATAACATTGTAGATATCTTGTCCACGGATATAAAGGTTGTTCATATGACTCATACAAACCCCTTTCACAGACGTGCTACAACTTAAGGAATTATCTGCATGCATCCCATTTAGGCTACCATGCAGGCTCCACTGTGTAGGTCCTCAAGGATCTCTCATACCATGATGATGATTAAATGCTTGCTCTTCACAAAGACTGAACCGCCTGCAAACTGCACAGTGATTCACGTGTATGGCAGGTGTTGATCGCTATAGGTGCACAGAAGTGCATCCTCAACACACCGGCTTGACGCAGGGCACCGCACTCCCTCAGGTCACCGGTGAGGCGCATGCCGAGTTTTAAGTTTTCAGTCGTACTGTTCTCAAGATACATGAACTACAGATGCACTATATACACACATATTTTGTGCATTTACAGTTGGATAGATATTGTTGTTGCTTCCCCAACACTGCAGTGGATATACACCCCCGTTTTATTCCATTGAAAACATTTAAAATCATGTGGATCTTGACCTGGTCCTGATCTGATGAAGACCATGTGGATGGAGAATGAAGAAATAAAAGGGTTGAGAGTAAGTGTGCTGACTTAACCTCTTATTTACTTATTTAAGATTCCAAGGTTCCTAGTATTTCCACAGCTTTAATTCTCCGCCAACAAATGCAAATTAAACACACCACTTCGCTGTTTGATGTGGAAACCTGTCTCCATGCCATGATACTCTAATATCCTGGAATCCCCAGAGATGGGACACATCAGAGATGCAAATGGAACAGACAGCACTGATTTATCCCATGTCCCGTAATGCAACATTAGCCCAAGTCTAAACACTGTTGACAGCAGTTAAACGAACTGAAAGAGAGAGAGAGAGAGATAGGAGGAAAAGTGAATCCTCATGGGACATACAGTATGAGACAGAGAGAAAGTGAGGGGGAAAACAATGAAACAGAGAGCGAGTCCTTAAGAGGAAAGATACAGAGTGAGAGGAAGGAAAGGCAGCAGTAATACAGAGGAGAGCAATAGAGTCAAGAGAGGAACAGATCTGTTCCTCTTTACAGTGGGAAGTCTCCAGATTTTTGTGGGTTTAACAAAACGATGTGTCGTCATTCCCGTCCCACATTCCGCATCCCGACACGTCCCTACTTCCTGCTGACGTGTGTCACTCTTTCATCTGGATGAACCATATTAGAAGCCACGCGTCCGCAAGCCAAGGCTGTGCCGCCCGTACAGCCGGCCACAGACATAATCTCCCCCACCACAGAGAGGATGGGCATTCAGGCAGCATCTGCTGTGCAGAAGGTTGTTCACTTGAAAGGAACCAGATAGACCATCATAAGTAATAGGTTACAAAGTTGAATGTTGTTGTGAAAAAAAAATGGTTGCTCAAGGTCTAATCACCCTATACGGACGTAAAAATCAACAGTGTAGCTGTTGAACAGTGTACTGCCAATACAGAATCCTTAGTCTAACTTAGATCTTAACAATTGTAATTGCAGTATTGACCTAGAAATTATAACATCCGTAGAAAGAAAACTGGCCATCTACACACAATTTTAGACTGCACCCTTCAAATACACATTCCAAAAATGTAATTAAACCAGCATATGTTACAAGCCATCGTCCTTGAAAGTTAATTAAGCCTATAGATCTATAACTGAGACCTGTATCTTACAAGCAGGCAAGAGAGAATTATTGTTTTGATATCAAGTTTTCCCAGTGAAGGCCATCGTACTCTGTATACCTGCCTGGGTCCCATGATGGTGCAATCTGCTGTAAATGTTGACAATTTTATCATCTAGGCTGCTCTCGAGCTTTATTCTCCCACTAAACCGGTATTTTCCAGATGTGCCAATTACCCTGCATGGAGCTTGCCGCCTTGTTATGGCTGATAGTACTGCCAGCAGTGTCACAGAGTTAGATTTATAGGAACCCTGCATTTGTGTCATCATGCACACATAGAGGTATATTCCAATGCATCATGAAAACGGTTGCAGCTGTAAAGAACTGTCTGAGCTGTGAGCTCTCAGGTCGGCCGTAAGCCTGATTTATACTTGCTGCGTATCTGTGTCACGTAGTAAAAAATAGCAGATCTACAAGCTCACAGGTTGTAACACATTGTGACATGTCGTGAGCTTGTACCTGTTATAAATATATACAAAGTATAAATAAGACATTAGACTTATATAGACTATAGAGACAAGTGGAAAACACCAGTGTTCTATTGACAATATGTTATGGCTCTGGTAAGGAGCTATGGTTTACAAATAATATGCAATTATTTATACATGCCAAGACACTTGGTTATACAGTAGAAAGTTGTTTAGTGCCTATTCAGTATAGACCACAACTGCATGTACAGTCACAGACGGATTCAAGTAAAGGGGGAGAACACAGATACAGTGCATGTAGTAGGCTAGACACAAACCATCTCTCATGAACTGCACGCATGCACGCACGCACGCACGAACACACACACACACACACACACACGCAGGAAGAGATTCGTAAATAGATACCAATGTATATACCGTATATATATAACAGATGTGTTATGTATAGTATTTCCCTGTATAACATGCTTTATGTTATACTATTATACCAGACGTACAAAGAGTAACGAGAACAGCAATTTCCGAGCTCACAACGTTGAGATCATTGTGATGCGATGCATTGTATGCTTGTAGATGTGCTATTTTTGGCGTAAAAAATGCATAGATGGGCGAGCCGAGTGCAGCAAGAAGCCCAAAGGGCTTTTACAAGGCCTCAACCCGTGTACAAAAAAGCAATATACATATTATTTACAGATAACATGATTGCATAGTATAAAGAAAAGGTCTAGAACATGATTGAAAAGACACTTGACTATCTATAACATGATAGACAGTATTGTTGCCATATCGGCTTCGTACAAAATAATAATAATAATAAATACAAAACAGGGAAAATCACTAACTGCATCATACAGTATCAAGCTTACTGTATATAAAGCCTCCAATGATAGAAGTTGCATTAGGGCAACGGTCACACCACACTTTTATTCTACCTATGAGGGCGGATTCTGCCTTAATTCAACCTTAGAGTATTAATAGAGACGGCACCGGATTTCTCCTCCCATCCACTTGCATTAAGTTGCTCAAAAGCGCATGAGGAGATTTCACTCCTCCTTCCGGGTATTTATTATTTCCATTGCAAAACGATTCGATACCGTTGACCGCGCAACATTCCACCTCCCCTTTTCCACACCGCCCCCAGGCAGGTATCAGACCTATACATCACACCCACATGGGGAAAACAACTCGGACCCATAGTAGCCTACAGCTACTCTTGCGTCCGTCGACATCACTTCTTCTTTGGGGAAGCATCGCGGCCAACGCGGGGGTTGCGTGGCACAGGCACCTGAAAGCCAGCTCTGACAGTTGGAAGGGCATGTTCACGTGAACACACGTGCTGATTTGACACAAATGCTTATCTGTCGGCGACTCGGGGTGGCCAAATGGAGACGTTTTCTTAACCGCCTACCGTAACCGCAACAACAACAAGGTTTAACTCCACCCGGACGGGGCATTGCCTTGGCAACAGTTACAATACTGTGCACTTTTAAATCGGTTGGATTAAAACATATGAATAATATAATCCGGGGAAGACAGATCCCGTGCCGTCGGAACAACACAATGACAAAAATACATACAGACAAGATGCAATGACCAACGCTGGCTCAGTAGCTCACGAACGACACATTCCGAAATCACACAAAACATCTCATTCTTAACCTGATTATATAAAGAACAAACTACAACTTGCTTTGTAGCCCAAAAGCCAACCTCCGTATTCACCGTTTAATAGCTTCAGACGGTGAGCAGTTAGGGACCGTCTACAAAGTGCAACACCGAAAGTGAAAATATTCAATAACTTCCATTTTTACATCACACATCAATGGTGTACTTATGATTGTACTGCAGCATTTTCTTGCAAAAGAAACTAGCTTACTAATTAGCCTACTTTTGTGCCCAACCCAACTTCCCAAGACCATCTGTAAACAATTCCCCCCTATCAGTAATGTGATCTATTTCATCACACTGAACATCATTTGCTGTTCATATATTCAGAACGGCTAAGGACTAGTATAATAAATAACTGGACCGACCAGTGTTCCACCAGGAGGCCGATTTTTATATCACTCAGATCACGCAAATCGTTACAAATTATCTTCATGGTCATGTGATCAAGACAAACCTGCCTGCTTTTTCATATTTCATCCTGATTGGCAATAACTTCCTCAACATTAATCCCTCAACTTCCACTCACCTCTATAATTACTTAATTTCGAACATTGCTGGCCCATAATAACCTGCCAGACCTGGTGGAAACCTGAACGTGCTCCGAGGAGCACTTTTTCTACTATTTCAGTTTGAAATGTGTCACGAGCGAGTGACATTTGCAGATTGCATGTCGCCATAGTAACTGGAATAAATATTGGTTTACTAGACCTTTTTACACTTGCCAACATATAAATGTGTCCAGGTTTATTTTCTGTTGCGGTGGTTGTTTACTGTATATCAATAGCTGACAGGAAATAAACTTGGACCCAAACTGTTCCCAACGCAATTCCGCGGACAAGGTCTATAACTTGACTTTTGTACGAGGCAAAATACCAAATCTATAAATGAAATAATGAAACGTTTCATTTGGTTGATTACTACATTAGTCATGTCAAACGTTATGCTAGACTGTATTGCTTCAGGCAATCTAAGGGCACGAGCCAATGGTTCATTATGTTATTAGTGATTGCATGGTGGTTATTAAGCATCCACTGCTTCTGTTTCTAGAATACATACATACATACATGCACGTGTCGCACGCACGCACGCAAGAAAAAGAAAAACAGGAAAAAAATAACCACTTTCAATGAGGTGTGAAAGTCAGAATCAGTGCATGAGGGTGACTGGGCTAATGTCGGGTAGGCTACGTCAGTGAAAAACAAAATAAGGCATTAAAGGCAACACAAAAGACACAATCCGAGCGTGGTGCGGCTGACACTGACATCTGGACAGGCCAAAATGTAGGAACACTCAGGTGCTCCCAATTAGCTTAATGGCACCTCAGCTCTACCCAGCCAGGGACCTGCAACACACACGCATGCACGAGTTGCCGTCTACTTCAAGCCTCTGGAGTGACAGTCCAAGTCAATTGTTTAAGGGCTCCCAGTGGGGCATTGACCTACCGGTGGGCAGAGTTTGCCCTTTATTTCAAACGGGGCAATTCAGTGGCGGTTGGAAGCTCTGAATCAACTTGCTCACTGAAGGCCACATGGCAGAGGGCCAACCAAACAAAGTGCTAAACAAAAGCAAGTTTGCTTTGACACAATACTGGACAGTCACTCGGTTATTGCAACACACTAAGTTTAAAAAGAAAACATGCACGCACGCACGTGATTCCAAAAATCAAGTATTGACCCACCCATGAAGCCATGATATAAAAAGACAATGCATTGTTCAAACAGGGGGGGGGGGGGGGGGGGGGGGAGTATATTCCTCACCCAAACTTCAAGTCAGGAGGCCACAGCTATACGTCGTAGGTTCCCCTTTGTCCAAAAGCTCTTGAGAGCTAAACCCTGTGTTCTTGTTCTTGACCTTGAACAAACTTTTCTTCGTCAGATCTCAAAGTAGCACTCTGTGGTTTATCAATTTCTGATTATGGTTAGTATTGCCACCAAACACTGTCTTTGATACCAATGGAACCCCTGGCCGCCTCACATCCTGTACGTAAGATGTTCCTGGCTGGTACCTCACTTCCTGGAACTATTGCTAACATGCTTTTTTCCCACAGCTCCCCCTATGATCAAACGAATGACCGTGGTTTAACTACAAAAAACAAAACATCTCTTCCATACACTACATTTCAGGGTTAAATATTCAGCCATATTTTAACCTAGGCATATAGTATACTGCCGAGGCTGATCAGCTGGATTAGTTGATATTTCAAGTGTCACCAATGGCTTTCTAAGTGGCTCGTACTGTTACCTCCAAAAAAACGGATGTCGGCCAATCACATTGCAGCTCGCTTCGTTGTGTGGGAACAGCTGGTAGAAAGGGAATGTGGGGAATGGTCGATAATGAATGTATTGATTACATGCCAGACTGTGATCCAACAGTGTTTGATGGAGCCATGCTGGGAGCCAGAAGTTGTTACAGTAGAACAAACACACTGAAATATCCAATATTCATATTCATTATCAGTATTCATCAGTCTATTGTTCATTCTGTCACAGTTGGACTGTTCCGCTTTTCAATAGATCAGACCGACTCAGTGCCCATAATAATAGCTTTATTGATATTGCGTTTTCAAAACCAGTGTTACAAAAGGCTCGACAAACATGTATACAATGGATGACAGAGTACAACAAAATGTGATAATCTATTCAGCAACAAAAGAAGTGCGACGAAAACAAGCTATAGAAGGAGAATAAAACAAGACAGGTTTTAGTGCTATTCTAAAACCGGCATTACTTTACATTTACAACTGATAACAATACAACTGATAACAATAAGTGAAGCTCTGTGTTAGTAGAAATTGACAGTCACATCAGTTGACACATCTTAGCCATTTCCCTGTTTCTCATATTTGACTTTCAGTGAGTATAGTGAGATATGGCAGACAGCAATTGGTTACACATTTTAGATAAAAGCTATTGACTGGAATAGTTATCATCTTTCTGTGTAGAGCAATGAAATGTGCTTTTATATCTCCGTTTTCAGAGAAATTGCTGGGTGAGCGGACGGCATCGCAAAGCAAAAGTGTTCAAAAGGAGGTCGCACTTCAGTCAAATCCATCCGACTTCTGAAGGTCTCAGGTTTCTGTTGGCTAAACATTTATTGTGACCGCAGGTCCCTGCTACTATGAAAACGTGCAGGAAGCCTGTAATGCTTCCGTCACACGCTTTTTCATATCGCGAAATAAGAACTGTGTTCCAAAAATAAACAAATTATTGTGGTGGTTTGACTAATATGGATATAAATAATCAACTTTATCACGTTAAATAAGAACTGTGTTCCAAAAATAAACAAATGATCCCAGTGGTTTGACTCATGGATTTAAAGAATCAACTGACTGAGAGAAAACACTAATGTTACTGCCGTCGAATTATATATATTTTTTGCTATAAACAGACGCTATCAAATATCACTGACTGACTGTTGTGACGATACAGAGACACCTCCCTGACAATATCGCTGAGACAGTTTACACACACACACACACACACACACACACACACACACACACACAGACACACACACACACACACACACACACACACACACACACACACACACACACACACACACACACACACACACACACACACACACACGGGAATTCATCAATATGTTGAGGAGAGAGGAGTTGGTGAAGACTCCCAGGGGAGTGTGTCCCTGCTTCCTCCACTCTCTGTGAGGCTTAAAGCCTAATTTATGGTACAAGGATGCTGCTTGCCGAAAAGAACAAATGTTCAAGCAAGCGCTTGCAATGTTCTTTTCGGCAATTAGCACCATCTTACTACGGAGTACATTGTTCCTCAATGTCTGATCTGGAACCCCTTACTGGTCTACACTGAGAGTGTACAAATAGAACCATTTTAGAATTATACTTATAATTACTCTGTGTCTCTTTGTTTCCCCTGAAGGCACAAGCTGTCAAGTATTGGTGTATTTTAATGTCTCAGCCCAAATGTAATGAAGCTCTTTTACTTTTACTTTTACTTTTACTTTTACAAACCCACCTGAATCATAATCTTTCATGATTTGACCATACTTTTTCCTTTCTCCTGAATATAATTCCCTTCCATGAGCACTGGTGGTTACCAGTGGCAGTAGCAGTAGCGATCCTGTAACTTCTGAGCTGGAAGTATAATTTGACATGACTTCACATTTGTTAGTTAAACATGAGTGAGTTGGTGGACTTCCAACAACAGTGGCAATAGAAGCTTTGAAAAGGTTCAAAATACATGTGGGCTTATATATAATTTATAATAGTGAGAAATCAGGATGTGTACTGCCATGCCATCTATTCATATTAAAGCATGTTTTTGGTTTTTGTACACATTCAGCTTTGATGAGCTAAAATCCCATGCTCTTTAAATGTTGAACTTTGGTTACAGACTGAGTACACTCTGTTTGGCAACAAACTAAATCCTGCTGTGATCAGCAGTGCATCAGCAGTGTATGTATGGGAAAATCATATCTCCATCTTGAAATGATGAAAAGAAGTGTCAGATGGGATAAATGATCAAATGTGCGATCTATTCATCTTTGCCCACCGCTGTTAATCCATTCTGTGCACTGCATTGCTGTAGTTATGTGCATAGTCTGCATACTGTCAGTGCTTAATTATTCAGAAACTGTGCAGAATATGATGATATGATACATTATCAACAATCAGCAAATAATCCATTCCAACTTGTGATGCACATCAATCACAAAACACATGCAGCACATTGCACATTCACAAATTTCACACAGATTTGATATTAAATCAACATTTATTTTAAGTCAGTCCTACTGAAACGGTCGAGAAATGACAGAGTTACCGTGTGGGGGTCCCTGTACTGTACTGTACTGTACTGTACTACTGTACTGTCACACCCAAAATCATCCAGTTAATGAATGTGTGTGTGTGTGTGTGTGTGTGTGTGTGTGTGCGTGCGTGTGCGTGTGCGTGTGTGTGTGTGTGTGTGTGTGTGTGTGTGTGTGTGTGTGTGTGTGTGGGATGCGCAACAGTGACACTTGGTTATGAAAACCAACCAACCCTATTTTCATGCTCGGACAGACCCAGCCAAGGACAGACCCAGGGACAGACCCAGCCAGGGACAGACCCAGAGACAGACCCAGCCAGGGACAGACCCAGAGACAGACCCAGCCAGGGACAGACCAAGGGACAGACCCAAGGACAGACCCAGCCAGGGACAGACCCAGGGACAGACCCAGCCAGGGACAGACCCAGGGACAGACCCAGCCAGGGACAGACCCAGGGACAGACCCAAGGACAGACCCAGGGACAGACCCAGCCAGGGACAGACCGAGGGACAGACCCAAGGACAGACCCAGGGACAGACCCAGCCAGGGACAGACCCAGGGACAAACCCAAAGACAGACCCAGGGACAGACCCAAGAACAGATCCAGCCAGGGACAGACCCAGGGACAGACCCAGCCAGAGACACACAAAGCTTCGTTGCACTACTCAAAAAGCAAGGGAAGAAAAAGAGAACAAAGTTTCAGAGACACGTGCATACAACATTATCTTGGTTCAGGTTAGGCTGCACGTCGAGTTGCACATTCAAGTCAAGGCCAGGCAGATTATTTCTAACAATGTTACCACTTAAGGATCAAAACATTTAAAGATCTGCATTTCATTTTCCTTCATGAATATAACCCTAGCTTTAAAATTGATACAAGTTCCTGCAATTTTCTTTGAAGCTCGTTCCAGGACAAAGTCTCAGACAACTGGAAGGCTTTTTTCTTTTTTTTGTGATTTTGAGATGATAAATGTTATTGTACTGCAGCGTAATGATAATATATAATAATAATACATAAATATGATGGCATCTGTCTCAGAATGGCCTTATAAATGAAGAGGTGAGACCAGTGTGACTCAGGACCAGCCTACCTCTCTTAAAAGTAACATTATTGAGATTTATAAGTTGTTGACAAACTTCAGCTCACAATGGTACACTGTGCCCAGCATAAGTGGTGCCATAGGATCCTTCATATCCTATATTAAAATTGTCTAGCTGCCATGGCTCTCCACAGCCGCATCACTCTGGCTCAGACATAACCATAAACAAGCACGATACACCCATTTATAGGCAGGCCATGTTTCATTTTTTTCTTTTTTTCACCTACAGTACCGTATGTGAGACTTAACGTAAAATAGGTTCCTTGCCCGTATAGTGATTGTGTGTGGGAATGTCTGCAGCTTTATTATTCTTGGACTCAGTAAAAAAACATCAGCTTAGATGTACTACAGACAAAGGGGAGGGGGGAACAAGTGATACACAGGGCTGTTTTCTATCCATAGCATCAATTACATCATTTATCACTTTCATTGCTGTAGTAGTATAGTCCCATGCTGTTTCTAAAGCCTGACTGAAGAGTAGATAAACGTTGCGTTGTCACATTAAAATTCCATCAGGTTACACACTAGGTTCTCCAATGCCTTCACCAGAACTGAATATTTTGCTATATACAACTTCCATTCACTATAGGGATTTTTTTTCTTCTACAGTGAGGTTAAACAGATAATGGCTCAACCTAATGTGCATGCAGGTGTGCATTCAAGAAAACAAGTAGCCTACACAAGTATATGGTATGTCACACATTAACATGCGCGCACGCATACTGTATATTATGCTGGGTTCGAACTAATCTCAGAAAGCCTCTAGGGTAGGCCATTCAAGGTGATTTTACAGTATTTGAATCTTGTTCTTAAAGGACCAGTCCATACTCTATACCAGTGGTTCCTGCAAACGTTTTAGCCTGTGACCCAAAAGAGAAATTCGTCCGAGTAGTGAAAATAACAGATATACGAGCTCACAACGTGTCGAATCCAACTAAGCTTTGAAAATTAAGAGCTGTAATGTCAAGTCAAAGAATTGGTTAGCTTTGTCACCCACTGACATCTGTGAGTCCCACCGTAAAATAAGACATAGGCGGCCTATTATAAACAGATACAATAATAATGAATAATCAAAAGACGTAGGAGTGGTGTTTTGACCACTAGCATAACAGAAGCTGTCAAGCAATGCTCTGAAGATTAAGCAAAAAGAAACAGTAGTGTTATGGAGACTTGTCCTACCTTAATTTTCAAGTCGCCGGCTCAGAGACGGTGTAGTAGTTCAGACGCACATTCAAGGGTCCATTATTGTTTGCACACAGCGTTGTTTATAAAACAACAACGATCAGCTTCGCTGTGTGTGTGTGTGTGTGTGTGTGTGTGTGTGTGTGTGTGTAAATAAATCAGTGTAAATGTAAGAGTTCAATATAACGTAAACAAAACTATTCTCTTCTTATTTCTTCTTTCTATTGTGTTGTGGACTTGTTTATAATTATGTGGTCAAAAAACTGTTTGCTGCCGTCCCCACTCACGCGTGTGCGTGTCCAAACATTTCCCCCCTGTCACACCCTCTCTCTCTTCCTAAGAGGTTCCATCCTGCTGTGTGAGCTGTGGGCCTGTGGCAACTATTTCATAGCCCAAACAGCGGGGGGCAGCAACGAGTGTCCAAGCAAATCAATAAATAAGATAGAAATAACTAAATTGGCTCTAACAAGTAGAATATCTTTTCAAAGAGATAAGTGATACAGTATAGTCTATTCAGTACAGTGGTCGTGGTGGGTGGCCCGGGCCTATAATTGTTATCAACACACTGAATGTATCAAAGTTTTATGTTTGAAGTCCATTTTGTCTGGAGACATATTGTATGTCTCACGGCCACTCACAAGTCTAGTCCACTGCTGTCTCAGCAAACGTGCAAGTGTCAATGAGACAATGCAACAGCATTACGCTCAGAGGATGGTCAAACGGGCTTCATACCGATACATCATCTAACGTAACAGCTGAAGGGTCAGTTTAGGCTGGGCCAAACGTTTACTATTCATGAGCGGTGGTAAGGAGCAGCACGCAAGTCTCCAAGGTGAGGACAAATTAATATAAACACATCCATGCTTCTTCTCTTCGTCTTCCTTGCTCTCTGAGGGGATTTTACCCTTGGAGTCGTTGCAGCATGCGTCCGTCAATATATTGACTGACTGGTATAACACAGTCAAGTCCCCATGGGAGTGCCTCCTTCGTTCTCCCTCCCTCCCTCCCTCCCTCCCCCCTCCCTCTCCCTCTCCCTCTCTCTCTCTCTCTCTCTCTCTCTCTCTCTCTCTCTCAGTCAAGTCCCCATGGGAGTGCCTCCTTCGTTCTCCCTCCCTCCCCCTCCCTCCCTCCCCCCCCCCCCCCCCCCCCCCCCCCCCTCCCTCTCTCCCTCTCTCTCTCTCTCTCTTTCTCTCTCTCTCTCCTTCCTCATTGTTAAACAAAAGGAAAGTTCCCCCGGACCTGGCATTAAGATGTTTCAGCTGGTTCACTTTGATGAAAAAAACAGTTCATGAGTTCACTCGCCTATAATGTGGATGTCACAGGAGATGAAGGGAAACTTCAAAAAGTGCTTTTAAATTCAATTAACACTTTCTATGAACGCGCTGTATAACGTGGGATTCTGGGGGATATGGAGATGTACTCCATGCCACCGCTTTCTTTATCTTGACTCTGGATGGGTTTCCATTCCATTACCGCCCAACCCCAGACGGTCTTCAAATGGCTCTGAGTTCACTTGCACTTGACGAGATGGTAGCATTTTATTCATATCCCTCAGCCCAAACAAATTAAGATGGATGGATGGATGGATGGATGGATGGATGGATGGATGAGTGCAGAAGAAGGAGAAATAGTCTGCACACTGTTGTGGAGCTCCCACAGGATATTTATTTAAGTTTACTTAAATAAATTTGCTGTGGGACTATTTCTCCTTCTCCTGTACGTATGTTTTTGTTCAGCACCTGTACGTTTCTTTTAGAGATATGCGTATACTTTCCTTTGGATGAGTGCAGACTCACAGCAAATGTCATGTGTGCTGCTGTGTATGTTATTATGCACATGTGTACCCATATCCCTAACCCAATATGAGGGTTATGGATGGGGTCTTGTGTATAGATACCGGTAAACGTATTGCTGCTTTTAGCTTTGTTATTGCATATAACAAGCTCACTATTAAAGTAATAATTGTGTTTTCACAGACTGTATGTGGACAAGCGCAGTGAGGTGATGGTTGTGACACTTCTACTGGACACCATGGATCTAACTAATGGATTACAGGGGAGTTAGTCCAGGATCATGTCTTGCTCTGGTACATTTCAACACAGGATCATGTCTTGCTCTGGGACATTTCAACACAGGATCATGTCTTGCTCTGGGACATTGACACATTGACAGGCCAGTGGGTGAATCACGACCTTCCGATTCCCAGGCGGCCTCTCTACACACTCAGTAAGCTAAGGCCAGGTGGTGTACCTGTGGGAACTGTCAGGAAATGCCAACCCACCTGGAGAGCGAATGCTGCTAGCACAGCACTGAACAATGTGTCAGCAGGATGGCATGCATGAATATTCTGTGCTTGGAGCAAAGGCACTCTGCCCATCTAGTCTACCAAGATATCTATTATTACAAGTGTAAAGTGCAAAATATATATGCCAAAAAGATGTGCCCACAAGCCAATGAAAACATGTGCGCAAACTACCCCGTCTTCTAATTGGCCACACTAGCTCTCAGCCCCTCCCCCTTTGCCTGCTGGGATCTGAATCTGATCTCCCTCTCCGAGTCCAGTCCTCAGAGACACATCCTCACGGAAGGAGCAATTGTCGACTCACGATTTTGCTTATTCCTTCTAAATCTCTGTATATAAAATATAGCTCACTCAGCGAATCTTAGTTACATCAACATTGTTCTTCGACAATAGTTGGTTTAACCTAAGTATTACGATTAGACAGTTCGCATTGGCTATTTCGCCTGCCACACAGTGACGCGCCTAAGCTTCCCAGCCATTAGCCACGATTGCAGTCCCAGAACAGTTACGACATTGAGGGGGCAAAAAAAACAGCGGAGCGCCGAGAAAACGTGGCAGCAGACTCGCTGATTTAATGGCTAACAGACTCAGTGACTGTACTCGCGGACAGTGGACTCCCACGCATACTACCGCAGACCCCCTCCGCCCCGCGCCGAAGATCACACATGGCAAGAGTTCACCAACATCCGATCCAGACCCGATACATATAGCCAGCGGCTACATCATTTGTTTTTTTATTCCAACTAATTTTGACGTGCAGTCTCTCTCTCTCTCTCTCTCTCTCTGGCACGCCACACAGTACACACACACAGGAATTGGGCTAATATAGGCTACCAATACAGGACGTTATAATCTTGAGTTTCATTAAATAACTCTGTCTTTCTCCGCACGCGCGCACACAACATTATTCAAGTGAAATGCGTAACGCCAATATTGGGCTAATATATGCTACCAATATGTGGGTAGCCTACAGGGATTTACAGACGGAATTAATATATATATATATATATATATATATATATATATATCTAATCATCTATAGCAGGGGTTCCCACACTTTTTTTTACTTGAGAGCTATACTTTCAAAACGACCAGCTCAACATATATACCCACCAAATAAAACTATCATCCCATTGCTGAAAATAGTTACAAAATGTAATTGAGGGGCCTTTCATAGGCTTCTGTACATATAAGACAAACGCACATGGAATGGGAAATAGAGGGGGAAAAATGGAAATGGTAGGGTTTTATTTTTGTTGGTATTTGACTTTGCTACTGATGATTGTAAGCAACAACAAGTATTGCATTGTGTGTTTGAGCTGACAGGCCCTTTTTGATGTCAATCAATCAAGTCATCTCAGGTCATCTAAAGCGGCAGATGCAAAAATATTAGTTTTATATAAAAAATATATATTTTTGTAGGGGCATGTCATGTGGTCTACCTGCAAAGCCTTTGTGATCTACTGGTAGATCGTGATCTACATTTTGGGCAACGCTTAATGTCAGATCAGGGGTTTTGTCGGCGAGCGCCAAAAATGCTCCCCGACAGCATAATCGGAGCAAATACCGGGCAGTGTGTACGAGCCATAACGTGTTGACTACACTACAATACACTAATAAGGACACATAATAATAACTAATAATCCATCCGTTACTACATGTGGAGTCAACTCCATTAGATGCAAGTGTCTATCTATATACATTAACAAAGCAATCTCACTTATACCACCTTTAAGGGATCTTGCTAACAAACAAATATAAGCACATAGTTGTAACCAGAAGGTT
The DNA here is from genome assembly GCF_963924005.1 of Protomyctophum bolini. Classification (NCBI taxonomy): domain Eukaryota; kingdom Metazoa; phylum Chordata; class Actinopteri; order Myctophiformes; family Myctophidae; genus Protomyctophum; species Protomyctophum bolini. The sequence continues at coordinate 33,724,843 of NC_137864.1, forward strand.
GCATTAGGCTACATGTGTAAGAAGAGAGAGAGAGAGAGAGTCAAATATCTCATGCTGGGAGCAGAGAGAGTCAGTGAAGTAAGGTTGCACTCAGCCCATTCTCAAGGACCACATCTGCACACACCTCTGTTTCCTACTGATTCTTTGATCTGGGGAGACTATAAATGAATCCACACTAGTGCCACAGTCCTAATCTCCTCCACCACAGGGAGGGAGCTGAGCACTCTAGTAAGAACATGCTCTGGCCATGGTTTGGGTGTACAGACTGTTTCCTCGTAGATGAATCCCGCCCTTCTTTGCCTACATTCCTTGTTTCTGTCAAAATAGATTGACAATATCTTTGGTGATCCGCATCATCTCTACAGTAGATGGGTCCAAAGCAATTTCAATCGTGACGCAAACAGCAAAGGGCGCCTAAAAAAAAGAGAAGAAAATAGGATCTATGTAAGAGAATTGATGATAAAAAATGCTACTACAGTATATTGAAAAGAGGATAAGAGAAGAACATTAAAAAAGAAACAAAATACTAGATTTGTGTAGAAATAATCATTTGTCTGGAAATTTATTTTGCGTTAATACAATTGTGAAAATGATATTGTGAACCTATAGTATTGCGAGCGAATCATGCCTAGTCCATGCTGTATAACTTCCTTCCGTGTTTCCATGTAATAATTGCCTGAAACTAACACCATCTTACACTTTTTCCCCCCTACATTTCAATAACTAGCCCTTACCCGTTGTGAGATATTGCGGGGTACTGCGCCCTGGGTGCGTTTCCGCATTTTTTATTCACTAATAAATTCATTATTAATTTATAATCTTTTAAATTGGAAAATGTCACACATTCAGACAGACATTGACTGAATTATAGTATGATGATGATGATGATGGTACTGAACCATGAAATGTGACATCCTCTACGAATTGATGATTTAATCAACGTCCGTCCCTCCATGAGGGAGGCAGTGTTCTGCATTCTACTTTTAAACCATCTCCAAGAATGGAGGGAAAGGGTAACTGCTACAGCTAGGCGCTTTTTTACTATAGGGCAATATTGTTGTAGGCATTTGTTTGATAATACTCTATTATGCCATGATTTTTCCTTACCATTTCTTTTAAATAAATGTAACATAATTAATAATGGATTAGACATACAGCAGGGTTCGGCAACCTTTGGTGCCAACATTGGCACAGGGGAGGGTGATCAGTGATCACTGACAACACACTGGCATAAGTGTGAGAGAGAGGTTTTTGAGGGGCGCTAGCCCCTCCTATGCCCAGCTTTCCAGGTTTGTGTGAACACAAACATTGGCCCCCATAGCGATGATTTGATTGGCTGAGCAAAGTAGGCCTACATATTGAAGATAAAAGTGAGGGCAGTAAATTGAAGACGGAAAACTGAGGACGCAAATTGTGATTGGCCGGAATGAGATGATGTATGGTGATACTGCCCCTCACTTCACAGTTCACACGGGTGTGATTTTTTCACAGTGTCATAATTAACTTAATGTTGATATAATGGCACACTGACTATCAATTAAAACATGGCACATCGTGTCATAAAAGTTGCCGACCCCCGATATGCTCAGAAACAGAGAATCTATAAACTATACATTGCATAATATACTAATTGCCTGTATCTGAACCCTACTTTTCCATGCAAAGAGAAGCTCAGCATTCAGTAGCAGCTGACAACATCAAACAGTTGCATAGCTGCACATATCTCCACATTTCTTTGCATATATGCCAACGCTTGCAAGGAATTCCTGGAATGATATCACATCAGAGACATTCTTTCTTCTCCAAGCAACATGCACCAACTACAGTAGCAACAGCTACTTTACCCCTGCTACAACAATCTGCAAAAATGCCTCCCAATCATAGATAAATGAGGCCCCACCAGCAGGGAGAGCTCCTACACCTAACAACACCAAAGTGGTTTGAACCGTATCTTTTACTAGTAGTAGGGCTGAAAGTGTATATTTGTTGTGCTCGAGATATCCTGTGCCCCAAAGGTGGTGCCAGAGGAAAGGTCTTCGAGTCACCAAAATGTGTAAGGTCATCGTTTGTGGAGCATGGAAATGCACTGAAAATTCCATAGCAATCCATCTATTCTAGTTGTTTTGACTAAAATGTGAGTAAAATGTGTCAATTCTGGCCAAATGGTGGTGCTAGTGGGCCATCTTCTTGTGACCATGACGGTGTACAGAAAATGCCATGGCAATCAAGCACATACTGTAGTTTATATCATTTTTTTCTCTCCTTTGAATTTGCCTCTGGGGGCCCGCACAAATCCCAGTGTAGAGACCAGATGCTCTGCAGACACCGCCCAATTCCCAGTGTATAGAGACCAGATGTCGGCCCAGTCACTCTCCTTCAGCCCTGCTTTTCCAGTGGTGCATCTTTGTTCATATTCCTACTAAGAACTACTGTAAGTGAAGCAAGCGCACAGCAAGGAAGAGGGAAATGGAGGTTTAATTAAAGCCCACCTGGGCGTATTTATTAACAAGGTGGGGGTAGAGCTCTAAACACAATCTAAAGAAACAATCTAAGCTTGGCTGGCTATACTTTACCAACCATAGACTGGTGAAGATCTGCCACAGACCTGCAGGCAGGCCAGGCTTTTGTATAGCCCCATGGAGATAATTGCAGACAGGTCGGGAGGTTGGAACCAAGGCAGGTGTGCTGAGGTGTGCTGTAGTGTGCTCTGGAGCCCTCTGGTGGCACAGAGCGCCCACAACACAAAGATGTAGAGGCAATGGAGAGCGAGATATAACAAACTCAGGGCTGGACAGGACAAAAACTCGGCCTGGTCATTTTCGCGCACCACAACCAGCGAGCATATAGCAGAAACTCTACCGCCCGCTCTGCACACACAAACAAGCCCCAATACCACCACTTTTACAGAACATACAAACCAGACAACTACACAACAGGTTGTTGCTGTATTCCTCAGCCTAGTAGGAAAGTCTGAAAGATTTCACGTAAATTGCACGCTGCGTTCATGATATATTATGAGGCATTTTGTTTAAAACGAGCCAATCCTGCAAACTTTGAAAGCCAATGTGTCACGGTGGCAGAATGACTGAACCCAAAATGCAGAGCAGAGTAGTTTCAAACAGTTTTATTATTAAAGAAGCAGCCTAGCTTACAAACACGGCAGCAAGGCAAGCACAAGCAAAAAACTCAGGGAAGCCAAAGGGCTAAACTATTCAAAAAGTACAAAACTAAATCCAAAAAGGCAAAACTAAACAAAACACAAGGCAAAACACAGGAAGTCCAAAAAACCTTACAGAACTAGATATTCCAGTTACAGGAGAAATCACAGGAAACATCCAAGTTTTTCGCCGGACAATGGCTTATGTTCTGACAGTGTGATTGTGGAGTCCAGTCTTATAGTGAGCAGGTTGATTGTGGAAGTGTTCACAGGTTTGTATTGTGGGCATGGCCCTGCTGGGCTGGGGAAGGAGTGGGAACAGGTGTGTGACAATGGCTACGTTTACATGGGCAGTTAAATCCCCTTTTCATTCCAAATAGAAGTTCATTCCTATTACACGTTGTCATGTAAACACCTACAAAAACTTCAATCGGATTATTGGATTATTCCAATGTTCAATGCGATTGAAAGAAAATTGGACTCATATATACACTGCTTCGGATGTAAGTTCATTCTGGTCTTTCTGAGCATGCTCCAAGGCACTCATATCCAAGGCGCACCGAGGAGTTTGCACATAGAGCGCGTTATTTCGTGAATTTTGCAGATCCGAAATCCACAAAAAAACGTGGAGCAGCAGCAGATGATGATACCCCTGATCTGTGTGTGTGTGTGTGTGTGTGTGTGTGTTCAACGGTCTCTCTCTCTCTCTCTCTCTCTCTCTCAAAAATAACGAGCGACCCGATACAATAATAATCAGTGTGTTGCGTGCCCTGGCTGTGCTGTAGATAATAAAGTACAAATAAAAACGAGATGATCACCTTCCCAGCGGAGAAGGGGAAGCGGGTGGGGAAAAAAAGACGGTAAACATATATTCCCGCCCCTATCCAACCAGCAGCCTCAAAGCTACTGCGGAATGAAATTATGGAATTTCAAAGTATCGTCTTTCGTCTGTAATGTTTGAGACATGGTCTGCAGACCATGACACAATGTTAGCCAATTAGGATTGGCTAACATTTTTTTTATCTCACGATTTTGTAACCCATTTTTCACCCCTGTGTCAATCATCTACTGTGATCCTGGGCTCTACACACCCTCCGCCAACCTGGGGAGAGCAACGGACTTAACTCATGCTTCCTTCATGCTTGAGTGTCCAAGTTGCTCCTTTACACCTGACAGGGGGGAGTTTCCCTGGTTGGACGTAGCGCGTGAAAGGAACACGTTATTCCAACCAGTTCCTTTCCCCTCCATCAGGCGCCCCGGCTGGCCAGGGGGAGGCAGTTTAGAGACCAGGATTACTGCATGTTTTTTGTGAGGGTACCTACCCTAGGGGACACGGGGAGAACATGCAAACTCCACACAGAAAGGCCCTATCGCCAACCCCGCCTTCGGGTATGGGCACTGATGACACGGAGGAGGGAACACGCCGCCAGCACCCACAGTGCCCCGAGCGGGAATCGAACCCAGGACCTTCTAGCTGTGAGGCGACAGCACTACCAACTGTGCCACCGTGCCCCTAGGATTGGCTAACATTGATGAAATATCGGACAGATCCGGCTTGAACACATGACTATAGAGATAGTTTATAACGATTTGTGCGATTTTTGGACAGAATCTGGAGGAGTAATACCAAATTGTTTTTCAAAAGTCAGCCTCCTGGTTGCGCTATAACAGGCCGTTCTGGAAAATTTGGGGCAGAGGTTCGTCCTTGGCCTCCAGGGAATGTGTGTGCAAGATTTGGCATCGACCGGGTTAACGGTGCCGGATATTAACCTGGTGGAGACAACAAATGTGTATCACAGAGGCTTGAATACTACCTCTTCTGTGTTTGACACGGAAGCCCAATATAGTTATGAATGGATATGTCCATGCTGTATTTATTTCGATGCTCCCAATAAGCCTTCGCTCTTAACCTCTCCTGACCAACAGAGCAAGCAGAGCGTGACCCAAGGTGATGGCACTCAATACTTGACCTCCAAGAAGTGTCAATCAACCAAAGCCAGCCCAGGAATATGGCAGGAACAGTCCCGCCAGAGATGATATTTTTGCACTCAGGTGGAAGTCTTGACAGGTCACGAGACAGATGACCTCCATGTCTGCTATGATTGATTAGACTGAGGCCAACTGATGGGGAACGCCGTCTTGTCTTGCGGGTGGGGGTTACCCGAGTTAAACTGTATTATGCGGCCACCATGGGAGGGTTCCGTCACTCATGTTAACCCGCACTGAATTATTGTGGTAGAACTCTGGCCTCCGTGTTAGTTCTGAATTTTCAGTCTGTACAGGAAAGCGTGCTGAAAGGCCAGCTGATACCAGCATTATATTGTGTGGCACACTGCAGTATTATAGGTTATAGGTTTATATGATACATTTTGTATTGAACTGAATCTTTGGGCTATGAATATGAGCTGTTTATGATGCATCAGACTTATGTTTTCTAACTTCGGTGTTATACCTGACACACTGTCTTATGCTAGAGTGTATCTGCCTCATTTGCTGTGAATATGAACTCCCATGTTGGTCCAGCTTGTTTGGCCTGAAGCTGACTAGGTAGACAGGTGTCTTGTCCTTACAGAGTTACATTCACCACCACTGCACTTATATCATCTTTTTCCACACCCTATTGACAGTGGAACGCACACACACACACACACACACACACACACACACACACACACACACACACACACACACACACACACACACACACACACACACACACACACACACACACACACACACACACACACACACACACACACACACACACACACACACACAGTAGTTGGGTCTTCACTTGCAAAGATCAAGTTTTGGGGTCCCTTTGCTTTGAGAAAGCCTCACTGGTGTCCATACTGTATAAGCCAATCCTATAAACTGACAATAATAAACTCCATGAAATGGAACATGTGAGCTCCTGACCTGATGGGGCTGAAGTGGAGGTCTGGGCAGAGGTGACACCCTTCCAACCGGCACGCTTGTCATTTGCATTTTCCATGTCTGCTAAATTGGAATTGTGCCATGCTTACACAGCCGCACGTAGATGATTGCTTTGGGCAGCCTGGTGTCCTCCAAGTGTGCGACAGCTGACAAAGCAGCAGGGTTTATTTGATGATGCTTAATCTGCTTTCAGGACCAAGCTTTCTGAGCCATAGAATAGTAAATACACCTGTCCTGTATAGATCTGGATTCTGGATGTAATAAAAATGCAGTGAGTGGTTGTCTGTCTCATACCTGTTCATTGAGCTGGACAAATGGACTGTTTGCTTTGGCAAGTTGTCAATGTCATTGGTGATGGAGACATACAGGAATGTTGAACTGGTTCAACGCATTGAGACAGGTGTTTTCAATCATGATGGATGACGGCTTGTCATGAATCCACTGGTTGCTGTCAAGATGTGTCACTGGTGACAGTGATAATATAAATAAACAGTTGTCTCCAGTATGTAATGGTTTGATCTGGTGACAGTGATGACATAAATAAACAGTTGTCTCCAGTATGTAATGGTTTGATCTGGTGACAGTGATGACATAAATAAACAGTTGTCTCCAGTATGTAATGGTTTGAACTGGTGACAGTGATGACATAAATAAACAGTTGTCTCCAGTATGTAATGGTTTGATCTGGTGACAGTGATAACAAACATAAACAGTTGTCTCCAGTATGTAATGGTTTGATCTGGTGACAATGATAACAAACATAAACAGTTGTCTCCAGTATGTAATGGTTTGATCTGGTGACAATGATAACATGAATAAACAATTATTGTCTCCAGTATGTAATGGTTTGATCTGGTGACAGTGATAACATAAATAAACAGTTGTCTCCAGTATGTATGGTTTGATCATGTTTATTGTGAAAAGAAATGTTGGGTTCGACCTCTCATTAAGATGTGACCATTATTGGAATCTATCTGTATTTATTTATTTATTTGTAAAACTGTTACTGACGAAATGCCCAATAACCCAAAAACCTTTTTCTCCCCAAAAACAGTCTTCAACAGTAGGTCAATTAAGCTGGAGCAGGTGTGCTTCCTCTGTGTGCCTTCCTTGCTGTGGGTGTTCAGCAAAAAAAAAAGGAAAGAAAATCATAGTAAAAAAATGATTTTCAAAAAAAAGAATTCAAGCAAATTTGGATGAAGGCCTTTGGATGAAAGCCTTGTGCCAGTGTGTGTGTGTGTGTGTGTGTGTGTGTGTGTGTGTGTGTGTGTGTGTGTGTGTGTGTGTGTTTATTGATTATTTTAGATCCCCATTAGTCACTGCCTCAGCAGAGACTATTCTTCCTGGGGTCAAATTACAGTTAAAAAAGTTTACAATAAATTAAAATAAATACAAAATTTAGCAAAACTGTCACGGTGCGGGGCAGAGAGGTGTAGGACCCAAGCGCAGGACAAAGGCAGAGGATGAGGCAGACACAAGGCAGGTCGAGTGCACAGTGGTTTATTAACCAAAAACCAGAGGAGCAGGAACAAACACAGGAACAAGAATAAACTATGGAACACTATAGCAAGAAATAACACTAGGACTAAGAAAATACAAGGAATCACGAGGAGCTAAACAACACAGACAACATTTTACAAACGGAACTAAAAACACAAGGGCATACAAGGACTAACTAGACACGTTTTTAGATGTTATGTCTTAGACACAAATATGGATGTAATGATTTAAATATAGCCATTAACTGTGAATACAAAATGTGTCCCATTAACCCTTTAAACACACATCGCACAGGTAGTACATTGATTCACACATGATGGCGTGGTGGTCAAATGTGAACTGAATGAGAGTTGGGAAGAGAGCAGTGGTGTAGTCTAGTATGTATAGTAGAGGGTAATGCATCAAATGTACTTTTAATGTCTAGGCTATACTTACGGCAATTGACACGGATTGCATTATGTAGGTTTACCAGGGACAAAGCAAGTTATAAAGCATTTAGCATTTTAGAAACTGAAACAAAATAAAATCAAGACAATGGATTGGTAAACTTTGCTCTCTTAGATATGTATAAATGCATAAGCAGCAAACCATTGTTTAGGTGTTTTGCGTGTTCCTCTTCTGTGTGTGTGTTTGCGTATTTTCTTGTCACATTGCCCAGTAGAGCACCACGTAACACTGGCTGCTCAAAAAAATAATCCATGTTGTTTCTGAAGACACTAGTGTCTCAGTGTGTTCATCCCCTGCCACTGTTAATTTTTTGTAGTGGGCATTATGGCATACAGTACACCTGGTAGAGACCAACTGCAGTTCAGTTCAGCAAGAAATAAATGAACTATTTAGCCATTAAAGGGCATTTCTCCGATGAAGACTACCCGACAGGTGCACCCTGGTTTGCTCCTCTATGTTCATGTGCCCGGGGAGTTCCATGTGGATGCTAGTTGAACATTCATACTGTCATCAAAAGAGACTGCAGTTGCGATAACGTCAGCAATAGAGGACAGGACTGTAGAGGTGATTGTGTTTGGACAATAATATTCTTTCATGAAACACTGTCATTAACATATTATGCTAAACATATGCTAATCACATTGTTTCATAAAAAGGATCTTGTGTCCCAATATCTGCATACAGATGATCCTCTATTCAAGATCAGTCCAGCTATTTTGATGCCACAACTTGCCTTGGAGGGCATGCTGTTCTGTATGCTGTATGTTGACAAGGAATCATTAGCAGGGCGGATGCAGTTTGCATAGAGTATAGGGATTGGTTGAAAGGGTCGTTTTTCACCAAAACAATCTTTGATTCTTCATGGACATAGTTGTTTCCTGAAAAGGGTTTCAGTCATGCAGTTCTCTGTTCTGTGAAGCAAACTTAACTGGAGGATACAGCCCTGTGTTGATTCTGGCCAGCAAGCTCTCTGGCCACAAGTCTTTCTGTATGTGTTGTCATCTGAGTTGATCACGGTTCAAACATGATTGCATATTGGAAATGTCTGTTTGTAGAACTTGTAGACGTTTCTTTTTGGTGCAGAGTCGTTTATCCGTCATACCAAAAGTCTGACATGCGCTGCGGGTTACAAATCACCCATTCTGCGGGTAAAAAAATCACCCGTCCTGCGGGTTACAAATCACCCGTGGCGTCCGTGTGCGGTTAGGGTTAGGTTAGTGTTTGGGTAGGGTGTTGGACTCTTGGTATGTCGGAACAAATGCCTGCACCCCTTCTTTTAGGGCACCGTTTCCAATAAATACATTGATTGTGCACATTTTTTCAGGCCACTTTTTCTCAACATTTCTTCTCCATATGGAACAAGCAGTGATGTCCCTGAATAAAGTCGGAAAAGACTGACATTTTGTACAGCTTTCCAAAATGCTTGGTGGTGTTGTTGGCCCAGGCTGCAGCTGTTCTTCTACTCTTCCTATGTGCATTGGGAGTTCTTTAAGCGAACTAGGTTTTTGCTCCTCTGGGTGGGTGGGACTTTCGCCCTATAGTTTTAGATCGTGATGGAGGGGCGCCGGTGCGCCGTCTCAAGATGATGGAGGGGCGCCGGTTCGTTGTCTCAAGAGAACTTGAGCCACGAGAGACATCACCGATCGAGCTAAAGTGAGCAAGTGTGGAATGTAGAGTTGCGTCGAGTCTCGCCAAAGCACAAGCCGCAGCGAAAAGCTAGGTAGGTCGCGTTCTTTAAAGCAGTGGTTCGGGACCCATTTTTGGTTCACAGTCCAATTTGTATGGAAGTTATATTTGAAAATGTATATTTCATTATTTCATTATTTTTTTTATCATTTCACTATCACAAATCAAAAAAAGCTAATGATCTAAAGCTCACAATGCATCACTCATTAAAGTGTGACTCAACTTGTGCACGACATGTCCATCTCACTCCACAGTGACTCAGCAAACAGGTGTGGTTGGCGTCAAAGCTCTAGCTATGTTTGTTCGGCGTGTCCTTCTCCTACTGGGTTGTCATGTCATCATGGCTGTTGGGTCCCACCTGCCACCCACCTACCCTCACACACACACACACACACACACACACACACACACACACACACACACGCACAAGCCCACTAGATCCAAACTCATGGCACCAAACCATCTGTTCCTATATACATCTGGGCTGGTCACCACCTGCCATATTGGCTGAAATGCAAACTTCCTTCCTCTAATTGAACCAGAAGGCACATGGATTAACTGTGTTTGTGCGTGTGTGCGTGTGACATGCTTGCATGCATATACAAGGAACAAGTTTGAGCATGCAATTGAGTGTGTGTGTGTGTGTGTGTGTGTGTGTGTGTGTGCGCTTGCGTGCGTGCGTGCGTGCGTGCGTGCGTGTGTGTGTGTGTGTCTAACTGTCTATACACTTGTGTACACGTACCTATGTGAATTATCATGGACGGACGTGTGCGTGCGTGCGTGTGCGTGCACTTTTAGGAACATGTGTGTGTGTACCAACAAATTAAATGTAAAGACAGGTGCATTCACACCTTATCAAAGACTTTTGGCCTCGGTAGATACATTATTCACCAAAGCCAGAGTGTGGCGAATATAAAGGCGAATATAAAGTCCCTTAATAACAATGGGCTTCGGAAGGAGATCCATCCATCACACTCCCCTGTGAATGGAACAGAAAGATCGATATCCTAATAGTTTGTTAATGCCACTTAATTTGTAGTTAAATGTAAATTAAATTCTATAGGATTTTCCCTGAATACATCACTGTCGAGTCAACTCAGATAACACTGTCCCAGCCACTGTGAGTTTTCTGTTGCAATTTAATTTTTCATTGTTTTCCAATCCCAACCCATTATTAACTCTTGACGTGAATTATACCATACTGTTCTTCTGGGATGTGTGCCTATTTCTTTTATTGTTTTTGTTTTGGTAATCAGGGAACTGAGCCAGAAAAGCTCTTGGTGCTCTCATTTGCAATGCAGGCACACATTTGAGCCTTCGAAAGAGCCACTGCAGCAGTACAGTCTGTTAATTAGAAAGGCCTCGAGACAAATTAAATCTAACAAGAAGGGGATCTGATGCAACGCAGCAACGCTCTAAGATTGACCAAATATGGGACGTTAGAAAGTTGAGGAACTATTTTCGTATTAACACACAGCACGCGATAAGCATAGTAATCAGGGCTGGACTGCGACAAAAATTCGGCCCTGGCATTTTTGCGTGAATTTGGCCCAGACCGGCCCACCACAACCAGCGCGCAGAGAGCAGAAACTATACCGCCCGCTCCGTCACGGCACACACAAACAAACAAGCCCTAATACCACCACTTTTACAGAACAACATAGGCCTAAATGATACAAACCAACAGACAACTCTACACAACCCTTTGTAGAGGGTTTACAGTATTTGTCACTCACTGATACAGGTACAGTGAAATTATCATGTTGGCACTGGCAGAATGGCAGCACGCCCGGACCTTTCCTGGCGGCCTGCCGCCTATTGGCCTGCCTGCCAAAAATCATGGCGGCCCCCTACGGTCGCGGCCCACCGGGAAAATGCCCGGTATGCCCGGTGGCCAGTCCAGCCCTGGTATTAATACATTCTTAATTAGCCATGCGTCCGATGCTAGACCTGTATATTAATACGTTTTGAGCACTTTTTTATTGATTACTTTCAATCGCCTTTCCCACAACACTCCGGTCACTTGATAAAAAAAAAAAAAGCCTCTCCCCCTCCCTTCCTGAAAACAGGACGGGAGGGGCTCATTGTGTAGAATAGTCTCTATCACATAATGGCGGCTCCCATGCGAGCGTACTCCAGTCAACAGAATCACACTGCATAACATTCGATCGTATAGGATATTTTTTGTGTTCATTTTTATAACTGCCTGTCAACGTCTGACATAAAACATCCCTAACTAGGCTTTCTGTCCAAGAAGAGCACGTTACTACAAAAGCAGGTTTTACATAAGGTAAATATCTCCAGAATGGAAGATGGTAAAATTAAGCTTCCTTTTGAGGTATGCGGTGTGCTTCTCGCTATAAAGAACATTTGCTGTTGGCCTTGGAAAAGGTTGGTCGTCCAATACTAACAGCGTTAGCGTCAGGAGGTAATCAGGCTGAGGGAATCGTAGCATGTTTTGTGTTAACTGGACTCTTTCAAATAGCCCCCTGAATCTAGTACAGCAATACAAGAAAAGAAAGGACTATTGAGGTCACACAGTGGCAATGCTAACCACTGCCCCTAGCCTTGGGAGGCCTTGAAGTGGCTTTGCATTCATACCTCACCATGCTTCCTTCATGAACTGTTTTCAGATTGAAGCCAAGAGTGGGATTATTTGAAAGAATGTAGAATGAATAAAAAATCAAGGTCCATTCTGTTTCTTTGGCTTTCCCCCAAGGTTAATGGGTTACCTATTTAACATACATTTAACACCACTCCTGAAAATACTATACTGAAGAAATATCAATGTACAAAAACAGACTCCATTGAATGGTCACTATTGAAGGCTGATGATGGCGATTGGTCATCGGAGATCAGATCTGCGGCCATACCGTATTTCTTCTTCAACACCAGACTTAAGGACAGGAGGCAGTTTTCTTTGATCAACATCTTGCAGGAGTGTCCTTGTGTCACAACGCTTTCAGACAACAGAGCATTTTTTACCCTTTTCTGGTTCTATTTGGAAGAAGATAACTATGCTCGCCCCAAAAAACACTCGTCCTGCTTGGCGCGGAACGCTCACCCCCAGAAGGTGACCACTCAGGTGACGGGGGGATACGTTAGTCCGACGTACCAATAGTACAACATACGTGGCCGTTTAAGAATCACCCGCGGCTCCGACATACGTAGCCGGTTAAGACACATATGTGGCCGGTTAAGAATCACCTGTGGCTTCGACATATGTGGCCGGTTAAGACTCACCCGTGGCTTTCGCATGCGGTTAGGGTGGAGTAGGAGTAGGGTGTCAGACTATTGCATGACGGACTGTTAAAACGTCGGACCAAAGCTATGCCCATCAGGTGACCATTCGCCCCACTTTGCACAGAAGACCGAACAGATTTGTCTCGGGTCGAGCATGTTTTGTATTATGATTGTTAACCAGTGCCCCCTTGGCAACTCAAGACCTGTAATGATGTCATTTGGTGTACTCTGAGCTGTTAATACAGCCACGCTGTGCTGCAATCAGCCATGCCACATTAGAATAAAACATTGAGGACTACCTCTGGCGAGGTCAAGGCTAGCAGCATGTGAGCACTTCACTCTTGATGGAGTCACTCTTGAAGAAGTATCTTGACTGGGGGTGCTGTGGGAGATGTTAGTTCAAGAAGCAGGTCGTGTATAGCAGCAGCTATTATGAAGAGGTTTGAGTGTCTCCTGTGACAAACACTTAAGAGGATGTCATTTTTTGCATGAGATGACAATGTAAAATTAAATAATGAATTAATGCTTAACTATAATTACATTCCTCAATTTGCAAGTCTGTATCAGAAGTCATGGTGAAAATGGTTCGGATGTGTTTAAATAGTTTCCATTTGAGCCGCCCAAACAAGTACATGAAGCCTAATTTCAAATTTTACTCATGAATTGCGTCTGGATAAAAACTCAACCCCATTAAACATAAAAGAGAACATTTCATTTTTGAAGGATGATTAGATTAAATATGGGGCCATACTACTTAAGTTCAGCATTCGACAAGATGTCCTTTGTGTCATAAAGTTTATATTAGTTTGTATTACTTAACATGCTTTTTTCTTCAACTGTAGAAGTGACAGGGGACCTCAAACCCTGTAGTACTCTCTGTAATTTGACAAAGTTTTCCGACACACTTCATTTCTGAGGACAAAGCACCGGGGTAGTTTAGGCAGGCACAGAAGTTGAACCGGTCCCACAATCATTATAAGTATAACTTCAAATCACATACGGACACGATCCTAATGTGCAATTTGATATGTATGAGCATGCAGATGAATACAACCGGAGTGCGTGAAAGTAAGTTACATCTTTTTGCAAAAGATCTTGCCTATAGAGCATCCAACTTGGTCAGGGCTGACAGAGAACATACTAACCATAATGGTGTTGAAATCTAAAGGCCCATACTCCAGTTTTAGGGGATAAGGTCAAAAGATTTATTGAAATTTATTGAAAAGATTTCCAGCACAGGATAAAATCCTCTACGCCAGACTCACAACAGACATAAATACATATTTAAAATTCACAAGTACGTACATACATAAATACATTCGTATCATTATTATTATTATTATTATTATTATTTTTACACTTTAAAACAACCCAAGTTCATGTGGACCCGCCCTCTTTGGTTTAAAAAAAAATATATCTTACTTATACGTAATACACTTTCAAGTCCTGTATTTACCAGCCTATGACCTTACAAGCCAGCCCTATAGTTATACAAAAAACGTTTTGATGACCAAAATTTGTCAAGTCTATTCTTAAAAGTATTGACTGAAGGAGCCTGGACCACTTCCTCCGGAAGTGTATTCCATGCTCTGACAGCTCTAAGTGTAAAGAAATTCTTTCTCTTTTGTGAATGGCAATTTAGTGGTAAGAGTTTAAGAGAATTCCCTCTCAACTCATACCTGCTGTCCCAAAAATGGACAACAGGCTCAGCTGTAAAGTCATATATCTGGTGAACAAGTTTATAGACCTCGATCATATCTCCTCTGTGCCTCCTGTACACTAACGTTGGTAACTGCAAGTGTCTTAACCTTTCTTCATATGACCTTTCTTTCAACCCTGGTATTAGTTTAGTAGCCCTTCTCTGAACCTTCTCTATTTTTTCTATGTATTTGATTTTGTAGGGGCACCAGACTGAGCTTGCAAATTCAAGATGTGATCTCACCAAGGATTTATATAACGGAATAAATAGTAGTAGATGACCAGTTTACTAGTCTATAACCACTGAAAAGTAAAAAGTAGAAAAGTAGCTTATCACCTAAAACTGAGTATGAGCTCAGTGGGCCCTTTCTTTCCTTACCGCCCTCTAGATGGTTCAGACTCACTTAAGGGCTGTATTTTGCGTGTCTTACCGAGTACCAGGTCTTATTACCTAACTTGAGTAAACTAAAGACCTGGAGGCGTGATCAATGCTCTTTGGACACTCAGAATAGCCAAATGGCATTGATCATGCCTCCAGGTCAAGTTAGGTAATAAGACCTGGTACTTAAGACACGCAAAATACAGCCCATATATTTTTTCCTGTCTAATAATGGCCTATGTTGTCTTCAAAATACCCCAAAGGTCTCATCCCGGTCCCACAATTTCTGTTCCACTTCTGTGTCTAAACCTGACACTCCCCTGATAGTGCTAATAAATAACCTTTAAGCCCCACGGTCACGCTAATAGCATTAGAAGTAATTAGCTGGTCACTGTGGCTTTGTGCAAGGCCTTCTGTGGATCAATCCACCTCTGAATTCCTGCCCTGATTAGTATTGCAGGGAAGAGCTTGGTGATATATAGCTATGGGCTTAGATATAGCCGAATGCCCGGTGCGTTTTCCATAATTTAACCTCTGAAAAGAAGTCAAGGTCTGTTTACCTCAGCACAGACACAGCTAAGAGCAGGCTGAATAAGGTGTGAGCCGTTGAATAAAACTAGTCTTTTTATAGCAGGAAAAAGATGCCTTACAGAGACAAATAACATACAGTAAGGAAGATTATACTAAATTAATTAATTAATTAATTAATCAATTGATGTATTTATTGCACATTAGAATGTTACTATATGTTTTCTATTAACCTTAGAGGGAGACATTGAGTTTAGTAGTTGAAGTTAATGAGGTGGCATGCATGTGTTCAATTAAAATGAATTAATTTTAAGAGATGAATATGTAGGACCTTTTTGAATTATCATCAATGTAGTTGCTGCAGTGACTCAAAAGAAACATTGCTTTTTATTTTATTTTAGCCCCTCCTATACAGGTTTAATGTTTGTTTTTAGTTCAATGATGGTTTTAAAAACGCCATTGACGCCATTAAAAACGTCATATTGTCTCTTTATTGTTAATGGCATTTAATGTTTGTGTTGGCACCGTTTGTTTTACATCACCATTACATCACGTAATCAACATGAGTTAGACCTTAATATATTAGCGCCCCTCACTTCACACGGGTGTGATTCTTTTTTACATAGAACTAATCAACCATTCCAGGGTGAAACCTCACCTATACTCGCTCTTTCCTGCACAGTACAACAATCCTCAGTGTTAAGTTCTACACTTGAACCCTACTGTCCAAACTTTAGGTAGGCTATGTCACGATAGGCCAACAATTCAGGAAAAATAAGCAAATTTCATTTAAAATAGCAGCTCTACAAACCCACAACGTATCGCACCATGTTGTGAGTTTGTAGATCAGCTATGTTTGCTTAAATAAGGCCTATTCATAGTCCAGTTTTCAGGGGAGAGGTGCATGACCACCGAAAACTACGACATGACGTCACGCCGCGGCCAGTGGTCACCACTCACACAACACATGTCTCTGTTATTACTAAACACCATTTTGGTGGTATCCTATTCACCAAAACCTGGACTATGAATAGGCCTTAATGTAAGTAAGGGACCCTTAATGCTCCTTTTGGTTACATTTGAAGACTCAAAGGGTTTTACAGTGTCTTTTCCCCTTCTTATTTTCACAAATTGTCACGGTGTGGACACAGAGGTGTAGGACTTAAATGCAGAAAGACCAGACACAGGCCAAGAAGTGAATGTTCAAGAGGTTTTCTTTTCAAAACCTACACTGGGAAAAATAACAAGGAACTTCAAATACTAGAGAAGCCACTTGCCAATTGATTACTTAACCAGTCCACTTTTCACAATCAGTTTGCACAGGCAGACAGGCAGATACAGAGATCTCCATATACAGTTTGGGCACAAAAGGTACACAGACAGATCAGTTAAAGCGGGGGCTATGACAACGGGTATTATTAGTTCCCAAGTTGTAGGCCGTTGGCCGACGGGCACATACAGGTCTATATAGATAAAGACTAGACACGGGTGAAACAGGCAATCAACACTGGGATAGGTTAACAGCCTGTTAACCTATCCCAGTGTTGATTGCCTGTAACCCTAGTGAGCTGGGTTCTGTTTGCCTGTTAATAACAGGCAAACAGAACCCAGCTCACTAGGGTTACAATAATACAGTGAGGTGAGACAAGACAGGTAACAGCAAACAAGGCAGACAGGAAAGCCCAGAACATTACTACAAAATAAGATGTACTGGAAAAACTACTACAAACAACCGGAATACAACACTGAACAAGTAAGTAAAAGTCCAAAAACAAAGTTCAAGGTCAGAGGAGCGGACCGTGACACAAATATCCTTCCGCCAGGGTGCTTTAGTGATTTATTATTCTAATCTACACCTTAAAACATTCTTGAAATCCTAGAATCAGCATAGCGTGCCACAGGGAAACCTGAATTAGTAACACACATGCATACTCTTATGTCAACACCATGGGAGCGAGGAGTGAGAAAAAAGCATTGCTTCGCATTCAAATAAGGAATTTTGCAGTATATTTTAAAGGGAATGGGAACTTGCCTCTGTATATTCTCTGTTCATTGATGCAAACAGTGGGGAAGCTGAGACGCAGAAGGTGTAGGCGAGAGACACGCAGGCGAAAAGCTCTGGTGACACTCAATCCCAGCCCAGCAGGGGGTTGCATGGCTACAGAGCCCAGCATCTGAACCACTAAGCCATGGACAAGCAGTGGAATAGGGTTGAATACATTTGTTCGCCTCGCGCCTCGCTTGCTTCCTGCATGCCTTTCAGCATAATATCCCAGACTGTCCGTATCCAGAGAACACTTTGAGTGCTTATTGAAGCTGGTGAAGTGCAAGGATGTTGCAGATTGGCATGATGCAAGCCAGGGGAGAAAGGGATAGTGCTTCAATGCATTGGGAGGTGGCTATGTGTCAATGTCAATTTGGTCAGTCCTGATGGGGACAAGGTGCCGTTGCCAGGTGATCTCGGAAAGAGTTATCCACGTGATTCACATTGCTGCTGTGGAGAATGCTATGACAGTCAAGGTTGATGTGATTTTTCAAGGGGGATCAGAGGAGGAAATGTAACATTTCCAGCTGTAACATTTCCCTCCATAGGGGGGTGTTGACATGGAGATTGAAATCAGAGGCTGAAAATGCAGCATAGATTGAAGGGAGCATCCTAGTTGCTCAGCCACTGAGTGGCAGAGATCAAGCATACTTCACCGAATAGGGGTCATACATGTATTCCTCAGGTTCTATGTCCGCTGTGTTCTAATCTATGTTACCATAGGGATAGGGAGGGATATAGGGTTAGGGTTTAAGCTAAGGTTTAGGGTTACTAGGGGAGAAATGTAGAATCCGGGGAATGCTAATGCTAATGAAGTCATTGCAATGCCCCGCTTCCTGTAATCCTTGTGTCAGGTTCTCTGCAGGCTGTCTCATCATCATCAGTGATCGGGCCTATCATTGGGTGTAAAAAGAGTAGAGAAGGGGTCTCAACCTGTGTTGAGGGTCAGGGGTACAGGTGTTGGAGTTTGGAGTTGACTATGCTGTTGAACGCTGAGCTGTAATCTATGAACATCATTCTGATATTGGAGTTCCTTTTCTCCACATACTGTAGGAGAGGTGTGTAGTGGCTATGGCACAGTCTGTGCATAACTGAGCCGTCCTGAAAATTGCTTACTGTACGTGGCCCAGGTGCAAGACAAGCAAAAATATATAAAAAATCACACCTGTGTGAACCGAGTGGTGCAACTCCCCTCTCTCCCCCCTCCTCTCTCTCTCTCTCTCTCTCTCTCTCTGCTCCGTCAGATTAGCTTTATTATGGATATCAATCCGCGTCGCTGAGAACTATTTTTTCATTATTATTTTGGCTCGGCCTTTCCTTCTTTAGCGAACCTAGACCGGGTTGCACAACAGCGGTCCCGTCCACCTCCCATTATACAGGCAAACTAAAAGCTGAATAACTCCTAATCTACGGAGCTCTCTGTGGTTTGGTCAATTAGCGCGATGTTCGGAGGTCTTTGCTGATTATCCGGTGGTCTAGATGGAAACATTGGTGCTTTCTAGAGCAAGGATGGCTATATTTTAGCTCGCTAGCATTGACGCTATTTATTTAGCACAAGATGGACGCCCACAACATCTGTTTCTGTGCTGCGTGCGCAGCCTCTAAATCGCCCCCACAGACCGTGGCAGTCAGAAGTTGGATTTGCGTCCAGCAGGTGGCAGCCATGTCACATACTTCTCTCGTTCCAATTTCACGCATGTGCACACCACTCATGCTCACACAGGTACACAGGTACACAGACATTGCTGGATGTAGGAGTGGTTGCACCACTCAAAAAGAATAGAGAATAGAGAAGAATAGAGGAAAAAGCTCCTTTGATGTTTTATTGCCCGTCAACGTTTCGATCTTATTCAATCTTCATCGGGACATACTGTATACTGTACACCAGCCATGGAAAATCCTGCCCTCTTTGTTTCTACAGGGAATAGCACTATAGTGAATCCAGTTTAGGTGAACAGAATAACTTTATTATTCATCGTGACACCCCCACTATTTTCATTTTTTCAGTCAGATTTATGTTCCTGTCTGCCCAAAACATGAGAGGAAAAGAGTTAACCATGTCTATAACACAAAATCACATTGCAGTGCTTCATTTTCTGATGGTATGAGATCTTTCATGGAGTTTTTTTATCCAATGAGTTGATGAATAGAATGCCCCATCCAGATATTATGTCCCTTTTATTCCCATATAAGGAGTTCTTTGTCAGGCATGCCCAAATATGGAATCTATGCAGACGTCTCAGAATGATGTCAGAGCATCCATTTTTCTTTGCTTGCCTCCTGAAGAGGGCGGTCGTTTTATTTTTCTATGAAACAGTGCAGCGACATGGGCATAAAGGCTACGCTTGCATGCTGGCCCTTTGTCTAAGAAAAAAATCTTCCTCGGGAGACAAATAATAAAGAACCTTGAACCTTGATCCATATATGGACGGTGGACAGGGGCCCTGTCCAGATGGGCCCCTGCCCGGGGCAGAGGAGTTTTTGGGGAGGTTCTGGAGAACCGTGGGTCCGACTGACTCAGCACCGGGCACTGCACCCCCTGCGGTGGTGTGAAACGTGTGTGTCGAAGTTCTCGAGTTACGTGGATTACACACTTACAGAGACTTGGTGCATTTATAGATAGATAGATATAGAATAGTTAGATAGATAGATAGGGAAAAGGAACTAAAATGGTAAATGGTGCATTTATATAGCGCCTTGGAAGGCGCTTTACATAGATTGTGCATTACATTCACCCATTCACACACACATTCATACACCGATGACAGCAGAAATCATGCAAGGCACCAACCAGCATATCAGGAGCAATTAGGGGTTCAGTGTCTTGCTCAATGACACTTCAACACTAACCCGGGGCGAGCCCGGGTTCGAACTGGCAACCTTGCGGTTAGCCATCCAGGCACTCTACTACCCCTGAGCCACCGCCGCAAACTGGTTGGAATAATGTGTTCCTTGCAAAAAGGGGCCTGCTCACTCCTTGTCCATTGAAGGAAGCATGAGCTCAGTTCGGGGCTCTCCCCAGGTTGGCAGTGATTACAGTTTAGTCAATTGGCACCGGGTGAAAATTGGGTTACAAAAATCGTGGGATAAAAAACAAACAAAAAATGCTGACAGTCCTTGACACACGTTGAGGACAATAGTTAGATGAGGTTAACAGGTTTTATTCACCCCGTTCTCATATGTAAATTATATCCCCAAACCCCCAAGGTACAATGGGCCTGAATCACCAACCTTTCTTCATCGTCCAAATTTGTTCTTCTTTCTTAAGACCTACTTATGCAGTTGTCAACTGATACAGTCATGCTGTTTGATGAGTGTCAAGCAGCGTGTGGAGGTGGAGACACTGGAGAGGTATGGGAAAAATAATATCTGTCTGCTGCAAGAATAACACTTAATTTATTTTTCTTGGATTTTGGGACTATTATGTTATTTCATTGCCTAGTCCGAAGGCTTGTTGAGATAGCTCCAGTCAACAATGTATCCAGCCACATGTAAATTGCTGTTTTATCTCTATATGTTGGTCATGCCTAACTTGGCATTGGCTCATAAAGGAACAAGCCGTTTACAAGGTTATGCCATAGTTTTTTATCTCACGGCTATCTCACGGCTATCTCACGGCTGCCCTGATTCACCTCTATTCCCCTTGGCTGTGCTCTGGTCCACTGAAATTAGAGGTGTGTTCTAATTAACTTTAGGTTAATTGTTCTGAAAGCCTGTTAATACGGCATGTTGAATGGTTCTGAGTCACGCCTCTTACTGTGGCCGCTCCCTCCCTGTGCCAGGATCTCTTTAGCTGGTTATGGAACAAACGTGGATCACGGAAAAAATAATTACGACAATTAATTATAAACCTGTGGCATCAGCTGATTATTATTGAGCATGCCTTTTAATTACGGCAAACACTGATGGAAAGAGTCTGGCCTGGCCACCCGCTACTGAGCAACAGCCAATTGCTACATCCTGAGGCCAGTGCCAGTTCAGTCATTGGATCAAGAAAACCATGTGAAATTCACACCTGCTGTAACTAAAGCTATGCCACTGACTGCAGTACAATACTGAGAGTTCCTTCATCCATTTGTAACTGAGAGAGTGTACACAATTTGTACACCCACACTACACAAATAGATAAATGAACACTGGGGATTTGACTGCGTAGTTTATTATATGCCAGGCAGAACCAAAAACACTGATTTCAAGGTATGTTGTTGAAGACTACTACAGTAGTTCGGTCTGTTGGGTTGGGTGTACTAGTTTTCATCATGATGAGCTACAATAGATTAAAGTGGAGTTGCTGGGTTTTGCCACAGCAACAATAAAATGGATACATTTGCTGTATATTGAA
This sequence comes from Protomyctophum bolini, assembly GCF_963924005.1. Classification (NCBI taxonomy): domain Eukaryota; kingdom Metazoa; phylum Chordata; class Actinopteri; order Myctophiformes; family Myctophidae; genus Protomyctophum; species Protomyctophum bolini. Next base: position 33,746,804 of record NC_137864.1, read on the forward strand.
GCAAAAAGAAATAGAACGTAAAAGTTGCTTTTCCTTATAACTACAAAGTAATTACTTGCATAATGCAGTAAATATTGGTGAAACTGATTGGCTCTACGCATGGTGCCGCCCCCACCACCGAGCAAGAAACCTGATGAGGATGATGATGATGATGATGAGTAAATATGTGAATGTTTTTTGAGTGGTCACAGGCTGGTTCACATGTTCACAAGTCCGAGAACCAGATTGGTGACACGTCGTCGTTCCCGAAATCCACATAATTTCCTGGCCCTTATACTTCTGCCTCAGTTATGACACCTAAGCGTCCAAATAATCCGACTCATGTATAAGACAAGTATGTATCCCTAGAGTTAGGAAGGTTCTTCATTCCATTCTTCAGCCATGTTAGGATCTGTCATGAGGACAGATCTGTTGTGCTGAAAAACCACACGTGGCTGCCAACATTAGTACATTACCATATGCACTGGGTTTCTCCTCTGAAGTATTTCTCACAAAGTGCTCCTACGTTAGCCTAAGTCTCCTGTCTCATGGATAGTTAATTAGCCTCAGTCTTTTGTACCGGTGAGTTATTCATCGCATATGCTCTTTGATTGCATCAGGTGTCCCTGCTTGTTCTCGTGCCCTTCTCACTTATTTCCAGTGTCGGCAGGGGGTGCATGTGGGTTTAGTGGTTTTGCTACTTGAACCCAGGCAGCCCATTGTAATTCAATGGATATCAATGCGGGCCAGTGCATGTGAATGAGCACTGCTCTCTCCTCCTCAAGCCACTATAGTCAAGGTCAGTGTGGTGGAATAAGAACTTGCATGCTTTACTTAAGTAAACGTATCAATACTGCAATATAGACATTTTTTTACTTGAGTAAAAGTAAAAAGGTATGGGCATCAAAATGTATTTAAAGTACCAAAAGTAAAAAGTATTCATACTGCAGAATGTATCATTTCAATTATTTTAAATGTATAAAAATCTTTTGAAAATAGCAGATCTATAAGCTCACAATGTGTCGCATCGTGACGCATTGTGAGCTTGCAGATCGGCTTGTAGATCGGAGCTTGTAGATCGGCTATTTTCAAATGGCCGAAAAGTATATAGCCCCCTTTTTTTTAACCCTGGTTGGTTGTTTTAAAAAGTGCTCTAAATAAAATTGACTTGACTTGACTTGGCCACACAAGCAACCATGTGTGAATTTCTGTAAATGTTATAGAACAACTGTTAAAAGCAAGTCATTCATGGGTCTAAAAGTATATACATTAGATGTGGGTTAACTTGCATTATAGCTGGTCTTATAGCTGAATTATCGTAAATAATGTAAAATCAATTAATTAATCTAGCTATCATTATGATCATAAATATGAGATTGAATGAATGCAGTAAAATACAATAAAGAAAAACCATTGTTCACTGTCCTGCACTTCTTACATTACATGTATATATTGTCTTCCAAGAAACCTCTAGCACAGATTTACACACAGATACCTATAGATACAGGATAGTGTGTATTGCATGATTTTATTTATTGTTTGTCAAATAAGCTCTTGGACGCGTCAGTGATATGAATCTTATGAGTTTCCCCTCCAGATGAATTGCAGACCACGCATAAAAAGTGCTTGTGAGACCATTTCTCAGTGGGACTTAATTAGCTGAAGGACTGAGGGGGTCATTATTAGCTGAAGGACAGGTGTTGCCCCATTCAGCCAATAGTCTAGGACGTTGATGAGGAGGCCTCATGCACAGACTTACACATCTTGCAGCAGAAAGGGACGGAGTCAAAGGTATAGATGAAGACATAAACGATGGTGTGTATTCTGTGTAATGATGTGGAATAGATAGATAGACCATTATTGATTAAGAGGGGAATTCAGTTGACATAGCAGCACGGTAGTAAGTAAGGATGAATCAAAGCTACTACAGTAAGCCTATAAGGTTAAAGGTAGGGTAACAATAATATACGACCTGACCCTCTAGATCTGGGCAGCTTAGGTGTGTTGTTTCAAGGCAGTTGTCATAGCTTTTAGCAGCTGCCTGCCACACCATATTGTTTAGGGGTAACGCCAGCTGCCTTGCGCATAATAAAGGTATACTGTAGCACATAGTGCCAAATAAAGCGGTATAGTGCAGAGCAGACGATGAGGCCTAAAGTCTATTGCACATGCTTATGTGTAACACTTATCACATAAACAGAATTTCATAGTTTGAACTAAACTAACAAGTTCGGCTCTGGAGGCTTGATATTCACAACACTTCCAACACAATGGCTCCTCCTGCCAACCTCAGGAACAGACAATTCCATGTCATCTAACTTTAAATGTGTTAGTGCATTTGAACCTTTTCCCACTGCTGTAGGCTTAGAGGCTGTCTGGTTAAACAGAAGGTCTCTGGTTTACCTCCTGGCCCCGGTCTAAGGTTAGGTGCCATAAACATTTCCTGTTCCGGGTTCTTTTCTCATAACATCATTCGATTGCCTCAGCAGGAGATTTGAAGGTGTCATGTGTTTCCACCTGTGCAGCCCCCTTGGACAAGATGTAGAGTTGGTTGATTTGGCGCAATTTGGTTTTCAGAGTGGTCGGCATCTTTGAAGCGGTAGGATCCAGATTCCCTTTGTATTTCTGCAGTTTTTATTATGCTGACACCTATTGACACAAATAGCCTTTTCCCCATTCCGATCCATATTTTTGTTCTGTAAACTTGGCCATCAGTACAAAAAAGTGACAAAGAATAATAAGTCACACACAAGTGCCATCAATTATTGTCACAAACCACTGTGAGAATACATAATACCTCATTTCGGAAAGCCATGCATTGGAGAGACTATAGTGCCCCTCAATAATACGAGGAACCGATAGTGAATTGCTCGACTTGAATCCACGGTGCCTGCATTGCAGAGAGCAGCTCAAAAATGACCCTCTTCCGTGACCTGGAGCTTTCCACCACCATTGTTGGAATAATAAAACAGTAACATTGCTAGTGGTAATGTAACAAATACTCCTCAGTAGTAGATATAATGCACATACCATGTGTATAGTTGATTGACAGGTTGTTGTGAGTGATTTATAACCTCCTGACAGGTTGACCAGCGATGATTGAATTATGACTGGGGGGGATTACCCCCCCAACTCCCCTTAATTCCTCTCACTTCCGCAGACCACAGACCTCCCCGGCGCAGCTGTGATGATGAGCTTGCATACTGCCCCTCGACCACAGCCACTTACAGGGGGGGTCTGGCTTGCCGCCCATAGTGAGTGTACTGTGGGTGTTAGCTTAGGTTTTCTCCACTGTGGATTCCACAGGATGTACTATACCCTATAAAATATTATATTGTTTATTATTACATAATACAAAATATAACGATACATTTGACCAAAGATCTTTTCTTGAACATACATCAACCACAATAGAGCCTTTCAGAACGACGAGTGGCCCAGGAAATAACTCCCCTTTCATTTTCCGACGTTTAGGCCGCGGACAAAGCCAACTCAAGTTGTGACAAATCATGACAATAAACACAATGTTTTGGGCCGATCAAATAATTAGAAAGAGGAAAAGAAAGGCAGGGTACAACACTTTTTGTTTTGTTTTTCTTCTTACTAATTATTTGATTGATCGCCCATACCTGCTTATAAAGGGGTAACCCTAATCCCCAGTTATAATTCAATCATGGCCTGTCAACCTGTCAGGGGGTCATAAATCAAATTCACACACACACACACACACACACACACACACACACACACACACACACACACACACACACACACACACACACACACACGTGCACACTGCACACACGCCATGTGCACGCACGCACACACAATCACCTAATTCAAACCTCTTTCACCGTATCTCCCTTCTCCACTCCCTCCTGTCTCTCCTCTAAAACCTACTTGAGGAGGGCTTAGAGAATGTCTCGTTCTTTGTCTTATATTGCCGCTCCCCCCTGATCTGTTTTTCTGAGGTCACAGGCTATGCAATTAATCTGATGCTTGCAATTAACTCCTTCACTATGACTTTACTTTAGTGCAGAATACGAGGAGTTGCGCTGCCCACAGCAAAGCATGGCAGGTTATGGTCATCACAGCTGTCTGTTTGGACTGCCAACTAAATAACCTGAGAATGGACTGAAGGATTTCTCTTAAAACGTGGTGGGAATGATGAGCGGTGCGGTTCCCTGACTTTGAGCTGGAAAGGTCAAGGTCAAAATGAGTCTACATAAAAGGTCAATATGTAGTTGAGCTTTTACCGCAAGTTATGTTGGTGTGAGCAGGGTTTACGACCCTGTGTGCATTAGTTTGAATGCTCTTGCAATTGGCACCGGACCATGAGGAAAAACGCCAGTACAGCGGATTGTTGTGAGTTCATATCCTGTCTCAGGAGTTTGTTCTTTCCAATCCTCTATTCACAGGAACATTTTCTGAATGTGGATTTGAACTTATCCTGCATTTACATCTGTGGTGATCTGGGAACAGAGCAAAACGAGAATGCCTCGAAAAGAAAAGAAAAAAGATTTTTGGCTGTCTTTTCTTTCTCAATCTGCTACCCTTCTTTCTCTCCCCGTGCTGCTCTTGACTTTGGCTGAGTAATAAATCATTGAGTTTGGATGAAGGGAAGCGGGGAGCGCGCTCACACGGTCCCAGTGACCTAGAAACCCCGGCAGAGCTCTGTTCTTCACTTGGTTGAGTATCTGACAGAGCTTCTCAGGTCAGCCCAAGCCCTCCCAATCTGTCTTCACCTTTCAGCTGCTTCTACAATCTAAAATGTGTTAATTTAACTCTTGAGAGTGTACAGTACAAAAGGACCCAAATGCACACTATCAGGGCAAAATACAACTGTGGCTACTTTGATTTTACAATGGAAGAGTTTGCATTCTAAAGAGAGATCATAGCTGCTTGCAATATACCTGCTATGGTATTGGTAATTTGCACGGATTACTGGGCTGAACATAAAGATACCTCTTATTTAGGTTCAAGTCTCAAGTGGTATCTATTATTACGGGTTATGGGTTGTTACAGGCTGTGTGTACGTACAAAATTAAAAAATATTTTTGTTTGGCTCTTCAGACATTGTAGCAGTAAAGCAGTGCCAGTAAGTAATAGTGAATAGAAATTTTAAAAAAAATGAATAAAAGTCGATAATAAAGCAAATATTCACAACAAGAGAAACAGGTTTGTCTATATAGCTATATAGGTACCTCGCATCACCAGGCTTTCCACCTCAGAGGAAGGGAAAGGAAGTTCCAGATTGAGGGTTCCGGCCTGATGACTACAAAACAATGACTACAACATGATGTAATATCATCCGCTCCTGACCGGATCATGAACCCGAAAAGGAATTCTGCCAAGGCTAGGGGTTTATATACTAGTGTATCAACATGTACTGTATATATTATTATGAGCATGCTGAGGCATGCATATAAGCTGTAAATGGACCTGTGCCATTTATGCCCAGGACATCAACAACATCTAATGTAGACATATTGTGAGCATGTGGAAGCTGTAGCCTGTGCCAGTGTCCTTGGCTTTAATTTGGCTTGGCTCTATAGCGCGTCCATCTGTCTCTTTTTCCAGGGGTGAGAGCTGTTTAGCAGCCTGCATGCCGGTGGCGGTGTCGACATAGAAGGCCCGCAGGCCGAACCTCTTCAGTCACCTGAGAAAGTAGAGACATTGTTGTGCCTTCTTCGCCACCTGTTCAATGTGTACTTCCCAGGTGAGTTTGTCAGTGATGTGTACTGCCAGGAATTTGAAGTCATTGACCCTCTCCACTATGTGTGTGTGTGTGTGTGTGTGCGTGTGTGTGTGTGTGTGTGTGTGTGTGTGTGTGTGTGTGTGTGTGTGTGTGTGTGTGTGTGTGTGTGTGTGTGTGTGTGTGTGTGTGTGTGTGTGTGCGTTTGTGTGTGGGGGTTCTCTCTGCCTGCTCTCGATCCAGTCTCCACAATCAGCTCTTTGGTCTTGTTTGACGAAATGTGAAGAATCGTTCACTTTGTGATACAAGCACCAAATTTGGCACGTATAGTTTTTATTGGTATAGTTTTTCAGAAATGCCTGTTAGACACATTGAAAATCCAAGATGACGGTCGCATCAAATGTAAAACAAGGTTTTTCGGTGTAGAACATCTGTCTTAACATCTATCTAGTTATCAAAATGAATATTATATGCCAATGAAAATGTAATATGGCTTCTAGTTTTCAAGATGGCAACCATTTTGAACTGTAACAAACCAAGACCTTGATTACTTGAATACTGTACTTAAGTAAACATACATTATGTGAGTATTTGTATTTTTGGATACTTACAGCACCTGACTTTCACATTTTTTTATATAATTGTTAATCAATTGTAACTTTAAATAATCATGAGGGATTTGAAGTCATACCATCCCTGATCCCACCTTACTAGTGGACACAGTTAGTTATCTCCTAACATGGATGTATCCCAACAACAGTGGACTGGATTTTAGGGAAAACTTGTCTGACTCTTCCCTCTGCTAAGCGATGTCTCTCTTTCCCCAAGAACACTGGGCTCAATGAGGCTGGTGGGAAGACAACACCTGACTAAACCTTTCTGGTTTCCCACCAGCCTACTCTGTTTGCTCAATGTTTCCATCACACCACAGGTCCCTAAAGTCACACATATTGAACGGCTGTCATTGCAAAGGACTGCACATACTGTAGCATGGCATGCCGGTCGGGAGCGGATGGTAACTTCCGTCATGTTGTAGTCAATGATTTGTAGTCATCTGGCAGGAAACCACAAGGCGGAATCAGTACTATGAATGGGTACTTCTTATTCCGCCTTGTGGTTTCCTGCCTGATGACTACAAATCAGTGACTACTACAACATGACGTAAATTACCATCTGCTCCAGACCGGTTCACACGGCAATTTTGGAATACAGACCAGGCTTTCCTCCGAGGTGGAAAGCCTGGTGACGCGAGGTTAGTAGACACAGCAAAGACACATCAAACCATTTCCCACCCACCTCAGTGAGACTACAACAATCCTGTGTCAAACCTTCCATGTGTTCCACCTCAGAACACATGTTCCATCTCTGCAGTACAATCCCAGGCTTTTTTCCCCACGTTTCTGCCAATGCACAATGATTAAAAAACCCAATTAAAAAGCAAAATACACAGATATTGCCTTGGCCAATACGGTGTCTGAAGAAGTGTTGTCTTAGAGGTAGCCTGCTCCTTTGATTCCAGCCTCAAGGTAATTAAAAATCAAACATTCATACCAACAGTCATACCATATCTCCATCTCAGAGCTGGGTTATAGATGCCTTGTGTGCGTATGCGTGCGGTACAGGTTTTAATCCTGGTGAGATATAGTGGCTTATATGATGCAGCAGTTAGTTATTATGCCACACATACTGGAGTTGGAACAAACATCCACAGGATCTGAGGCTTGTACCAACTCTGAATACTTTTAAAGTTATCCACTGCATTTTGTCTATGAAAATGAAAACGCACATTTTTCTTACACTGTTTTTATTAGTCTTTTATATTCCAATGCGTTTTCATTACTTATTTATTGAATTGCCTTTGTGTAAAAATGTGTACGAAATGTGCTATACAAGTAAACGTACCTTGCCTGGCTTTGTCTTATTGTTTGTTATTGTTGTGTGTGTGTGTGTGTGTGTGTGTGTGTGTGTGTGTGTGTGTGTGTGTGTGTGTGTGTGTGTGCGTGCGTGTGTGCGTGCGTGCACATGAGCAAGAGTGGGGGGGGGGGGGGGGTAATGTATTTTTATTATGGGAGTCTTGTCATATTTGAACTGAAGTGCACTTGTGGGAGTCGTGAGATGTTGGAGTCAGATGCCTTTGTTATTCCTTGGAAATTAGGTATCTCTCTAATGCCTGCCCTTCTCACTGATGAGTCATCTCATGTTGACAGAGAACATCCATTAAAGGGAATATCGAGTTGGATTTGTGCTGATCATAATAATTTCAGCCTTGAACTTAATTGTATAGTCGGTCACCCACAGGGTTTTTTTTCTGTATGTACCACGAAAACAGTTGTTTGCGCTCTTAGAATTAATTGCTTCTCAGCATGTAGCAATTAAGGCGGACAATGTTGTTCTCAAGTTGCTTCCACATCTAAAATATCACAGAGGCCATAACAACCCCAGTTGGGAGAGTGGAACATGCAAACAATTAAGAGCAACAACAGGGATTTGGAGAGCCTCGACCACATTTGAGACCACATCCACACACTCACAAGAGGCGTGTGTGCTGATAACCATTCAAATAAATGTTCTCCTCATTTTTCCTCAATGTCTACCAAGACAATAATCACAAGTAATTATATGAATGTCCCCACCAACGTATACACCAAAGCAAATTGCCATTCACTTTATAGGCTTAGTTCCTGATTGTCTTGACTTGCAAGTCCTAGACAAATACTGCTTTTGATGATTGTTTGTTTGTTTTTATGTGCATAGGCCTACAATGTAACTGTATTGAGGTGTCTAGACTCTAGAACCCAGAGTAGGCTGTCATTGTAAGAATTGGCTGACAGGCTGTCACCATTTGACAATGTCACAATGACAAGCACATAATTAGTCTCCTGCTCAGTAAGAAACTTGCTCTTTAGATACCTCAATAAAATGACATAGCACTGTGAAAAAAACATGTCGAAAAACAAGACATCAAAAAACAATTTGTCATTATCATCTTTCATTTTACCGAACTGATTATTTTACAAAGGTTACAGTCATTCAGTGATGGCCTAGTGTTTATCCATATACGCGTGTCCACCCAGCTCTCATTGTCTTCAATGCATTCCATTACGTCTGGCTCCAGTTTGCCTCCCAGTGCAACAAATCTACCAGCTGGAATTGCTGGACCAAGAAAGTGATCGATGTTCATGTCCTCACCTTATTTACATACAGTAGCCTTGATTACAGAGATCCCACAGCCTGCCAATTGGACATTTTTGAGGAGTGCTAGCCCCTCCTATATGCAGGTTTAATGTTTGTTTTAAAAACGCCATTGACAATGAAGGGAAAATTCATGTCCCTGACACAAACATTAAATGCCATTAACAATAAAGAGAATGTAATGTTTGTTTTGTCCTACCTAATCAACATGAGTTAGACTTTAATATATTAGCGCCTCTCACTTCACACAGGGTTGTTTTTTTTACCATAGGGAGTAGGGACCATCGGTGCCATAATTCTTCCCTCAACAGTTGAGAGAAAGAAATATGCAGACAAACAGAGAGACAGACAGAGTTTTCTCAATTTTATAGGATTGTACGTATAGGGTTGTATTCTGATGGGTTTTTAAATAAGCCAGGTATAAATCAGTATCCAGAGCTATTAATCAAGCACTATAGAGGAATTCAATAGTCTGTAGCTGTCATTACTGGCTTTTGACTATCTTGCATGAACATTGCCAAACGTTGACAGGCGTTAAACGTTGACAATTAACGATAACTGTTGAGACAGTACTTAAAATTCTCTACCGTGTATATTCATCAGTATATATGTATGGTATACTAATTGTTAATTTGTATTCATTTATACTGTATACTCAGTGTTGATTCATGTATTATATGCATTTATATTTATTGATAGAATGACTGTTCATTATGTTCACTCATTCAGAGAACCAGTGCAGATATCTAACAGTTCATTTTATCTCTGTTTTAATTTTTATACTTGTTTATCTTGATTTGGTTATTGACTGTGTAGTCTGTGTTTCATTCTCGCTGCTGTGTTGCTGCTATGATACCAAAATGTCCCCCCGGGATCAATAAAGGTTTATCTTAAATGAATAAAGAGAAAGGCGGTTCCCTTAATTGCAGTTGTCCCGCCACCTTATTGAAGTGGAGACACAAAGTCAAACGTAGTTTATCCCTGAATCAGCTACGAAAGAAAAAGAAAAACCATGAATACTAAGTGGACTACGGTATTTTTTATTCAAAGCTTTGCTTTAATAAAAAATATGTGTAGCTGGCTGATTGCATTGCACTTATCAGACAGATTTATTTTTCCCCACCAAATCAACAAGCTGGGCAAATATATATTACCACAGTATCTGGTCTTCTGTTTACATCCATTTCCCACAGGGAAAACACATTAAAACTTTCTTATTCTCAACACAAGTTTGAAGACACTCTCATTTTTTACTGACAGGTCTGTAATAAGATTTCAAGGAACAATTTAGTAACTCTACTACCCACCAATTACAAGCCAGTTAACGAAGGCACAAGGACATGACCATCTACCCTCAGCACCACATTTCTTTTGACTTTGTGCTGATAAAATAATTGCTGGAAAAAGAAACCCAGTCTGCATTTTCCTCGCTTGGATTTCTGGTAGTGCTGCTGTATTCAAGACCACCTAAAGGGGTTCTCAACCTTTTTGGCTGGGGACGCGCGGAAATGCTTTAGCATTTCTCCTCAAAACATGATTTACAATACTGTGCCTATCGGGAGGGAGGCCTATCGGGAGGGACGGACGGACGGACGGACGGACGGACGGACGGACAGACAGACAGACAGACAGATGCTTGCTTTTGTACAAAATAATGTTATAAGAACATGTAACATCCATTGTGCTCATGATGTACTCTCAAAGTCTCAGGAGATGTGATTCTGGGATGATTTGAGGTAGTATGGTTCATTTTTGTTTTCCGTCTAGTTAACTAGACCGAGGGAATTAAAGAAAAATGGCTCATTTGCTATGTGCAAATGAGCAAATCCTCTGGGAATTGTGTAACAGCTTGGAGTTTGTTCTATATACCAAGTTTGTTTGATGAATGCCAAATGTTGTGTGCTGGAAAGTGCATTCATGTCTCATTGTTGTTTACACATGAGTGCGTGCAGATGTTTGGCGTATAGTGAAGCTGTAGACTGCTCTCTTGATAGCTGCTCAGTAATGTTCAATCATTGTCAAGTGGTTTGTTGGCATCTCCTACTGCTTTCACATGTTATATGAATAACTGATGAAGTTAACAGTCATTCATGTTGTAAACAGTAGGCCTATTGGATGATTATGGATACGGTCATATAATGAGTTTATTGTTAAGATTTACAGCTAGGATGATGGATACCGACACAATTATGACCATGTCCATTTGCCCCTTGCTGGCAAATTATCAATTCATGAATTAATTGATCATTGATAACCTTGATTAACTGGTTAGTTGATAAGCACATTATATTCGGCACATTATATTCCTTAATCAAATATTTACTTGAGCATTTGAGATACAATTGTATTGTATTCCTCATAAAATATGCCATTGCCTAATGGCATATTGTATGAGGAATACAATTAAATGAAAAGTCTTGTCTGTCACATCACATGCAAAAGCGGGACCTGAGATGTCCCTCTTTGACCCGAGATGTCCCTCTCTGACCTGAGATGTCCCTCTTTGACCCGAGATGTCCCTCTCTGACCTGAGATGTCCCTCTTTGACCTGAGATGTCCCTCTTTGACCTGAGATGTCCCTCTCTGACCTGAGATGTCCCTCTTTGACCTGAGATGTCCCTCTCTGACCTGAGATGTCCCTCTTTGACCCGAGATGTCCCTCTCTGACCTGAGATGTCCCTCTTTGACCTGAGATGTCCCTCTCTGACCTGAGATGTCCCTCTCTGACCCGAGATGTCCCTCTCTGACCAAAACAATCTTCACAGAGACCATGCATTTCAATGACCAGACAAATAATTTGCCATTTTTGTTCACGGAAAACTGATCAGTTTGCTAAAGCTGTTGTTTCAAATATGATGCAAATTGTTAACTTCCTGTCCAGTCTACTGGTCCAGCTAATGAAGTGATGAACAAATGTTTCTAAATGCTCTGTGGAGGTCCAGCTGCTGGTGTATGTGATACACAAGATTTAAGCATGGTTTACTGCTAAATGTGTGTGTATGTGCACGTCCCAGCGTATTATAAGTAATACTATAAGTCAATGCAAAACTATACTGTTTCAGAGAGACATACAGCAGGAGAGAGAGATTAGCTTAATTATGGTCCAAAGTATCAAACATAATGTCACCTTCCTGCAGTTGTGTGTACGTGTGTGCTCAAGTGACGTGCCAAACGCCTATGTGCTTTCATACAGAATGTGTTTCTTCGTGTGTGTTTACATAACCCTCTAACTGATCTCTGGAGAGAATGCGTTAACACACATCAAACTTCAATGACAGACACTCATGGAGCTCCACACACTAACTCCTGCTTCGACTAAACAAGCGCCTGCCATCAGACGGGGCCTTTGAAGAAGGATACGGAAGACAGACACTCTGAAATACAATAAACAAAACAAAAGCTACGTAGCACCCAGACAGGAGAGTATCAACATGATCACATCAGAGAGAGAGAGAGAGAGAGAGAGAGAGAGAGGGTGGGTGGGGTGAGGGGTGTACATGCTTCTGAAGAGAAATAGATTATTAAGACGCATGCAGTGCACACCAGTGAGTAATGGCGGATTTGAGAAACGGAAACTGTAGAAGCTGGGTTGAAAATGCAGAGGTGAAGTGAGTGACGTCAGAGCACAGACACAGCACAGGAGTAAATGGCACCTCTGCATACTCGTCATACGTCACAGTGTATGACATGGTGCGAACAGGCGAAAGTAAGGGGATTGTGAACAGCACGATGCGGACAGCATGTTGCGAACGGGGATTTTTATATAGGATAAATTGTCAATTACTTGCATGAGATGGAGAGAGGTGGTGCTTTAGCAGACAGTTTGAGGGTCCAATAGAGTTAAGAGGTTTTGTCCGAAGCACTTTAATACTTTTCTTTGGTTTCATTTTTTAACCAACACAGACGTGTTGGGTGTAAGAGACCTTTTGGTTGTACCATTTGTGGCAAAAGCTTGTACATATCCAAGACCCACACAGAAGAAAACCCTTTACCTGTACTTTTTGTGGCAAAAGCGCTCAAACTTTCTTTTTCCTGCTCGATCTCCTCGATTAAAAAAAATCAGACTGTCTAATAACAGTGTGGGTCTAATTAGAACGTGACATTAGAACACAGGCTCAACAGGCTTAACACACAGGCTACCGGGTTGCACCTTAACACGCTGTGATAAATGAATAAATAAAACAGGAAAATGAAGCGAGTGAAGCAAATTATTCTATCAAGGAGGGGAAACATTGGTCCCTGCCAACAGAACAACCCATTTGCCTTTTTATGAGGATTATTCTGAAGTTGCGTAATTCAATTTGACAATTGGCATATGTCGACCACGCCCCTCTGCCCTACCCCTGGTGCTGCGGCCATCTTGGATCCTAAACACAATGTAAACAATGGGAGCGAGGCGGGGAAGCGAAAGGCTGGGGGTCTTGACATGAACATTTTTGGTTGTTAGACAATAAACTGTGCGTGCGTGCGTGCGTGTGTGCTCGAGCCTGCCTGCCTGTCTGTCTTCGTGCATGCCTCTGTGCATGTGTGCGTGGCCAGATGCTGGATCATTAGATTTCAGGAGTGCCACACACACACAGCTCTGCGCTGCACTGCTTCATTATTGTCCTTTTCGCTCCACTTCCCAGCCTAATCCTCATGGCTGTGGATCGTGGGGAGCTGAGCGCACACACAGGAGCTCAGAGGCATTGCATCTTCAGTGCTAACAAACCACTCACTGCACTAGCCTTTTTTTCTCTCCACTCTGTGCCTTATTTACAGTTGCTTAGTGTGCTTTCTCTTTACGCATACAGCACACGCTATCTCTGTTAGTCTGCACTGGACACGTCTTGGCGTCTTTCGCCCCAACATTCACTCAAATTCAATGTTTGTAATCCATTTCAGTGTATAAAAAATTACGTTTTCATGATTGCTGAATGGTGTCTGAGTTTATTTAATGTTTTTCTGAAACGGGGGAGTGAGAGTGTGTGTGTGTGTGTGTGGGCGGGGGGTAAAAACTAATCAAGCTTATGAAGGGAATAAGCCTCTTATGTGAATTCAATTTTCAAAGGGTCTATGAATCGCAAGCAGGAGTATAGTAGACGGTGGGGTAAGGTGTTGAAAGTAATGAAGTTCCACACCACCATACTGTAACACCTTTTCATGTCGCATTCACCAAGCTGTGAATGTAAGTCTGGGAATGAAAGGAATCGGTGGTTCAACAGCAGGTTGAGATGTAACGACCAATGAGAATTAACTAATTGCTTCAAAATATGTATAGGCTAGGTGTGAGCCAGCTGACTGCCTAATCCATACATTGTACATGTTGTGCAATTAAACTTACACTGATTATACAGTACTCTGTGTGTGTGGGTGTGTGTGTGTGTGTGTGTGTGTGTGTGTATGTGTGTGTGTGTGTGTGTGTGTGTGTGTGTGTGTGTGTGTGTGTGTGTGTGTGTGTGTGTGTGTGTGTGTGTGTGCGCGCACACGTGTGTACATGTGCGTGCGTGCATGCATGCAAATTAGTTTAGCCCTGTATGTCTTCCGGGCATTCCTTCATATTGGGGCAGTGACATGATTGGTTTCCCCAAGCCGTTGCAGGATTGCTGGCAGTTGTTCTCACCACTGTTGTACCCCAGTCACATGTATAGACGTCATTAGATACAGTAGTAGGCCGAGATCTAGTCAAGATCCTAAAGGTTTTACATTAAAATAGTTATATCTATTGCATTAAAAAAAATCACAAGCAGACTGTCAACTAAATCTGTAGTGTTTCTCATCAATGAGTTATATTGCCTAGGTTTGCAAAAACCTAAATACTAAATTTGAACAAGATACGCAAAGTGAACAAGAAGAAACGTATCAGGAACAGCAATGCCTGCACTTCTATCTGATTCTGCCCATCCCCGCACACACACATAGGCCACAGAAACAGAGAGGCGCTGCAGTTAACACATAACAACCTAATCGCAGAGACAGCGCTCAGAACAGCAAGAGATCGGTCAATACAAAACTACACAACAGGTAACCTCAGAGTGAAAAAATGCAGGATCGTTTTATTTAGGGTGGGGGCAGCCACACGAGAGAGACTCGGAGTAGAGCTTCCTGTCAAAATATGACCCCCCCAGTCAAAAAACACTTTTGAAATAGACACTCATGCTTTCCAAGGTGTGATTTGGGGTCCTAAGGATGAATACAAAATGAATATCAACATCTTAAAACCAAAATGTTGAATTGTGGGTTTGAGCTCACATGCCCTATTGATGTAAATCAAAAGGGGGGTAACTACCGTATATGTAATTTGTAAGTTCATTAGCGGTATACTGTGGTTACTTTGCGCCCCGTTTGATGCGTATGTATCGTAGCAGCATATGACGTCAGGGTATAACTGGTATAACTAGCTCTCAATGATGACGTAATAAAGTAATGACGATATGTTTTAGTGTCGGGAGGATTAAAGGTAAATGCCCCTATGTATACATATATGTAATCTGACACCAATGCCATATCAAGCACAAGTAGTCATTACGTCATACGCTGGCACGGCGCATACACATCAAACATCGCCCTGAACGGAAACTATTACTTGCACTCTCTGCTTGCGCAAGTAATACATAGCTCACATGTCATTGCTGAGTTTGGACGCACACAGCCCGTGACACACACGCTGCTGTTTTGCAAATAGGTCCATCTCCTCCTCGATCCTGTCCTGTCTGTCTCTATCACTGTGGTAGTGTGGTCCGTCCGTGACACAGCCTAAACCTAAGCATAGCCTAAGTGGTACAGGTGGCGGTGGGCTGGCTGCGTTAGCTATCTCCGATGCAGATGTGGTCCCCATTTGCGCTGGCACGGCACATTTGGCATTCGAGCGACATGTCAGGTTTATCCTTAAACGAGGACGACCGCAACTCCAGAAAGACATGGGCCTGCCTGCCTGTAGATTAGCCTACAGTAGGTTACCCACGTTGGGAGACTTGACTCTCCATGCTGCAGCAGACATCAGTCCACTCTGCACTACTCTCCAACATCCCTCCAAGTCATGAAAATATTCCAGCAGAGGTAGCGCAAATCCTCGTGATTTTAATTGCTTGTACACTTGGAAATATCCTACCGATTTCATATGACATGCCTTATATATATATATATATATATTCTCTCTGTTTTTACTCACTACCGCTCCACGTTATTACAGCTCCGGTGGTCACCTCACCACCGAAGATCCAGACTATGAATAGGCTTTAAGTGTCTCGATGATGTCACAAGATGTCACTCGTGACATCTCGTGAGATGCACGTTTTCATAGTAAGCGTGACCTTCCCTCGCAATTCATACATGAATACTGTATGATTCGTACAATGCAGTACAAAACAATTCATACAATACAGTATAACCATACCATGCCATATATTTCAAGTGCAAGGTCATTCATTTGATTAGGCATTATGTTCTAAACAGCCACACATTCTGAGTACCTTAGCACAATTGTGGTGCATTTCTAGAGCTATTCCACAGTGTGACAACGTTCTGTTAGAAAGAAGTTTGCAGATAGTGTGATTATAGCCTATATCTAACTTCAATAATCAAGCTTGTGGGCCTCCCCTTTACTTTCTCTGGGCAGCAATCCGTGTAATAGACAAGGGATCTGCAGAGGGGCTTTCTCTGCCATAGAAACAGATAATCACATTAGTGAGATGGTGATGTACTGTACATGGCTAGGGGGCAAATTGCACTGTGCTCGGTGGAAACCACAAACTGTGAAATGATTTTATTCCAGCTTCATCCATGTTTAAGTTGTTTGTGTGGATGTGAACAGCCCCATTCAGGCCTCCAATGGGTGTAATGTAATAGTCTTTTTTATTTTCAATAGTCTTTCTTAAACCAACTTATCCTGTCCCCCAGCTACCTTATCTTGTCACGCTGTCATGACAACACAATGCTAAATAGCATGCGTCAAATGAGATACCCTTTGGTGATAGAATAACCTTTGTCAGCCTTGATTATGTTTGATTTTTATAGTGGATTGTTTTAATTGTACACTATTTTGTGCAAATATGCACTTTTGCATATTTTGAATGCATCATTACAGTTATTCCCAGTGAAGCACATTCACTTCTTATAAAGTTCCCACAAAAACCTTTTTGACTTGATTAAATTTCCACATGCAAGGACTTGGCACAGTCCCCGCTGATTGTGTACAATCAGTATAGAAACAACTAAGACTTTAATGAAGGTTTTCAGGTTGAAATCATTGCAATGTTTCCAATCAAGTATACACGGATGCCGATAAGACTGCGTTCTTCATGCCTTATATTGACATTCTGCATGGTTAAAACTTTTAAACACATCTTCATATAGTTTTTCACAAAGGTAACACTTCTTGCATTTCATTTAATGCAGTATATGCATACTTAGAATGCATTATGATCTGCTTTTAACACTGTATATTTATTATTCATACAAACTCAATTCTTCGTAATGCTTTATAACAACAATCTAAACACTTAAAGTAAGCATTTTACAATGACTTACTATGTCTTATACTTACTATAACACTTTATACATTACTGGCCACTCTTGGATCATAGTGGATTTATAATTACCGTAGTTGTAATAATAATAATAATGTAATAGTTTATTATACTGAGTATAATAATAATTCTCGCTCAAAGAACAGACACTGAAAATGTTTTTTTGGAAATTAATATATTGTAAAAACAAATTCTATATGTAGGCTTACTGTATGAATGGTTTTATTCTATGTAGGGGGGCGGCACAGAGCTTGTACCTCTTCCTTTTCTGTCTTTCTTTGTTGGGAGCGGCTGGGGGCTTCACAGTGCACACTCTGGCTGTCACCAACCTGACAGAGGCTGGGGGCTTCACAGTGCACACTTTGGCTGTCACCAACCTGGCAGAGGCTGGGGGCTTCACAGTGCACACTTTGGCTGTCACCAACCTGACAGAGGCCACTTTGTGGGGAAGCTACTGCGGTACAGCTTTTCCAAGCCCTTGCAGAAAGAGTCTAAAGTGCTTCATCTGATTCCAGGCCAGGTTTATTATTGTACACACCAGTGTCTCAGGTGGCATTGTATTGTATTGCTATTTTATATTTGTCTCTGCGAGGCCATACGGCTGTGCGTCCCTCTGGGTTTGTGTGTTTGTGTTTGTGCAGTGTGTGTGTGTGTGTGTGTATGTGTGTGTGTGCGCGCGCATGCGTGCGTGTGTGTGCGCGCGCATGCGTGCGTGCGTGAAGGGTTAAACCTAACCCACAGTTGCAGTCATACAGTACATATGTCATAGACGACTGACGTTGTAGACAAAGTTCTAGATCCAGCCTGGGATGCATGCCATTCCTGTTTTATATCTATTGAAAATATAGGGATTTAATTTTGTCATTTGCATTGCAACACGTTGTAGATTTAATAATTTTGGAGGAAAACATGAAAGATTTTGACAATTTTGAAATAAATTAGAAATGTTTTAACACAAATCTTCTCTTTTGGGGGTCCCAGGATGGAGGTCCACAGCCTAATACATATCAATTTGGGGTCCTTGACATGAAGATATCAAGGACCACTGCTATAACGTATACTAATGTATTCTAATGTATGGGGCTAAAGTGGTTAAGAATCTATTCTGTTTAATGTAGTCTTTTTAGCGAGACAATCATGCACAATAGCAGCAACCTCTCTTTTTGACCTGAATGGAACAAAACCTTCATTAATATCAATGGAAATACCTGTAAAGGCAGTGACATTACAAAACTAAAGGTGCATGACTTCACTAACTACTTCCCCAGAGTAGAAGCCACAGCTACAGTACCAGTCTACCAGAGTATGGCATGGCAATATTATACTCACAAAAAGGTGCAAAATAGAAATGGGACATTAATGCACATTCGCATTCACAGGGCCTCAGGAATGGAATGAGCCATTAGTCATCAAACATAAACAAAATAAAGTTAAGGTTAAGAAATGCCACTTGGAAAAGATCCCAGAGTAAAATCAGGGACAGGGATCAGTGGAAGGGACAGTGAATAATGTGCACATACTGTATCATAGTTCTTGTTTTGTTGTTTCTTTGTTTTGTTTTTATCGACCACAAAATGTTAACACCTTTTCCACCGGCAGTATCATTCAATAAACCTGCACCTCATCTGTTTTCTCATCTGTGTTGAATGAATGAATGAATGAATGAATGAATGAATGAACGAATGATTTTATTTGGCGTAAAAAAGGGCACATTGCTGTCCAGAGGGCAAGGGCAGGTGGTGCTCTAGCACCCCCTAGTGTCTATCTGTGCACGCCACTGCATGTCGTGTGTTTCATGTGTTCCTAACAAAATGAAACATTTGTTGAGATGTTTTGAGTAAACATTATTGTTCTTTGTGGATAATCAGATACATTTGCATAATCCGTGGGATTATTAATGCATCACATGGCAATTCAAACAAATCAACATCACAAGTTCATAACTGTGTGTGTATATGCTTTGTACATGTATGTTTGCATTTCGTCTAGCTGTGCCTGATAGGGAGGCTTGCACAAAACACTAAGACTTTCTGCTCTCATCCATCCAAAGCTTTCTCATCCTCCAATGAAGGCAATGATCCACCTGAACCCCATGTGTTCCCTCTTACCTCTCCCCTTGCTCCTGGGTCTCACATCAGCTGCTATAAAATTCACATCACACCCATGCGACGCGTGCAGACAATTCCAGTCCCCAAAGCGTACTTAAACCCCTGCGTGTCAACAAACGAGTCTCCCAGGTATGACCGTGTCCCGACGTGATTTAGTCTATCCTCTGTGACCTCTGGCTTGCACTGCAGGCTTTGCTTCAAAAGTAATGAATGCACCATTGACACAGCCACGCAGTGCAACACTTTCACATCTGACCTGTGGCTACGACTCCAGAGGGGCGTTCTGTTTGGCTGTGTGCTCTGTATTCGATGAAACATCCCTGCTCAGAACAGATTCTTTGCTTTCAAGTCTTTGTTGTTATTGTTGTTGTTGTTCTTCTGGTTCATTCCCATAGCAGATCATGGCCATAGCAGATCATCTGTTTCTAACTGCTTCTGTTCTTATGTCCTCTCTCACCACATCCATAAACCTCCTCGTTGGTCTTCCTTGCCTGGTATCTCCATCTTCACCATTCTTCTATCATCTCAACCTCGTATCTCTTTTTTGAAATTCCCAATCTTCTAACCTGGGATGATTCTCATAGTAATTTCTGATCATGTCCTGAGAATCATATCATCCGCAATTCCACCACCTCCAGCTCTGCCTCCTGTATTTTCACCCATGTCACGGTTTCCAAGTCGTACAGTATGGCTGGTCTCACTTTCAAGTGATGCCTATTTTTATTGTAATGACCAGCAGTATGTTCCTCTTCTAAAGTAAGAGGCATGACAATGGCCTTCGATAGGAGCACTTGTTTACACTGTAATGCAACACAAGGGATAGAAGGGAGGGGATGCTCCCGTGCAGTAAGCTACAAGCGAAGATACAGAACCTTGAAGTGGAAAAGGTACGTTTTGGCCATTGCAGATTAAACAAACTACCTCGCCCATAGGATGGTCTTCGGTGTATAGTGGGGACCTCATGTCTGCGGGTGTTGACAAAATGTGTTTCAATATGAATATTCAAAGTTTTATTATTATTATCACCCAGGGCGTACACATATAAAAACAAATGGTAGCATAACACATTCCCATAGTGAACAACAACTTATATAAGAGACAATAAAAACAATAGCAAGTACATCACGTGTCCCAAGCAAGGCATGCTGATACCGCCATTACCCGACTCAATTCTTTTTTATTATTAAATACGTGATGCGGTGGCATATGGATCAATATTGCTGCACAACAAAGCATTTTACATTTACGCCATACAAGAGAAAACAAGGTTTGGTTTTAAAATTGCAGTTAAAATCAAAAGGCATCTTTCCACAGACAGAATTACACTACAGCGCAGCCACAACAAATAATCATGCTGTTATTCTACATTTGTTGTTCTGATGCTCTAAACAGCACCAGTGACCTAAACTGCAACCATAATACCCATATGGCCGGAGAGACATTGGCAACCCTGTCAGTTAGCCGACATGTGATCCTGTATGCAAAGAAAATGGGCATCCTGTGTATGAGCTAGTCCCACAGGCCATGTCCCATTAACCTTTACCATCATGATGCAGTCAGTAGCAGTGGCACTGCTACAGTGCAGCATTTAGCTGGAGGCACTTTGAAATAAACATGCACTCTTGCTATATTTGTCTCATCCTCATGAGTAGAGGAGGGGAAGAGACAGTGATTAATGGTGGTAGAAAGTAACTAAGTACATTTACCCAATTTTGAGGCGCTTTGAGTATTTAAACTGTTTGATTGGGAACGCAGTGAGCACTTACTATGAGACCTAGCAGATCATGTCTGTCTGTCTGTCTGTCTGTCTGTCCGTGTGTCCGTGTGTCTGTCCCGCTATCCAAATATGGAGTGTGTTGCATCAGCAATCACTCAGCTCCATATATGGGCACAAAAGGGGCCAGGTCCACTCAGCTCCATATATGGGCACAAAAGGGGCCAGGTCCACATATACAGTAACAGCGGGACGTCCAAATATGGAGTGTGTTGCATCGCTTTACGATCTGCGTTCGCTTCCCGCGTTCGCGCGTCTTACTCGTACTATACTGTACAGTATGCATCTCAGAGGCAAATATTGTACTTTCCAGTCCACTACGATTATTTGACAGCTTTAGTTACACATTACTTTGTAGATTTATTTAGATTTATTATTATTATTATTATTATTACAAAACATACATTAAGCCATATTTTATACTTCACTTTGGTACTGTAAGTATAATGTAATGCCAATTCATCTAGGTCTACTTTTACTCATGTAACATTTTGAATACTGGCCTTTTACTTGGAACAGAGTACCTTTACATTGTGGTATTGCTACTCTGGTGATTAATCAACAGACTGTGTTTGAAGATAATTCAGAATAGAAATGATGCAGTGAATGCTGATAATTACCGGTATGTTTAACTTACAGTACAGCTGTTATATTCAAAATATATTGACTTGGTGCAGATTTTTATGCACTTAATTTAAACTGTAAAATAAAGGCAAGAAAATGGAAAATGTATCACATGCCCAAACCAACATATTTCTATTGTTTAATTAATTTACCCAACAGTCAGTTGTATGTCATTACATAATATGGAATGAACAAAAGCATTACCATTTTACATCATGCATTAAAGTACATATTTTTTAATTAAATTGTTTGGTTCACCCGTGCATGTGCCACACAGCAACTACAGGCATATAGATTTTGCAATTAATGTCATAGTGTCATTGGTGCTGATAAATAAAGTAAATTAGCAGAAGTAATTAGATGAGGAGCTTTCAAGTTATGCTGTAATTAGCAAGCGTGGCTTGTTGCCATGCTGAAGACAACCTGTCATATGATGAGCCAGGGATAATTCAGAAAGATGTTGTGAATAATTCACACAGCGCCATGCAGAAGAATCGACTATGATTTCACACATCTATGCCGTGACCGGATGCTATCCCAGTTTCAGATCTCAGCCATTAGTTCCTGTTAGAATCAAAGCTGATTTAATGCTACAGGCGTGTTGCATGGCTTTACATCAGACAAGCCTTTGGCCTTGGCTGACAGGAGCTGTGCAATGCACCGTCAAGCCTTGATGATGATGCTCAAAGCTTGAGCTCTTTGTTGCAAGGTAATGCCTTCTTTTGGCAAGACGGTAAAGTTGTGCCAAAACGTACACAGATTGATATTTGCAATGATTTCTTTGTCAGGACTGTCTGAAGTGCTATATGTCTTGCCGGGAATGGACCGCAGTGTGTGAGCCAGCATTTCACGGAGGCTCCGTTTAAGAATGACGATGTAATCGACTTCAGGCCTCTGGGTCCTGTGGGGCTTTGATAGAATATAGAAGATTTTCAGCGTCTACATAATGTAAATTAAGACACACATTAGCATAGCATAAAGACTGCGCACATACACACACAGAAACACTGATATAGACACAGGCTCAAACACACACACACACACACACACACACACACACACACACACACACACACACACACACACACACACACACACACACACACACACACACACACACACACACACACACACAGGCAAATGCATACTGTAGATGTTCTGTATGTCTGACACATAGCTGAATGATTAAAAACAGCAATATGATCAAAGTCCCTCTGTTCCTCCAGACAAATGCAGTGTGGTAAACTCTCTTGAGACGCAGGACGATGTGCATCCCAGTCCATAATAGTATGCACATGAAATTTTAAACGCCATGTGATGAGCGTAGTTAATATTCATAAATGATTGATACGTTGAGATGGTGAAAAGGCAAAGATGGATTTTACACAAGAATGACAGAAACCCCAAAAGAGAGTGAAAGACGTGGAAGAAGACTGAGTCTGCTCCTGGGAAATGGGAGGCAGAAAGTTGAACAGAAAGAAGGAAGAGTCCAGGCCGGGGTCCAAAAATGACATGAACACAATGTTTAGATAGGGTGCGGTTAGGGTAACCCAGTTTTCCTACTGGCTGTATGTGTGACTGTGGAGGAATAGAAGGGTTTTGGTGAAGTATAGTGGTTTGATAAATCCCTGGACATTTTAAACCCTCCACTAGAGGGAGGGGTTTTAAGAACAGATTGTTAAGAGCAGCTGGGAACGGTGGGGAGGTAAGCTCCGACAGCTGTGGGGAAATCACAGTACCTTTTCTCAGAGGTTTACTCTGGGGTTTTACTCAAACCAGTTTGACCCAAATGTATGGCAGTGTAGTACACTATAGAAACTCAAGAACTAATTTTCTAGCACTCCTTTACTCCGTCTGTTTTAGGATTGGGCGATACGACTCTTTTACAGGTAAAAAAATTATAATTGTTTAGTGACAAGTGAAGTCATGTGGTTCGTGATGTAAAACTGTGACGATGATGTTTCTGTCAAATGATGAGAACAAACTATTGGATATCATATTGTCGCTGTTGGGCAGAAACCTTGTATCCCCACACAAATGTTGTTTTTATTTGACATATTATATTAACTAGAGCAGTGCCCATGGGGCCTCTACTTGCAATGCATGCCCCACCCAGATATTATGCATTGGAGCCTCTACATCGGTGCCTGTTGGGCACTGGCCTACTTGGAACGATGCAAGTTGGAAATGTATGCCCCACCCATATAATATATGTATGTGTCCCAATTTATGCCCATATATAGAGTTCTTTGACTGGCATGCTCAAATATTCAGTCTATGCAGACGTCAGAATGATGTCAGAACAGGCCGGGCTGTCCTGTCCAGAGCCCAGGCAGAGAGAGGCCTTTTTGGGGCGGTTCTGGACACCCGTGGGTCCGTCCGTCTCGACACCAGCCACTGCAGTGGATCCATTGGTCATTTTCCTTTTTCTGAAAAGTTTTGTGCCAGACAGCAACGATACACTGCTGCTGTGAGCATCATATGGGGCTCTGACATATTTATGACTTAAGCACTCAGCATCCATTTTCCTCACACCTTTGGCTTTGCACACCACAGAAGTGTGCTGTGTCGCTGTATATTGCCATTTTATGGAATCTTGACAGGCCTTTCAGTAATGCTCGTACGCTGCTTGGGAATATAATTTCCTGTGAACTCCTCACCCTCCCACTGTGTGATTGAGTCCGCTGGAGGCTTTACAAGGAATAACCAGTGTCTTAAGAAGCACACAATAACCACAACAACAACAATTTTCTCAAGAAACGTTCTCATTTGTAACACCAAACTACACACTAAAGGGAAATGTAGTGTAACCATGTCACTCATGGTGCCTCAACCATTACAACCCCATCTCACAGAAATACGGCGAAATAGCAATTGCAATTCCGTACATACACGCCTAGAAAAATAATCTGTACATATTACACGACTACTGTTTTGACCGCGACGGAGACGTGGCTTTCTTTTGTACGGAAGTGCTATTTCACCGTGGCTGGGTGAGTTCGGGTTTGACATTATTTACTATTCTGTCCATATCGGGTTACAACTCAAACGCGACTGAGTCAGCTCTACCAAAGTTCGCAACGCTCGACACGGCAACTTGTGGCTTTTTAGGGCCGCTCGGTGGTGTCTCCCATGGCTCAAGACGGTAGAGACGGCGCCCCTCCGTCATCGTATTTCAGTGTCACATGTACGGATTTGGGGGTTTTCTAGGAATGTACTGTATGTACAAAATTGCATTTCCGTGCTATTTCACCGTGTTTGGGTGAGACTGGGTAGACCATTAACACATAACATGAATTAAATTACATGAAGCAGTGGTTTCAAACCTTTTCTGCATTAGGGCCCACTTGAAATTCAGCTGCTGTGTTAAGTGGTCAGATGGGTGGGCTGTGTGCGTTTTCAGTGCGTGTTTATTTTAATAATCAATTAATTTATACTGTTTGGCTTGGATCAATAGAACTAAACAGTATCAGTGTCACAATGAAAACATGTTTTTCTAAGTTTTAAACAAAAAAAGTACCATCATTATTTATTTGGGCACCCACTTGCAATTTCCTCACGGCCCATGCTGGGAGGTCTCCTCAGGCCCTAATCACCCAGGATTCTATACAATAGGACCCTCAATGTTAAATGTATAACCGATTTGTGTGATAGGCTGAGATAATGATGTAAGTTCACCGCAATAACAGCAAAACTGTGATGGTGATATTCCTGTCAAATAAACTTGGTGCCAACATATGGGTCTCTGACATTATTCTGACTCCAGTACTCAGTATCCAGTTTTCCTCCACCTTTGCTCACCACATGAAGTGTGCTGTGTCACTGCGTATTACGATTTTGTCAGGAATCTTGACAGGCCCTTCAGCGCTGCTTGGGAGTCTCATTTCACGTGAACTTCTCCCCCCTCCCACTGTGTGATTGAGTCTGCTGGACGCTCTGAAAGGAGATGCTATACGGTCAAGATGGTAATTACTGACAACTTGGATCACACTGAACCAAATCACCCTGGCTTCGTATCTCTGTTTTACCAACAACATCACTGGTGAACACGCGTAAAATGTGCTTGAGTTTGTGGGCTTGTGCATGCATGAGAGAGAGAGAGAGACAGAGAGAGACACAGAGAGAGAGAGAGAGAGAGAAATTATGAGCTGCTTGCAAAATTATCATAAGTATTCCTACCTGGTTAATTTACAACCTTTTGAGAGCTGTCTTGTTGGCTTAATCGTCCTTGTTACCATTTCCATGGCCACACTACAATACTGTCCGTCACATCCTTGAATGACTACAGGGTGCTCTCATTATGAACAGCAAGTCAAGTATGCTCACTCCAATGACGTAGAGCATGCACCTGTATTATATAGCCTACTACTGTATAGGGCAGTGTCTGTCTTTTCCATAACGTACTGTATGCTGAACCGAAAACTAATTTACAGTACAACAATTCAACAAAAACTAACTCTCAAATATTGCCATAAATATTGTATCAATTCACTTGTCATTCATTGTTAATTTTTTATATTAACAGAAGTTTGCTTGTCTTTTATGGTCGTGTCATATACTGTCATATGTGTATAATTGCGAGTTGCAGTTAAAACAGTTTAAAGGCCCATGAGGTAAATCACCACCAAGTTCAAGGTCAAATTAGTGATATGAAAACGGATCTCATCGCTCCACAGCCTAGATGCGCTTGTTGCGCAATCCTCTGTGTTGCACAACAGTGACACGTCATCGAAAATGTTCCCTGCCTGTTTAGCCGACGATAACGAAAATCTTAAAACGTTAATAACTCGCGATCTAAATCATCCCGCCTAATTATAAAAAAATATCCTGTGATATCCATGAGAAGTCAACAAAATGCAGCCTAGCATGTTTCTTGCTAACTTATAGAGCATCACAGTCCCCTTTCAGAACGACGAGGGCACCAGGAAATAAGTCCCCATTAACTCTACACACTCTTCTTTCTAATTATTTTTTCGGCCCAAAATGTTTTGTTTATTGTCATGATATATGTCAACTCTGCTGTTGGCTTTGCCCGAGGCTTAAATGTCTTAAAATAAATGTAATAAATCTATGGAGAAAATTAAAGGGGGATTATTTCCTGGTGCCCTCGTCGCTGCAACGCTCTATACATAATTGGGTGTCAGTGGCCAGTGTCAAAAATTTAAGACAATCTACAAGCTCAGAAAGCGGCACAACTATTACGTAAAAATTTGCCACCTCTCCAGGCTCCACCTCTCACCCCCTAACAATTATTTGTGGTTACTTGTTCACATGCAGTATACTGTACTGTATGTTATAATTTAATTATACGTTTGCTTAGGTTAGGACAGTAGGTTATGTAGTCAGTTATTATTTTAGGTGGTTTTGCTGTTTACATGCAGCACCACTTAATTTACTATACTTCGCCTGTTGTGTGACAGGGTTCATGCTCTTATTCCGATCTTGTAAGATGTTGTGAACAAGAGTGCCTAGAATTGCAAATGACATGTCTTAAATGTATTACTTGCTCTGAACCAAACCCCCTGTCACACTGATTCATGGTCTCTCCACATTTGATGTTCAATAAATTTATATCGGAGATGTTTTCCCTCTGGAAAGGTAAAATTGATATTCAAATACATTTTGTTTTTGTATATTTTATCGCTGCAAACAACACCTTTTCCTCTGCCACAACATCATCAGTATGGCTGTCAGAGCATTTGAGATAACTTACACTTACACTATAACTACACTTTAATGTACAGTGGATGATCACAAGCAGTCAAACCAAGGGTATAGCATCGGGTCAACACATAACTCACGAAGAAGAAATAAAACATTTAAAAGGCTATAAGCACTCATTTATGACAACGAAACACTTTCTGTCGCAGTTGAAGAGTAAGTTTGTACGTAAAAATGTGTACAAAAATACATGTGCAAACAGCGATAACAGGCACTTTTAAGAGGCATAACTCATGCCTCGTCTGTCTGTCTGTCTGTCTGTGGTAAGAACATCTGCAATACCACTAGGTGACCTAAAGTGACACTATTGAGCAGCCTAAAAGGGCTTATTGCTTGGTCCCGCCTTATCACTGGTTGCAGCTATATTCTTGATACTTGAATAAACGTGAATAAATATTTCATATGTACGTGCGTGTTTCTCAGCCTGCGTTCACTCGAGTGTGTGTGTCTGTGTGTGTGTTCCACTAAACCCACGTTTGTCCCCCAAAGAAGCTTGTGTAGATCAGCATTTTCATATAGCACAGAGAGGTTGCTGTATTTCATTTGATTATGCAGCTGCTGGAAAATCATCATCAACCCAACCTGCCAGGATGAATGAGTCTCAACATGAAATAAAAATGCATGTCTCCAGAAGGCTTCCCAGCGTTGCTTCCTCTGGGGGTTTTGCAATCACTGTGCATGCTGGTACTGTCTGAACTGAAGTTCCACCAACTCTAAGGCCTCTCTGCCATCTTCATACTTTCAAGTGATGCTTTACTTTATACAGTAATTTACTGAACTATGGGAAACCAAAGATCTAGCGCTCACACAAATGGGAATCCCCCTGGCGAAGGGCGATATTATGGCTTCGTTAGGGCTGCGCTACAGTAGCAGTCAAGTACATCCTGGTGAAACCGTTATCGATACTGTACAATACACTGGATGGTCTAATTACAGTTCAACAGCCAGTGTATAGATATGCAGTATTTACTTGTACTGCAAGCAATGTACTGTAGTGCTGTAATCTGCTTACAAGGATGTAGAAACTGAATTCCCAGAATGTGTCCCAATGCCATTTTCTCACCGACTCACAATGACTGTATACTGCCAAAGTCTGGTCCAGTTTACTGTTAGTCCCGTTCAATCTAAGCCTCTGTTTCATCAATGGACTGAATCGAATCGAATCGTTCTGTATATAAAATGTATCGTCTCCGAATCGCATCGTAGCCCATGCGTATCGATACGTATCGAATCGTCTTGTAAGGGAGAGATGCACACCCCTAATATATATATCAAAAAAGAGAAAAACCTTCCAAGGAAGGGACTGCACAACAGAGACGGACAACTTACTGCATCAAACTTATTTATTAGCACGACGCGTTTCGCTGTGAGCTTCGTCAGGTGCTAATAAATAAGTTTGATGCAGTAAGTTGTCCGTCTCTGTTCCCTGGAGTGTGCAGTCCCTTCCTTGGAAGGCTTTTCTCTTTTTTGATGTCTATGCCTGCTAACTGCTACTTGCACCTCCTACGGGTCTTTTTGGATGTGCAGGAGTCCCTTTTTTGTCTACTAGTTGATAACACATTTTGAGAATTACAAAAGGAAAGGGATACATGTATATTACAGATGCTTCTTACATCTTTCCGAAGATAAGTCGTCTCTAATCCATGACATGACATTCAGTGGTCACGTGGCAATTCAAAGGTATCTCTAGTTTTATCAGCCGGCCTGATGTGTGGGCAAGGGCATGATGAAAGCACACCCGACACCTGCATCACACCACCGCAGCCAGCTTGCAGTGTTGACACACAGCATGATGGATGTACTAGCGTGGTTTTCTCCATGGCCCACTCATCTTATCAGCACAGAACAGCGGGTTTCATCAGTCGAGAGGATGTTTTCTCAGCCCTCCTGTGTCTAATGTTTTTGTACCGTAGGATGTCTCCTGTCCACATCTGTAAGACATAAATGCACTGCACTTGTAGTTGTAGCCTGGCATGGCCAGTTCAATATCACTGTGTAGAATAGATGTTAGTCTGGAACTTTGTTGTGGAAGATTTATTTCCAAGGGGCGGTTTCCGACACACAGCAAAAAAAGGCTCACTTTGAATAGTGGGCTCTGATTGGTCAACCACAACACTGGGGTGAGCGAAATATAATTCAAACTGAATTATTAGGAGTGCCAGACTTTATCCTGTGGCAGATTTGTCTGGTTTCCAGGCTACTATACACTTGTTCTGTGGTGTAAAGTGCAGACACACTGTAGACATATTCCAAGTTACAAATACATTTTATTTGTAACGCACTTTACATTTTTGGAAATCACAAAGTGCTACACAGGTTTTAAAAACAAACGGCAAAAAAAATACATTTGTACTGTGTGTCTACACTATACTGTTCATTTTTCATAGTGTGTGTGTGTTACCAGTGACCATTTGTGTCTGCCAGGTGGTGGGTGTGACCAAACAAAGACAGAATGCATGCATTGATATATTTTTGAGCATTTGATGCACAAATTGGGGTAAATGTACTGAAAATCTGATAGGTCACTCTTTAACACTTTTGTCCTGTCTCGTGTCTCATGAACTCGACAGCTTGCGATGAGCATTTACCATTACTTTGTTACTTAATTACCTTTCTTTACAGTAATTTTATGCTAATGATTAATTGAGTTATCAAAAAACGAATCAACATATTAATCATTAAAACAATTGTTAGCTTCAGCCCTGATTCATACTGTGATATTTTTCATTGAGCCCATAGTGCAATGTGTTACAGTATATAACATTAATTCATATGACCTCTGAAGTACTGGGCAGGGAATTTAAGTATAGATTAACTTAAAGATTGAGTCCTTTCATTTTTAAGCACACAATTTGGTGAGCAGCAAAACATTTCCCCATTTGCAGCCATAAAGCACCTATACTTCCAGTGCAGAAAATACACAGATGTCAAACAAAACGTACAGAATGCAAAATGAATAAGAAACAGAAATGCATCAAAGGAACTCCAATATCATGAAATGTACTGAAATCTACCAGCAAATGCAGGGTGAAGATATCTGCTTCCAGCAGCACACTGCTGTAGCATGAATGATAACTCAATTCTGCAATGTAAATGATGATCTTGAACAATCAATTAAGGAGATATCACACCTTGTTTTTTAACACACTTCATCAGTGTCATACTGCATGAGTGTGAGATTATTTTCATTAAAATTCATACATGGTCATGCAGACCCGTCTCCTCCATCTCCAGGCATGTGTGATGTGCTTTAGCATCACTGCCGGCAAATAGGGTCGGTATGCACACCTGTCGTGACAGGCCTCATCAAAGACACCATGCTTCACAGTCTGCCTCCAGTATGCATTTCCACATGCGACTCCCCCGTGTGACATTTCTGAAGGCTAATTTATCCTACTTTGTTCCATGGGCCTTTCAACCAACTGTATACACCGTATATACACTGTGTAACTGAAGACTAACTGAAAACTATTTCCAAAGTTTATTTCTTAAAAATGTTAAAAACTTTGATGTTTCGCTCCCATAAACAAACGACATTCATCAGATATCTGTTATCGTAGGCATATGGGTCTGAATAACCTTTCTTCTACACTATTATAGGAAGCACCTCTTCTTGAGCACGAACGTTTCCAGGATATTTTCAACTGAAACAAGATTAATGGCCTTGCTGGGAAAACAGGTGAACTGGTGTGAAGTCATCTCCTCCCCCTCTCATGCATTGCCATCCTCTTCCCTTTCCTATTATTTTGATCTGGGTGGTATTTGTATGTCCGATCAGTGGGAATGCATTGATGTACGAGAACCCCTTCCACTGAGGTTCGGAGCCTCCCATTTCACAGGTTTGGGCTGTGAACACAGACCCCTGGCTTGCAGATCGAGGGCATGATAGTGGAACATGGCCGTGGATTGTTACCATATTATTATATTATACCATTTTGTATTATATATTACTGTATTATTATATGGCACCTGCTACAATCCTACTGTACTGTATAATGCTGCCACATAGAACGAGTTTTGCATCTCTGTTCACTTCACTGGCCCACACACACGTAGCGTTTCTATTTCAGTGGCTCTGCATTGTCTACATTAATCAATCTCCGACGTGCTTTGGCATAATTTGTCTGGGATATATCGCAATTTTCTCTCGAAATACACAGAGTGCACAGAGAGTGTGTGCAATTTCTCCACATTAATTAATTGTCATCTGGTTGTGTTTGTTGTAGCTTAATATATTTATATGTGTAATGACAGAGACAATACGCTACAGCAGGCTGTTGTTTATTTTCAGATAGTGGTGCCATGGAACAGCAATGAGGAACTATATTCAGGGCATGAACAGAGGAGGATTATCCGCAGTGAGTCAGCAAACACTGCATGCTGTATACATTGCTGACATTTTGTGAAATAAAACCAAATCATGAGCGCATCGAGTGTCACACCAATCACACACGATCTTCCGTCAGACTTTGTTTGGACTATACTGTAAACACCGTAGTGGGACACACGGAGGGAATAACCGACCTGCTCTGTCGAAAAATCATTCAAACAAATGTTTGTATAATATAATCAATAGTTTATTTCGATCTTTTTCAGTGAGACATTACAATCTAATTTTTTTTTGTGTGATCGAAAGGTATGCCTATAGGCAGAAGCTTGTAGCTTAAATGCCTATCCTTATTACATGTTGTTACATATTAATTATTAAGAAAGCGTGACGAACATACATACCAAACAAACAAAAGAAACAAATGTATACTGGTATGTACATAAATTGATCCCTAGTCTTTCAATGCTACATTTGATCACATTAACAGATTAATCAATCCATCAATCATTCCATTGGTATTTGTCCATTAAAGCCTGTTTATACTTTGCTTAATAGTATAGGTCAAGCCATCTCACAGCTTCACCCCGCGAACAGAAATACACATGCTAGTGCCAAAACGTAGTTGTTTGAAGTCCCATCCTTATCCCTGCAGTGTATGTCTTGCTTTATGACTTAGTAATTAAGTCTCAGAAATGAAATGGCTGCCTATATGTACAATACACATCAATATAGATTAGGCTACACTCAAAGGTGATGAGGAGCCGTCACACTGCAGGCTTTTCGTAGGAAGAAGCCAAGCGCCCGAAGGGTGCTTTCCCCCCCTAGTATTATACCTGCTATTATTGTTATTGCTGTCATCATAGTTTTTACTACTGCTATTTGCTTGTATTGCTCTCTGTCTCTCGCTATTATAATACACTATTATTTTTATTGTTATTATTGTCATCATTGTTTTACCATTGCTGCTATTGCTCTCTCTTTATTTCTCTGTCTCTCCTCTCTGTCTCTTTCCCCTAGCTCTCCCCGACACAGTCAAGGGAGATGGCCGCTAGTGCCTACCGTAGCTGGCTCTCCCTATGTTTCTTCAAGTTAAGGTTTTTCGTTGCCACCATTACAAAAATGTTTGCTCATGGTGGAACAACATCCGGTCTCTGTTCTATAATGTGAAGTATCTTGACACAACTTTTGATGTGTTGATTTGGCACTATAATACACTTGAATTTAATTGAACATTGGTGGGACATGCAGGGCAGAGTATTTGTGACGAGTTGGCAGTGTGGGATGGAGTAGGCTAGTATTTATCAGTCATCATGATCATGACCAATGAAAATATGATTTGATGATGTGATATGATTTTGTCAACATTTTTAACATTAGCCTAAGTTGATAACATTGACATTTGACAGCTTTTCTGTATGTAAGATGTACTTCTCTCTATTTTATTTTTTGTCACCAGCTTCCTCCCATAGACTGAGAAAGTACTGTAGCGTAGTGTCAAAATATTAGATTCCTTCAAACGCCTGTGGAGTACGTGACTGTAATGTTTGCGAAACAGAATGGTTCCATAAACACATGGCTATCTATGGCCCTTTAATTTGTATTTACTTAATAGCCTGACTGAACAGCTGGTTGATGTGTTTTGGCTGCATGCTTTAACTACATTATTGTAGGCCTATATATAAAAATAACAAATATGGGCGCTGCTGTAATTTAAATTCAGAGGCAGATTTTTGTTTCTAGTCTGTTCCAAACAGGAGGAGGCTGTCATATTCCTGTCCTGGGAAACTTTATTGACAGCCGTAGCCAATAGAGACAAACAACAATTAAAAACATACAAAACAGTTACAAATAAATACAGTTCATAAAACTCTAAAAATCTCTCATCTC
The DNA here is from genome assembly GCF_963924005.1 of Protomyctophum bolini. Lineage (NCBI taxonomy): Eukaryota > Metazoa > Chordata > Actinopteri > Myctophiformes > Myctophidae > Protomyctophum > Protomyctophum bolini. The sequence goes on from NC_137864.1 coordinate 33,780,621, forward strand.
GTCTCATCTCATCTCTCAAAAAACCTATAAGAGGCACTCATACCAATTCCACATAAAAACCTAGGATTGGTCAACACCTTAATCACGTTATTATGTGACCCATCAAGTCTGCTTTTAAAGCTGAACATAAGGTTTCTCAAGAGAGCCTGGAAGGTAGTTAGGCCAGAGTCGCAGAAGAGCTGACTAGCACTGCCACCCCTATAGGCTTCTTCAGGAGAATCCTGAGAGCATCATTATAAGCCACCTTTAGCTTGATCAAGGTGTTACCCATCATGCAGCCAGTCCTACACCCTCCCAGCAGCCTTGACAGGTCATCCATATACAGATTGAAGAGCTAGGCGGGGGACAGCAGCCCTATAGTCTATAGTTGTCCATACTCCCTGTTGTAAACTCTAAGTACGCTACCTGTCTGTCAAACCAGACGAGGGTCCAGTACTTAGAGTTTACAACACTCCCTACCTTGCCAGCCTAGTCCTTAATGACAGGCACTATAGAACCACTGTATAAGCAAGGAGTCTGGCAGTACACCATGTGTTAGCAGTCCTGTAAAGCAGATGGACAGCACCGCTGCTACTCTAGGGCTGGCCAACTTAAGGTGCTCAGCAGAAATATTATTTCTATATAATAATATTATAATATTATTATGGCTTGGTGGATCTCATGAGGGTTGTATACCCCTTCCTCTTCTAACTTGCCTGTACAGTAGGGTTCACTACTGACACAGTTGAACAAAGCAGCATGGTGCTGCCTCCAAAGTTCACTTATGTTATCGGCACCGGACACACCTTCAATATTGCACGGCAGTACTGCTTTAGGCCCATTTATAGTTTTAATGTCTTTCCAGAAGCCTGTGGCATTTTTACTAAGCAGTTTCCCGGCCATAGAATCCGCTCTCAGAGCTTGCTCATGCGTCCCCACAAAACGCACTGCGTGTTTATACCTTGCATTTGTGATTTTCTTGTTCTCTAGGTCAGGCCCTTGTCTAGGTCTCCCAGCAATTACCCAGGCCCTATGGGCCGCCTTGGCTGCTTCATGGTGGCCAGCAGCAACGTGCATGTTCCAGCCCGGCTTGATTTTATTAGCCCTTCTAATAAACTACGCATCCCTAAGGAGTCCCACCCAGGAAGAAGAATCATTTCACTTTTATATTTCACGTCGTTACTACCATGAATACATCATGGCCATTTTCCACATGGGGAAACCTGGCCGGTTAGCTTTTCGTATAGTAGGCTCAAACTCAACTTTATTGTCACATCACAAGTGGCGTGCAGGATTACACTAAGTATGGGTGAAATTATGTTCTGACTACACTTCCATTGCAATAAAAAATTATAGTTATGCATAAAGGTTACATTAAATTATGTTTACTGCCCATAGTCATACGACAGTGATTTAAATACAATATAAACAGTTCACCAACTGTTGGACCAGGCTAGCGGGTCAGGTCTCAGGTTGTATCATACTGTATGTCTGGAGACTCTTGTTGAAGTGAGGCAGAGGATGAAGTGACCGCAGTGGGTATATTAATCTCTGCTCATTCAAGCTCACCCATAAAGAATAGAAAAACATGTTCTGGAAGATTGGCTCAACAAATTGGTTTTGCGGCATGCAGCTCTGACTCTCTACTTCAAATGTGTGTTTCTGCACCGCTTAATAAGAATATTAAAGGAGATAAAATATGAGCCTACAAACACTTTGGTATAGGCTACTGTAATAGCTGCAAGAGAAACAGTGTAGTACAATGAGGAGGAATGAAAAACAGTGTACAGTAGTTCATCTGAAAGACAATGGAGCCTTTCCCTATTTTCGTTTTCAAATCTCTGTGAAAACCTATGTGGTATACTGTAGGTGATGGCTGATTTACACGCAGTGCAACAGAAACAAGCAGACAGGTCTACAAAAAGTTTTGAAACATTATAACTACCGGTCCACAAATCTTGTATGGCAGTTCCTGGCAAAAAACTAAAAACATCTGAAAATCTCTTTTTTGTATAATAAATTTCATTGACATAGAAAAGTTGAGAACCACTGGTTTAAACATTTTGGAAGCAATCACAAAAAGCAATACACTGCAAACTATCCTAAAAAAATCAAGAAAAAAGGACAAACCGCAACCATAGATATTAAAAAATATAGATGCCTCATTGGCCGCTGCAGTTCATTGGAGCAACGTCTCCATTGAAGGCAGGAAGTCAAGCGGAAGTGCCATAGGGAAGTGCTGAAGGCACGCTGTGTCGCTCAACTGACTACTGGCCAATCACAGTGCGTCTATTCCGGGACATTCATTACACACAACCGCTATGCTTTGCAAGGAATCTTGGGAAAGTTGTGCCTTCAATTTTGACACGTGCCCCGCCCCCAGAGCCGGAAGAGGCGTCTACCTTTATATGTCTATGCCTGCAACTACCAAGAAGCGACTTTACAGAAAAACAAGCCCAACATCCGTTGAAATTGGATTTAAGAAGTCAAACTGAGCCAAAACTGAGCTGGGTGTGCATGTCTATTTGTTTCTTGTCTGTAGCTGTATTTGACTAATCCACACTAATATACAATTTACTAATAGGAAAAATGGAAAAGTACACAATCTTACAAATGCTCTGTACAATGTAATATTCATGGGTTCTGTTCTTGTCAGCAAAAGCTGTGGAGATCGGAGAGCAATAAAGAACGTAGTGGTTAAGCCAAAAGACAATATGGTCCAGCCTCTGGGATCAGGATGTGTTTGCAAGAGTCCTGTTTATGAATTCATCCTGCATTGTGATTATGTTATTCTCATTCCTTTTGCTGTAGCGTGACTGGAACACTATTAAGAATATATTGCATTAAGTCTAAACCAATTTTAGACCCCCTTTTGCTATTTCTTCTTTCTTATTTTATTATCCCTGGGATCCCAATCTATACTGTCAAATCTTACACTGTGAGTGTACAAATGGAACCATTTGTACACTAATTTGATTCCAAACTATCAATCATGTAGCTAGGGACCCCCTGGAACCCATGTGGCATGATGTGCATGGGTCCCCGGATGCCATGTTGAGAAGCAGTGGTACTGTGCTCCTTTTGCTTGTTATTATAGTCACATCATTATCATTAATAGCAGGATTGAGATGACTGTAAAATAAGACAAATTTAACTTGGGAGAGAGTTTGAATCCAATCTGTGCAGCTTCTCATCCGTGCTCTCTTATTATTTTATTAAAGCTGACAGCAGGCTGAGAATGAAAGCTGTTGTTTCCCATTTCTACGTCCTTCCTACATCTCTCTGTTTGCGAGTTTATAATTTTTATAAACCACCCAACCCTTTACTTGGCTTCCCATTTCTCACTGTGAAACAGGTAATGGCAGGCAAGGACTCTCCAAACAATTAGTCATGTCTTCGGCACCATTAATGTGATTTGTAGTGGAAATGGAGAGCGTTGAGGGGGCATGAATAAAATGGACTCATTTTACACACAGCGAGAGAGTTACAACTCAGCACTGTGTAGAATATGTGAAATTAAGTTCCGCTTGGCGTTGACGTGAAAGTTGTGTTTTATTGTGATGGCTGTTCCTAATCAGAATTGTGTGGTTACCGCTGTGTGCATGTGCGACACACACACACACACACACACACACACACACACACACACACACACACACACACACACACACACACACACACACACACACACACACACACACACACACACACACACACACACACACACACACTATCCATCTGCAATGCATTGCAATTATGCTATAATAAAAGATGCACCTATAGCCTACTCAAAGTTTTGTAATAGGTCAGGAATCTATGTATAATCTTACTAATGTATGATTTGTAATGTTTACAGACGCATGTATTGCAGAGAATACGTTTTGGTTGGACTGTCCTTCCTCCCTGATGAGGGATCAGTTTGACTGAAACGTTGTTCAATCAAGGCAGTGTGTTTGCTGTTCACACCTATGTATGCACCGGTCCTAGTTGTGTAAATAATGAGTCATTCTGTCATTATCCATTTTTCTCCTCAGTGGGATGACCAATCAGTCTGAACTAGCAGATAGGCACGCAGGGACTGAGCTTATGTTTCACCTTTCCTAAATGAACAATGTTTATTCTCTGTTAACATGCTGTACGTACTGTAATGGATATTTTAGAACGCCAAATAGATTGCCAAATATATGCTCACCAATGTGCTCATTCTAACTCAAATGCAGTTGTCAATCTAACAGCTGACCGGACTTCTCCATGCTTACTATCACTTGCGTCTCCATAGGGAACGCAGCCTGTGCACAGCCGTTTATCAAATTATTGTCTTAGGAATGCGACATAAACAAAAATAAATCCATGAATTCAAGTCTCCGTGGGGTGTGCAATTGATAGAAAATAAGTAATGTTTTGGGTGAACTCCTTTAAATTGCATGGTGCATTGACCATTCATATTAGCAGGGAGCTATATTTGAAGGCAGCTTTTTACTTAGCTGTTTACTGCTGTTTTCGCCTTGGTTTGCCGTGGTGCGCGCTATTAACTTGAAACCCTCGACAGGATCGTAAAAATCGGTAGTACAATCATTGGGAGGAACCAGGAGCCACTCAGCAGTATCCATAAAGAAACGGACAGGAAAGAAGGCCTCTCAAATAGCAGAGAATAATAACACACACACACACCCTTCACACCCATTACAGCCTCTCAGGCAGTTGATATAGAGCCTCGCCATTCACCAAAAGGAACTCAGCTAGCTTTGTACCTACGTCTACTATCCGCCTGCTGAACGTATAGATCGAGTCACTGTGTGCGTGCGTGCAATTGGCAGAATGCACACACACACACACACACACACACACACACACACACACACACACACACACACACACACACACACACACACACACACACACACACACACACACACACACACACACACACACACACACACACACACACACACACACACACACACACACACACACGGCAAGCAGTAGACCCAGCCAGGCTGGCCAGACAGACTTGGTGAAACAATATAATCCTGTGTTGTTGTTCATCTACTGTACTGTGTGTGTAGTCAATAAAGCATATAGAACTTTAATTACAAAACGCTCTCGTTAATTGTGTCGGCAAAAACCCACAGTGGTACTCGGTGTGCTACAGTGACATAACAGACCTATCAGCAGTTATTGGGGACATTGACAGTTACATAGCCATTCCCTTGCGTTTTTTCCCCTCCTTAGTGGGTTGGTATTGATCTGAAATACATGCAGGGACTACTTTAGGCTTATAGTTTGGTTTATTAGCATTTTTCCATTGGCTATATGGTGTCTGTTGTTGAAGTCCCAAGTCCCCAGACTACATTTCATACTTTGTGTGTGTACTTTATGTGTACTTTGTGCGTGCGTGTGTGCGTGCGTGCTAGATAGATAGATAGATTATCCTGCATGTATCATGACAGCCCTGCAGCTCACCTCTATAATATAAAGCAATCATGTAAAGTTAGAGCCAAGGGAATGAGCTGTTGTCCAAAGGACACGCAAAATTAACATGCATTCAAGCCCCGTTTAACTTACTAGTCTAATTAATTATCTAATCGACCTTTTGTTGGCTACCATCACACACACCAATTTTAAACACCTAATTAAAATCAAAGAGAGAAATGAAATTATTAATTTTCATAAAGCCATTATGGAAACTTGGGAGAGGAGGGTCAGGAGTGGTAAGATCAGGTCCCTCGTGAAGGAGCACTAAAGCACACCATTCATTAAATTACTTCTCAAATTAACTTGAAGCATCTCCAGTTAATAAGAAGGGAAACCCCAAATGATTCTGTTTGTCATTGTCTTGAAGTCACGGCGTCCTTCAACATAATTATGTTTTGCACTCAAAATAAAAAAGTTTTGCACAAGCTGTTTTCTTATCGTATATGAAGACACGTATCCATTCATCATTGAAAAAAAATAATCCATACTAATTAACTAAATTAGCGGATTTACCGTCCGGGTGGATCAACCGCTAGAACTCTTATTAAATTGCGCGATTTGTTTTAGTTTACATCTGTTTAGATGATATGGCAGGTTAGTCCATGCAGTGTTGTTGCTGCACTCTTCCTGTTCTACGTGTGCTGACACGTTAGACCCCTCCTTTTCTTAAAGGACGAGCGCCCTATATGTTTATTTTTTTTTAATATTAATTTTTTGGTCAATATACATATTATCAATATGATTTTGTAAAAACACGGTTAGGAATAAATTCCCATTTAAATTGTTCCATATCATTTGAGTTTTGACTATAACTAAAATACATTGCATAGATGCACCTGGGACATATCCTCAGTGATGTATCCCAAGGTCATCAGGGTTTCGGGTCTCTCGAACATCATACCCCTCACTGAGTGAGGCTGGGTAAGTCCCGACTTACGTCCCAGTAGCTACCCTCGATCAGCCCCATTAGGGCAGACCGAGGCCACACGATCCGTTGCTCCGGAACTACTCTGCCAGGGGAGAACCAGAGAACCAGATTCTGGCGCGTAGAAGGACTAGGCTCTGTGGGTTGACTCCTACATCCCTCCTACGTCTCACCAGGTCCACTCCTGCTCTCACCAGGCCCAGGACCTTCATTCAGAAGTGGTGGATTATAATGGCCCTCCTAAAGGCCTCACCGAGGGTTTTTTGGGTTTCCTCCTCACGGAGAACACAGACTGGGGCGCTAACCCATACTGCTCACCCGGGTTAAATTAAATCCATAATAAGTGATCATTTGCATTCAACATTTTCTGGCGTTACATGCAGGGATATTGTCTGAGAAATTTAGATGTGAGATTAAATTACCTTTGATATCTTCCAGAAATCATTGTTGGATCTTAAATTGGTTTAAAATGCTGACCAAATTCATCCTTTTTACAATGTTTTTTTCAATGATAATGATCCTCAGCTATGCACCGGTACTTCCATTGAACAAGTTCCTCATTATTACTTTGGGATTTGGCTGGATGAAAAACGTACTTAATACAGTATATTATCAAAGAAGCTGTGAATAAAGCATGGTATTTTTATCGCAATAGATCCTGCTTTCCATGGCCTAATATAAGAGGCTAATTCTGTTCCTTTCTGTTTTGGACTATGGGGACATTATATGTAGAAATACATCAGCTACCACACTTAAAACTTGGTCTCAGTTTATTACTCTGCCCTCAGCTTTATAACAGGCGACAGCTATAACACAGATCACTGCATTTAATTAGTTTACCCCCGTACTAACACATTTTGCAGTGGCAAACGAGTGCCTATCACACACACTCTCAGGGCTGTTTGATGCTTGAGATTCATGTCTCCACTGTGTTTGAAAAGTCTGCTTTTAAGTTTTGTGCTCCGCATACCTGAAATAACTTACAGGGTTTGCTCAAGTACAACTCTCTTGTTCGCCTCTCTTAGCCTGGGTTCCAGCCTGATTCACTACGTTCTGTAGGTTTATTAATTAATTAATTGTCAAGAAATCCACAGAATGTAGTGAATCAGGCTGGAACCCAAGCTACCCCTCTGTCACTTTCAGTGTGATATACCGTATCAATTAAATTGCACCTGTTTCGATTGATGTTAATATTTTCTTTTCTTCTCCATCTAAAAGGACAGACATTACACATTACAGAGTAAAATATAAACATTCTAGAGAGTTACAGAATATTTAATTGTTAAAAGTTCATAATAAATCACAGCAGTCACACACAGAGGATGGATTCCTGCCCGAAGTGTTTATGATTGCTGAGGTGGAGTAACATACAGTACCATCAGCTGCCAGTACTTATCGGACCAAAGCCGTACTATATTCATACACTGAGTTGCCGGTTCCCGGGATTGAACCCGGCCAGAAGCTTTTTATTCTAAAGGCAAGAGCCCTATACTAACTGACGTACCCAGACACCAATAAGCCACTCCGACCTTTGCAGACATGACATAACAGTGAACAACCATGCCGCCAATCATTCTGATGTGTTCTGCAAAGCCTCTGCTGACGACCTGTCAAGCAAAACGCAATGACACATAGTTCAGAAGTACACACTCAAACAGTGTACACACACACACACACACACACACACACACACACACACACACACACACACACACACACACACACACACACACACGTCGCATGCACAAATCCCAGAGAAATGCCAGGAGGAACAGCATAGTGGGAGTATGTGAATTATTCATCCACTCCTTCTCTGCAAGCCTAGGTCTGATTACATACCAGTAAGCTTCTATTTACATGCATTTGCAGCAGTCTACGGTTCACAGCTCTCTGACCAGGGATATTGGTAGCTGTCTCACCTAACTTATTACCTGTGCCCCCCCCCCACACACACACACACACAGACACACACACACACACACTACACACACACACACACACACACACACACACACACACACACACACACACACACCCACACATCTGTAACAGCACTGCTGACACCTCTCCGTCTGGAGAACAGATTAAGTATAAAGTAGGGCTGGTAATGTATGTTTATATTAACTAGACCTGTGCCCGTCGGTTCTCAACTTGCAACGATGAAGTTGGGAACAATGACAATGGGGAATGCATTATGCATATACAGTATATGCATATATGCAACCGTTCCGACAGCAAAGAGACGGCAGAAATCCGTCGCGACGTAAAATCGTGAGAGAATCTCTGCAATGTGGAGCTGAGGCATTAATTTACAACTTCATTCCAAGTAGGCCACCAGTGCCCAACAGGCACCGCTGTACTTAAATGGACATACTCATGTAAAGAAAAAGTACTTGTTGTATAGTACTTGAATACTTGAATGTCACTCACCATCCATTTTGTCTCCATCTTGTCTGATTCTCTGTCCGTCAGATTCTCTGCCTGACTGTCTTTCAACCTCTCGCTTTGGTTCAAGGCCTCTTTCAACATCTCTCTCTTTCTCTGCCTTTAGTCATCTCTCCCTGCTACTCCATCCATCTTCCTCCTTTTTTCACTCATTCTCTTTCTCCCTCACTAACCTCTTCACTGTGTCATTATTTTTTCCCTCTCTTCCCTCCTCCCATCATCCAGAAAGTAGGACTGTTTGATGTGGTGCCCTACTGTTCCAGATGCAACAAGCGGCTGTGGGGTGAGAGCTAAGGCTTTGATATGGATGTGCGCCTGTGTGTGTGCGTGTCTGCATATACCGTATATGCGATTGTGTGCGAGTGAGCGGGTGTCTGTGTTGTTCTGAGACTTCTGACAGTACTTATGGCATACTGTGGAATGAATGGACAACATTCATTTGTTTGTTCTGACCTCCTTTCGGGGGCTCTGCTCATACTCAGTCGAACAACATCTGAAAACTAAAAAGAAAAAAAAAAAGTGTGCTCCTCGGACCTGTGCTCCTCGGAGCACAGGTCTCTACAGGTCAGGAAAGTTTGTGATGTTTGGACAAAATGTGAGCATGTGAACAAGTAGAGGCTGCCTTTGCAGAGGCGATAACTGTTCAGCTAAATGAGTTAATAGCACAGGCAGACTCTTCAGATACTAAATATATAAATGTCAGAATTATGAAATAAATGTGTAATTCTTTCTGTGCTGCTAGCTGGTAGCATAAGTGTAAGCTGTGCCAGCGCCTGCGTTCAGCCGTTCATTATAAGAGGATCTGTTTCCTCCCCGCTGTAGCCCCCTGCACACACTCACTGTAACCATTGGCTATCATTAGCATTAGAGCACACTGGTTACCTTTCGCCAGAAACGTTTACATGTCTGGAGCGATGCGAGACAAAGTCACAAATGACATCTGATCACCAAGGACATCGCTCATAGTTTCCGAGTTATGGAGCTTTGAAAATCCTGCTTTGAACCGAGGTAACTGGAGAGGAGTTGTAAGATCCCACAGCTGGTGGTGACGAAGGTTAAAAGCTGCTTATGGGCTCAACCACTTCAGTATACGTACCTAGCAGATAACGTCCCATAGCTGGGGTGTATGAATATATACGTACTTAGCAAAAAAGAGTTAGAAGAGTAGCATTAATTGCTCAACGTAATGGAAATGTGCACGCAAAGTTCCGCAGCAATTGGACGCTGAGTTCATGATTTGAGGGAATTTGTTCTTTAGATGTCAATCTTAGCCAAAGCCAACCACAATAAAATATAAGAATTCACACGCATGTGAAGTGAGGGGCGCTCTTATCATCATAAATCATCATCATACATCATATTATTCCGTCCAATCACACTTTGCGTCCTCACTTTTCCGTCCTCACTTTTCCATCCTCACTCTTTATCCTCAGTGCGTACTTTGCTCATCAAATCAAATCATTGCTATTCATACAAACAGATCGACAAAGCTGGGCCAAAAATAGGGCTGGGACTCAATTAAAAAAGGTCTTAATGGGTTAAGGACTTGTGTATATGCAACAGGACATCAGAGATACATTTATGCTCATCTGGGTTTCACATTATTTGTAACTGTATTATTGACAAATGACTAATTGGCTGGAAAATTGAGTGTAACACAATTACCACATAAAAGGTTGTCTCAGTATCCTAGTGACATCCTGGAAATCCAGTGTGCATAGACTAGATGCAGAGCAGGCGCGCTTCCTCCGACTGCCTCCTTGACTTGATACCAGTCGATACTTTGCAGCAAAAACAACACCAGATGAGTGGAAAAAATGGCACCCCAAAATAAAATATGTTTACCTCAGGTTCACATTTTATATTGTGCTACTTCAGGCAGCAAATATGTTGCAGCATAGTGCCTTCAATCACTGCAAAAACACTGTCATCCACTCGCACACTTTACAACTGGAGGGTTTGGTAAATTATAGTGTGGACATTTTCAGGAACTTCTTTAAATTATGCTTTCAAGATGATCAAGAAAGAAATAATCAAGCAAAGGAAATATAAATGGAAGGAAAAACAAGGGAGTCAAATCAAAGCGCTAAAAAAAAGGTACAAAATAAAAATAGCATTTGCATGTGGTGAAGTTAAAGGGAGCATGTTGCGGCATGAAACAGGAAGTATTGAGGCAGGCCCATCAATATGACACATTGGCCTATAGTGGCCAGAGCCGGGCATTAATAATTCATGGGCCTCGTCTTTTCCATTTTCCATCTCAGCTGCAGAGCTGACTCAGAGTCAATACCAGGGGCCAGAACACACTGCCATTGATCAACCAAGAGTCCATTCTCTGCTCTGCTGGAGAGTATTAACACAAGCCACACATCCTTGTACATTGTGAACAAGAATCATTGGATCCTGGGAGAAACTCTCATTTCTGTAGGTTATGTTTTCTTCCTTTGATCTTGTTTTATGTTTTTTACTTTTTTTCCCCTTGTTGTTGCTGAACAGCACTTCGGAAACTCTTGCTTTCAGACAAGTAGCAGCAGCAGTAGTAGTAATGTAGTAGTACTTTACTCTGTAGGACCAAGTCTGTAGACACATGGAAAATGTACTGGCTGAGGCTTGAGTTCCTAATTCACCAGCAGTGTTTAAAATAACTATATTCTGTGAGGTCTGTGGGCATTACCTTGCACTGGGTGTCACACATGAAGACAGTAAAGACACAGTAGCAATATCCTTGTAAACAAAGCAATAGATTTTCTTATCTGACCACAGTTTCTTGGGGTGTATTAATCCCAGGATAATATACGATAGTTTGAATCTTGTTGAAACAGAATATTCTTTTTCGCATTGACCTTTGTAGAAAAACAGGAAATGTGACTGCTTCGGCACGGTTTGCAAAACAAGCGCTGCACTACGCTAGAAACTCAATTTATTTGTTTGTTATTTAAAATGTCACCCTTCTCTCTGTGCATCTGTTCAGCGTCTGACAACAACAGAGAGGATCGAGCCGATAGCAGTTTGCACCCATGAATCTAAATTTGCCTTTATTGCCATGACCTTGCCGATAAAAGGTTTCATATGCAGCACATAATTCAGCTGTCATTTGAATTTCAAAAGACACGGACTGGAAGGAATTACCTTCTGCTGTTTCATGAGCTTAATTTAATTCATTTCATTGTGTCCTAGTCTACTCTTGTTTTCCCAAATGAACAGCTCTAGCTGTTTCCAAAATAAAAGCTAAGGTCAGCTTCATTCACAAAGTATAAAAACATCCAGGCGTCTTGTGCGTGCGATTCTGGGCATGTCTGAGAAATAGATTTTTTAATCCTTGAATAGATTTAAACCCAAGTTGAATTTGCTGTCAACATGTTCTATGGATATAGCCCATAGTGAAAAACATAACACTAGATTTACTGGCAGAGGGGGGATGGAGTAACCACGCTTGGGGCTATATGTAGCAATGGTGACATGACACGATATTTCAAAGACATAACATCCATTCATTTCATTATGAGTTCTTGTACAGTGAGATACAGACCCGAACAATGGGTCGTTGGCCAATTTTAATATCACATTTTTCCCTACAAGTTTTCTCATTTATACATTTTACCCCCCGCCCTTGCACCCCCAAAAAACAAACAAACAAAAAAGCAAAAAATGCATTAAAAAAAAAGTTTAAAAAGGGAAAGTTTAATAGTGAAAATGGCTGATCTACAAGCTCACAGCGCTTCGTGCCGACCGACCGATCTGGCTCTATCTAATTTGTCACTATCAAATAGTTTAAAGACGGGGTGCAAATGGCTTTTTGGGAATTTTATTTTTGAAGTTTCAGTCTGAAATGGAATTAAGGCTGTGTGCTTTTCACCTGTGTCAATTATCCAATGTGATCCTGGGCTCTACACACCCTCTGCCAACCTAGTCCCCATACTGTATATGGGGGACATGGGGAGAGCAACGGACTTGAACTCATGCTTCCTTCATGCCTGAGTGTCCAAGTTGCTCCTTTAAACCTGACAGGGGGATTTTCCCTGGTTGGACGTAGCGCGTGGAAGGAACACGTTATTCCAACCAGTTCCTTTCCCCTCCATCTAGAAACATTAAGCCCTCCATCAGGCTGGCCAGGGGAGGCAGTTTAGAGACCAGGATTACTGTATGTTTTTTGTGAAGGGACACGGGGAGAACATGCAAACTACACACAGAAAGGCCCTTTCACCAAGGGTATGGGCACTGATGACGCTTCTGAACCAATCAGATTTTATTTACCATTTAATGCCAGCAAATGGAAATCAAACAGGTGAATTAAATCAAGATTCATTTTTATTCATGCGGAACTCGACACGTCATCACGCATCATGTTTTCGTTCAAAGGAAGTAATTAAATGTGGATTTTTATGGACTTTTGATATCAAAATAAACTAAATGTGAAATTTTCCCATTGTTTTGGCATCCATTAGGTATGCCAAATTACAGACATGGTCTTAAAGTGTGAAAAACGTATTTTTGATTCCACTATGTCTTTAAATAGGTTAATTCACAATGTATTTTGTAAGTTTGGGTCCCAGTGAGAACCACTACAGTACGGTATCCGCTTCCCTTGATATCAGATCGCACCGTTTAATTACCCATAACCTTGCGTCTCCTGCAACGTCTCCTGTGGCATTGGTATGCTCTCTCGAACATGTTCGACAACATCACATCTGACCTTCCAACATCACAACCCCCCGTGGCATAACCATAGGAGACGTTAAAACTCTCCTGGGTATATCACAGAGCTAATGTTGGCCATTCGAAAGTCATCATTCTCCAGTGAGACCGTGTTCAGGACACACAGAAACAGACCAAATCCTGCGCCCTCTGCTCTGGGAAGATAATTAACCAGAGAGCCCCCAGAATGGGTTTTCACTGACGGGCGTTCATCACTGAGCCATGTGCACACGCTGATATGTCAATATGGATGCCATTAACCATGTCAGTGAAAATCGATCTAGTTTGAACGAGAGTGAAGGAGAGCGGGGGGAGGGGGTGGGGGGGGGTATTTGAGATGTTTTCTCTTACTCGGGTTGTTGAATGGCTGTGAAGGAGAAAGTGTCAAAGAAATGTGCTTCAGTCGTTTTCCACTAAGTCTATTATACTGAATTATGTCTCAGTGTCTTCGTCTGTGATTAGCTCATCTTGATATTCTAACTGGTGTATGATAGCATTAGCCAGCTGTTGCACTGAAAATGAAAGTTCCAAGCATCAATATTGCTGCCTCCCGTGAAGAAAATCATGTAATTGTGTTTCCCACACGTACTTCTTCTTACAAGCCCCCTGGTCCCACTGAAAAACATCCTGTTGTCAGACTAAGCCATCTGGATTTCATAAATCCTTACAATAGTTATATCAAAATCAGCAATTGCCTTTCAGACTGTCTTAAAGTACATTTGGCTATGGAGGCCTCAGTCCCCCTGAGGCATGATGCTGGAAAGCAATTCACTCCCCATTGCAATCCATGAGACTCTCATTTTGTGAGCTGGCTTTTCGGTTTGTTGTTGTTTTTCGCCAACGGAGCCGGCCTGCCATGCTATGCATACAACGGCAAATGGACAGGATGAACTACAAATGTCCATGGATGAACAGCACATGTGCAAGACAATCTTTTAATACAGAAAAGGTTGTTTCACCGTGACGGTGCCTCTGTGACTCAGTGTCCTACAACAGAGTGACGTCCTGGAAAATACAGTGCATGCATAGCTCTAGCTAGCTCTGACTGCCTCCTATAGACTGTGGAATGTGGATGATCAGCTTCAATCGATAGCTACAGTCAGATACTTTGTAGGAATAAAAAAACACCTAATCCGTGGAAAAAGTTGCACACCAAAATAACAGAACTGAGGTTCCCATTTTATATTGTGCTACTTCAGAAATTTCCATGGAAGAACGGTGGTGCTCACAAAAACCTCACTAGTTTGAGATAGTATACATTTCAATGTATCACCATTCTTTCCACCTGTTGTTTTAGAAACAGGGCAGATATTGGGTTTGACAGTGTGCAGCCAGTCACTCTACAGGCAGCCACTTGCCAGATATTAATGAATATTAATGAATTTCGAAAAGGGTTGGTCCCTTGCAGACCTCGTTTCTGACCACTCTCCAGCCAGAGCCTTGAGGCCGGACGACCAGCTGCTGCTGGAGGTGCCAGCGACCAAAAAAAGAACTGGGGCTGACAGTGACCAGGCCATTGCGGCGACAGCCCCCAGGCTCTGGAATTATTTGTGCATACACATCAAAGCTGCCCAGTCGATAGATATTTTATTTATAATAATAATAATTATTATTATTATTTTAATGTTTTTTTGTGGCTTTCGCCTTTATTTTATAAATGGAGGGATAGAAAGTAGGCTGACAGGAAATGGGGAGAGATGCAGTAAAGGCCGTCGGGATCGAGAGTCGAACACGCTGCACACTGCCAGACTGGATTACCAGCCAAGGTGCCTGGACCGCTGAGCAACGGCCCAGGCCATTTATAATTATTAAAGACTTATTTATTCTCCCTGGCCTTCCGTGACAGCTGATGTAGCCCCGTTTTCCATACCTAGTGCTAATGTTTGTTTGTTTGTACTCATTTCATTGTATGCTAATGTCTGTTAATGTTTTTAACTTGTACAGCACTATGGTTGACCTGGTCACGTTAAATGTGCTATATGACTACTTTATTTTGAGTTGAATTGAGTTGAATCACACAACAACTTACATACGTACGTACTACTAACAACGTCTGAGAAACATTGTTTAATAACCGGTAATGCCGGTAACCAGTGTAACAAGAAGTGTGTATTTGAATAATCGTAACTGCGGAAATGGAGCCCTAAGCATGACACTTAGGGCTCCATTTTTGTCTTTTTGTACTATTTTGTAGTTAAAATGGCCAGTCTACAAGCTCACAACGTGTCAATGTTGGCTAGTTGAACTATCACATTTTTTTTTCCAAAATAGTAAAAAAAGGCAAAGAAGTTTAGGGATAAGGGGTTTAGCGGTGACGAAAATGGAGCCCTTAGTCTGTGTAAGAACATTATGCTTGTTTAGACAAAAATAAAAACGGGGAAAGGGCCTGAAGGCCTACCTGCCTGCCTTCCTTCTTTCCTTACATACTGTATATCTCCCTACCAACCTGCCTGCAACTGCCAACGGTATCGTACAGTAAGGTGTTACCGTTAAGCCTCCACAGGCTAGCAGCTTTAAAAGTGCCCTGGAGAGATCGGGGTGGGAAATGTGTTGCTGTTTTGCTTCTATGTTTACCCACTGATGCTGGTTATTGTTCACTTTTCAGAAATAAAAAGACGAGGGAGGATTGCCTTAGCAAATATTCTGCAAGCATATGGGACTCTGTGGATGGATGCATGCAGTACCACTCTTCAAGAAGGAATTAGATGATTCTGTGCTTTGACAGCGGCGGTGTGGCGCTGCAAAAGACAGTATGAGGCACCGTTCTAAAATATCCCAATAAATCCTCAACAGAGCTCAGATATGCTGACAGAGAAAACATCACGATAGATGGTGGACATCTTTTTATTGTTCATCAGCCCATTTGGCGCGGGGGCAGCAATGTCATCCTTGAAGACTCCAAGCTCAACAGAAGAAAATTGCTTTGCAAGAAGATGAAGTGAACGTAATCAATGACGATGGTTTCATATGTTCTGTAATTACATATCCCTTTAACTGCTGCAATGAACCTGAACCATGCCAGGGAAATGTTGTCATCATGCAAAGAAAACACATATACTCACATACTGTACCACGTGAGTACTTTTATAATTGATTTTGTATTAATTCCATAGATTTTCCTAGTATTTTTCGAAATAAAGATGTTTTTATTCTATTGTTTTCTCCTCACCCCCATGTAAAGGCATCTTTGGACACAGGTACCCTCACAAAAAACATGCAGTAATCTTGGTCTCTAAACTACTCTCCCCCTGGCCTGATGGAGGGGAAAGGAACTGGTCGGAATAACGCGTTCCTTCCGTGCGCTACGTCCGGCCGGGGAAACTCTCCCCTGTCAGGTGAAAAGAAGCAGCTTGGACTCCTCATGCATAGAAGGAAGCATGAGGTCAGTCCGCTGCCCCCCCAGGTTGGCAGAGGAAGTGTAGCGCCCAGGATTACATTAGATCAGGGGTGTCAAACTCATTTGGGGCGAGGGCCGCATTGGTCAAAAGGTCACTTGATGGGGGCCACAACCAGTTGCGGACGCACGCTCGATGTCTCAAGCCCAACACACACCGGCTCCGTCCGACGCGGCGCACGTCGGACGCCGCCGGTGTGCGATAGGTTCATTGAAAATGATGGAGGCGGCTGTTTTGACGCGCGGCGTTCGCAAGAGGTGTGGGAGGCCCTTCAGTCAGTCACTGCTATAATATCTATCTATCTATCTATGCTCAGACCCAGCCAGCCAGCCAGCAAGCCACACACATAGTGCTCAGACCCAGCCAGCCAGCAAGCCACACACATAGTGCTCAGACCCAGCCAGCCAGCCAGCCAGCCACACACAGTGCTCAGACCCAGCCAGCCAGCAAGCCACATACATAGTGCTCAGAGCCAGCCAGCCACACACATAGTGCTCAGACCCATGCAGCCAGCCAGCAAGCCACACACATAGTGCTCAGACCCAGCCAGCCAGCAAGCCACACACATAGTGCTCAGACCCAGCCAGCCACACACACCTCCGTAAGGGAGTGGTTGCACCACTCAAAAAATCTTCAAAAAACTGAAGAGGCTACTGGAGATTGGAGAACCTGATTTGGACATGATCTGATGCAGGACAATGTCACTATGACAGAAAGAGAAGATGGGTCTTCACACATTCATTCACTCACACACACACACACACACACACACACACACACACACACACACACACACACACACACACACACACACACACACACACACACGACTTTGTCCCTATAATGTGCACGGCACCGTTCTACTTCATCATATCACGCAAGAGACGCCACACACCAGTATGGAAGAGAGATAGTCACTTACTCACTTGTTGTAACTTGTAGGGATGCCACAAAGTGAACATCAGCCAAATTGAATAGTCGACAGCTCTGCCGATTAATAATCGATTAATTGAACCCACCCCCCATATTAATCAATATCAGATAAAACGTATAAGATTTTATATTATGCACATGCCATGGTCACATAACCATTATGTTGAGTGCATGCTTTGATGGTTACAGTTATATAATCAGTTTTGATGAGTAAACCTTTGTGGAGATCTTCTCAGTTCTCATTGTATGCTAGTTACTGCCATTCAGGATGGAAAATGAAATCCATTTGGATTTGGGGAGAAGTAGTTTCATAAGGGGCTGGTATGAAGTACTTGATATAAAGAGAACATGTTCAGTTCACTAGTCTACACTCTACTCTACACCTGCCTTCATTTCATCTGATTGTCTGTCTGGCAGGCACTTAACAAGCAATCGTTAACTGTGTCTGTTAGAGAGAGGGGCAGAGAAGAGTGGCTTTGCTCAACTTGATTTATACTTATATTCTCCACTCTGATGAAGGTACATGTTCGATATATCATGCAGCCTTACTTATAAGCCTATATTTTGGCTATTAAAAAAAAAAAAAAAAAAAAAAAATGACATGGCGGGCCACATTTGGCCCGCGGGCCTTGAGTTTGACACCCATGCATTAGATCATTGACACTGGGTGAAAATATTGGTTACAAAATCGTGGGATAAAAATGTAATTTATAAATTATTAGTATTAATTGTTTGTTGAGAAGAGGCTTAACGATGACTCAGCTTACTTTTCTTTTCTTTAATATGGTATTTCTGTCTTTATTTGGACTGGACAGTGGAGAAACATAGGAAAACATTTCCAGAGAGGAGATAACGAGCAAAACAACCCGTCAGCTGGGAATCGGACTGAGCCACCAACTTTTTCAGAAAAACCTTTTCCCACTGTCCAGCGGTCTGTTTTTTGTTTGTTTGTTTGTTTCACTTCGGATGTCTTGATGAAATTGCCTTCTGACACAGCCTTGAGTTGGTTACACCTCCATGGCAACATCAACAGAGCCTTTCACCCCCTGGTAACATCCACAAATTCAGTAATCTTCTCAATCCTGTCAACTTTTAAAACCACAATGCATTAGTTCCATGCAGTGGAGGACAGTAAAAAAGGTACATTTACTTGAGAGATATATCTACTTTTTGTATTCTGTACTTTACTTGAGTATTGTATTCATATTTGGATACTTGGAAATGTAGTGGCTTTCACACCACTACATTTCCAAGACAAATATTGTACTTTTGACTCTACTAGGCCTATATTCAGGAAGGGAATGTCTGTTTATTTCTTCTTAAATTCCTGGAAAACCTTTGAGTTTGTTTGGAAAATGTTAACATTATATTTTGCATTGATATTAAAAAGAAAAGCTTTTAATTATTATGTATTACTATTTATGCATTTTTAAAAGCATGTACTCCAGTACCTTGACAGACTGAATTTCACTTGTAGTTGAGTAGTATTTCACCAGGAGTAACTAGACTATACTTTGACTCAAGTACTGGTGTTGAATACTTTGTCCACTGGTGCCATGGTAACCAATAGAATAGGAATTGAATCAAGGCTCTGTCTGTACAGGTCCATCTCAATTAATTAGAACATTGTGTAAAAGTTATATAATTAATAAGTGAAACTTTCATATATTCTCAATTCATTGTGCATCTTTCATATATTCTCAATTCATTGTGCATAAAGTGAAGTAATTTAAACCATTTTTGTTTTAATCAGAATTAGAATATTTTACGGGACCACTAAAAAAATATTTTTTAAAGAGCTGGGCTGGGGCTGGGCTACTTTTGAACAAATTATTTCACAATATGGCGTGGCATGGAGGTGATCAGCCTTTGTCACTGTTGAGGTGTTATGGAAGCCCAGGTTTGCTTTGATAACAGCCGTAAATGCATTTTTATTGTTGAGGCTCATGTCTCACACCTTCCTCTTGACATTACAACCTAGATTCTCTGTGGGGTTCAGGTCAGGCCAGTTCGCTGGTCAGTTAAGCACAGTAATATACCATGCATGGTCAGTACACCAGTTACTAGTAGTTTTGGCACTGTGCAGTAGGTGCGAAATCGAGCTGGAAAGGAAAATTAGCCTCTCCATGAAGTTTGTCAACATATTGTTAGGTTTTCGCTGTCGGTGGATCAACACCAGCAGATAACATGGCCAAAATCATCACTGTGTTTTGTCATGTCCAGAGTCTCAACACAACCATCTATTATGATATTTTACAGCACTGATCTTCCTTTTCAGCCAGCACTTGGCACCTGGCCACAGAGCCAAAACTACTAGTAATTGGTGTACTGACCATGGTATTACTGTGCTTAACTGACCAGCCAACTGGCCTGAACTGAACCCCACAGAGAATCTATATTGTATTGTCAAGACTTGAGGAAGGTGTGAGACATGAGACTCAACAATACAAATTAATTTAAGGCTGTTATCAAACAAACCTGGGCTTCCATAACACCTCAACAGTGCCACAGGCTAATCACCTCCATTCCACGCCCCATTGATGAAATAATTTGTTCAAAAGTAGCCCAGACCAAGTATTGACTGCATACATTAATATACTTTTCAGATGTCTCGTTTAAAAATCATTTTTGTAGTGGTAAAATAATATTCTAATTTGTTGAGATAGAATTTTTAGATTTTCAGGAGCTGTTCGCCATAATCATCAAGATTAAAACAAAAAAAGGTTTTAAATACTTCACTTTGTACAATGAATTAAGAATATATGAAAGTTTCACTTTTTCAAGAAAATGAACTTTTACACCATATTCTAATTCATTGAGATGGACCTGTATATACATAAGCATAATTGGATCATACTTGCTTAATTGCTATATTAATCTGAGGAAACATCTGCGTGGAAGTGGACTAAATGTAAATTACCCGGTCGTGAATTCCATCTTTTTTCATTATAAGCAAACGAGACAACTAGTATAATTATAATTCTTAAAGGTGCATTCTTCATCAACCAGTTACGTGATCTAATTTATTAACAAAAGCCTGCATGAGAGAATAACCACATTTTATTGCCAGCAAACATGTTTAATTCCCCCTCTTGTATATGAGAAAGAAAAAAATAATCATCAGTGGGTGGCTTAGCTTTCCTGTTTGACTTTGAAAATTATATTTACATTGATCTAAAAAAAAAACTCAGGGAAAAGAAAATCACAGAAGCAGCAGACAAAGTATGGAGACGAAGACAAGGTTGCACACTGTATGATGAGCATTAAACCTCAATGGAACTATAGTGTTAATTTCGTTGACTAAAACTATGATGGAAAAAATGACGAATCACTGACGAAGTCATTTTCTTTTTAATAAAAAAAAAAAAAGTTTGTTGTGCTCGGTTGTTGCGCTCTGAAAATAGCAGATCTACAAGCACTGTAGCGCGTTGTGAGCTTGTAGATCGGCTATTTCGCCAATTGCTGGTTATCCCACGATTTTTGTAACCCATATTTCATCCCCAGTGTCAATGATCTAATATGATCCTGGGCTCTACACACCCTCCACCAACCTGGGGAGAGCAACGGATTTGAACTGCTTCCTTCATGCATGAGTGTCCAAGTCGCTCCTTTACACCTGGTGGGGGAATTTCCTTGGTTGGACGTAGCGCGTGGAAGGAACACATTATTCCAACCAGTTCATTTCCCCTCCAACAGGCACCCTGGCTGGCCAGGGGGAGGCAGTTTAGAGAACATGCAAACACCACACAGAAAGGCCCTTTCGCCAACCCCGCCTCGGGTATGGGCACTGATGACACGGAGGAGAGAACACACCGCCAGCACCCACAGCGGGAATCGAACCCAGGACCTTCTAGTCAGAAGGCATTCTTCACTGTACTGTACTGTACTGTACTGTACTGTCCAAGCCCTCCTCTCTGGCCTGTGTGTGTGTTTGTGTGTGTGTGTGTGTGTGTGTGTGTGTGTGTGTGTGTGTGTGTGTGTGTGTGTGTGTTAGGCTGCGCAACAGTGACATTTGGTGGTCAACAAACGCTATTTCCATACTCGGACGGACAGACCCAGCCAGGCAGGGACACACATTGCTGTGTCTACTCAAAAATGCTATCTAAGTTACATAAATGTAGCCTTTGCATACGCCTGAAAGGTCTTCGAGGCTAGGGCAAGTGCTACGGCAAGTGCTAGTGCTAGTGCGAAGATGGAGTCTGAAGAGATGGGTTTTCAGACCACGGCGGAAGATTGGGAGTGAGTCTGCAGTTCTGATTGCAATGGGAAGTGCATTCCATAGTTTTGGAGCCAGAAGGGAGAAGAGTTTGGGACGTGTGGAGTGTTGTCCCGGCGTTTTTAGTGAATGTACTTCCAACTTCCCTGCGTTGGCTGATCTGAGTGAGTGGAAGGGCACACATAACTGTGGTGGTCGCAAAAGCACAACAGCGCCTATATATGGACTCAGGCGCCTCAAGAAGTTTGGCCCAAAGCCACAAACCATCAGGGCCTTCCACCGAGGGATGAGCAGCTGCACCAGCTGGTACGGGAGCTGCACAGACAGGGACCATAAGGCTATCAGAAGGCTGATGCGCACAGCCGAGCCCATCACTGGATGTCGGCTGCCCAGTCTAGAGGAGCTGTATAGACCGAGTGCTGCTTCAAGAAGTCCCTGAGGATCATCAAGGCCCTCCACAAACACCCCCATAACCGTCTGCTCATACTGTTGCCCTCAGGGAAGAGGTACCAGAGTATCAAAGCCAGCACAAGCAGACTAAAACACAGTTTTCTCCCCCAGACTGTAAGACTGCTAAAGAAACCTAAACAATTAACTTGTTCTGTGGTATTATGGCCTCATAAATATGCTGATCTGGGTTCTGTTTTGAACCTTTTTAGATAAGTTTGTTTATAGTATTGTTATTTATGTAGGCCTACTGTTTATAATGGAGCACTCCCAATCTCAGTGTTTCACAGTGTATGTACAATACTTGCACATCCATGTGACAATACAAATCTTGAATGCATAAAGTGAATGGTAAATCGAGTGGCAAATCAAGTGGCAGAGTGAGTTTAATGTAGTTTAACGTCGTTTAATGCTATCAAATAGGACTTTTCTGTTTGGATGTATGGGCTGTCAAGGCCAGAAAGTATTTTTTTGCCACTATTAAAGCAGGCGTTTCCGCATAACTTCCAGGTATGATACCCGTTATTGTCGGCATCAGGCAGTAACACGCAGGAGTCTGTCCCCGTAACAATGCGCTTGACCCCTGGGAGATGGATTGCTGAGGTGGAGTGCCACATATACCATCAGCTCCCAGTACTTTCCGCACCCAAGCCATGACACTCATGCGCTGAGTTGGCGGTGCCCGGGATCAAACGCATGAATTTGTGTTCCGAAGACGAGAGCTCTACCGACTGAGCTACCCAGACACTATCATGGCCTGCCAAAATTAATTTAGGTCGACAAAATCAACTGTAGATTTAGTTGACTAAAGTCTATTTGGTGTAAAATCAACACTGATTTGAACCGGTATTAGGATGGAGAGTGCACACTCTAATGCCCTGCATGGCTGTCCACTATAGTTTGCTTACATTGTGATGCAATAGGACGCAACATAAACTGGCAATCCAAATAGAAAATGTTCTCAACCACGCCAGCTGCAACAGGATTAAACACTCACTGTAGATAGACAATAAGATAAAGCGCCCATTATCTTGGTTGCACACCAGTGTCACTCACTGAAAATAGTAGATCTAAAACACACTGAGCTTGTTTATCTTTGATTTTGCATGGCACAATGTGCAAACAAGTATAAATCAGGCACAAGTCTGAGCCTGACTTTCAAGTGCAGAGGGAACAAAAACACCAGAATGTGCGATGCGAGTTCCTACATTTATGTGTTTGTTTTCTTCCTATCCCATGGCTGCTTTGATGGGACACTTGGTATACAGCAGTAGAGATGAGAGCCTATAATAGTAGTGGGTTGACAGAAAGAGCCGTGCATGCAAGCCAAGCTCCTTCTCTCTCTACCTCTTTCACTCTGTGTCTCTCTACCTCTTTCTCTCTATGTCTCTCCGTCTATACCTCTACCTCTCTCTCTCTTTCCCTCCTCGCCTCACTCTCCACCCTCACACTCTCTCCCTCCTCTTCTCTCTTCGTAGCTCTCTCCCTCTCTTCTCTTTCTCCTACCCCCCTACCCCACACACTTCGTCAATTGTTTCATTGAATGAAACACACGCACACACTCACGTATACACGCACGCACGCGTGCATTAACATCCACACCACCACAACGTCCTAATAGCTATAGGGTAATACGGTACGGAGCTGCACTAATTCATATGTTAATTTATGTCACTAGAAAAGTGACACAAATTCAATGTTTGCCACCTGGAAAGTACTACAAAAGGGGGTTAATCAAACAGAAACTACAACATTTGGCCAACCTGGCGGGAAGGAAAGTACAAGATAGGGAAAACATTTGGCCAACCTGGCGGGAAGGAAACACAAGATATTCAACAGTTGGTACTTTGAAGAGATGTGAAGAGATGCGACGTCGACCATCTGAAAGGGAAAACTAGACTGAAAACCGAGGTACGGGAGGCCGGGTATAGCCGAGCACACTGGGCGGGGGTCGCACGAGGGACCGCTGGGTACGACCCGGTTCCTGCACAACCCAGTTCCTGCACGACCCGCCTGCCCATTATGCCCGATTATTGATCCCAGATTCAACCCATACCCCGGGGAGAACTACACTATAGCTGACGTAGATCCAGCGTCGTCCAGCTCGTAGATTTAACGTTGTCAACGTCGGGCCCCAATTTCAACATGCTCGTAGATTACACGTCGGGCCAATCAAAAACGGATTCAACACACACACACACACACACACACACACACACACACACACACACACACACACACACACACACACACACACACACACACACACACCCACCCTTAGGCCCATCACAATTACTACTACATAAGTATTTGTGATAATAACAATACTTTGGGGATAATAGTAATACTTTTAAGCCCCAATCGTCATACTCGTTCCCATGTTGTAAAGTAGTGGAAGTAGCAGATCTAGGAGCTCAAAACCGTTTTGATCTCGTAGATCTGATACTTTCACTATTCATGTATTTGTATTGTATTTTAAATAATTTCTTAATACTTGTGACGGGCCTAATGTACCTCAATGTACCCAGGCTTGAGCAGGTACATTTGGGGATTCCAGACAACATAGCGCGCCCACTATCGTTGACCGGCCGGGAAGACCCTTGAGTCTCGACCCTACCCCCGGCGTTCTGAGGTCACTGTCCTGGCGGGGAGACCCTCGACCCTACCCACGGCGTTTCAGACATCAAGGGCAGCAGGCATCATTTTCCTTTAAAAATAAACAACAAAATAATTTTTTTAAGTGTTAGAAATGACTGCACCTGTACGTGCCCGTTGGCCACCGCCTACTTGAGAACGATGCAACTTGGGAACCTAATAATACCCTTAGCCAATTGATTGGCTGAGGCAGAGACTGGAAATTGCACAGGTGAGGGACTTGAGCTCATTAGGTCCACTGGCAGAGCCTGACCAGAGCATTTTGTGGTGTTTCTGCCGACGCAAGGCCGGGCACTGCACTCCCTGTGGGGGTGTGTTACATGCATTACAACCGTACACACACAGACATGCACACAGAAGTGGCACATTTATAGTAGGATTTTGGACCACAATCGGGCGTTGCTCCGCCCTAATTGCTACTCCAGTACATCTCAGAGGCAAATATTATGCTTTTACTCCACTACATTTATAATTTTTTTAAATCTCTGAAATGACAAATAA
The DNA here is from genome assembly GCF_963924005.1 of Protomyctophum bolini. Classification (NCBI taxonomy): domain Eukaryota; kingdom Metazoa; phylum Chordata; class Actinopteri; order Myctophiformes; family Myctophidae; genus Protomyctophum; species Protomyctophum bolini. The sequence goes on from NC_137864.1 coordinate 33,806,287, forward strand.
AAATAAACTAATTGGTAATAAACTAACCATTGCGGCGTCTAAAGCAACCCCAAAAATGATCAAACATTAGCCAAATTGGTAATTACATCAGAAAGGCAAAGATTTTGAGAATAGCCGATCTACAAGCTCACAACAGCTCGCAGTGCAAGGTAATGGTATTGCCACTGCAATGCTGTAGCAAAAAAATATATACAATCTTTCTAAGCAGTGTTGGATTAAGTACTCTCATTTCTGACTTGAAGGACAACTTTTTTCAACCAAGGTTCATGTTTTAGGTTATTAGAGAAAGTAAAAGATGGAGTGTTTATTGGTTTATTTTCATTTGCTGCTTTCTTTCGTTTTAACGATTTTAGCTATTTTTGACAGGGGGACGGGGCATTCGAACATGGGGCTGAATACCTTTTTTTTTTTTAATTACAAAATGTTATGGCGATTTATTTAATATTAGGATACTAGGGGGATGCCATACTGTGTGTCATAGACTCAATGTCAGTCTGTCACCTCACCCTTGACATTCAACAGATCCTGTGATCTTTTGTGGCCAGATGTAATTTTATGGGGTCTAGTAGGACTATAGTAAATACCGTATATTACCAAATAGTAGCCGGGCAAAATCGATTCGGACCCCGGGCTGTTATAAGGAGCAAAGCTACAGTACATACAAAGCTACAGTACATACAGTAAAGTATACTGTACAAAACATATAATAATACTGTACAGGGTTCCTACCGCCAGTGAATTAGTGAATTATTTTTAATTAATTCAGTGAATTATTTTTAATTTTAAAATACAGGCCTAGAAAAGCTCATTTGGAATTAAAATGTTTGGATATTTCATTTCATAAATAACAACCTAACAGCATAGTGTTAGTTACATTTTTACATCTGTTCTTTTTTCCATGTTGTCTTGCTTGGGGAGATTGATAGCATACAATATCCTCAATAATGCATAGGCCTGGAAATGGGGTAAAAATAAATTTGGAAATGTTGTAGAATATGAATTGTTAAAAATATAATTGTGGGAACTAAACTTGTGGGAACCCTGACTGTAGCAATCTCAATGCTATACCAATCATCCTAGCTCCTCCAATTTAGTGCAACAATATTGTACAAGACCTTAAAGCTCACAACGCGCCGAGGCTCGACGCATTGTGAGCTTGTAGATCTGCTATTTCTTTGCACACCGGCCACGGCTTTTTGCACCGGTCTGCACCTGGCCATCATTTGGTTACATACAGTTCCATGCAGTCATCTTTTTTTAGTATGGTAAACAATAAACATTGCAGGCAATGCATTTTGATTTAATTGAAAGAGGGAGCGTATCAACACACAGGTGTAACCACTACATGTTCTGATTGAGCAAGGGGAAGCAGCGGACAAATAAATGATTTCATTATAAACTGTAGGCCTACGTACCGGTAGATTGCAATTGAATAAAACTATAATTTATTGGCCTACACTACACATAGCCTACTGTAGTAGTGTGTGTAGTCAAGTGGCTAAACCCCACAGGTTAGGTTACAGGCGATAGAAAATGTAATGTCAAGCAGAGCCATGCGGCGTGAACTATATGCCGATAGCATCTCACTCCATATAATTTAATAAAAGCATATAAAAAACATGAATTATACACTCAATGAAAATTTAAATTCACGGATTATAGGCCATTTGGAATTAGAACAATCGGTTAAAGATTGGCCGAGAATAGCACGATTTAAATATCAACCTTTTTGTTGCTATGAGGACTTGATCATGGTGGCGGTGTTTTATAGTACTATACTTGTGAGGACCTGGCTGGCGCACGCTGCGCACCTCTCTCTCTCTCTCTCTCCAAACCTTGGCTTCCTGTCACCCAACATTTTGTGTAAACGTAACGGCAAGCGCGAATGGTACAGCTGGAACAACCCGGGCTGAAGAGAAATCAATTCCCTCAGTGTCAAATAGAATACAGGTAATGAAGTTGGCCAGGCAAGTTCGGCAGTTAAGACCACCCTCTACATCTCCCTGACACTCCCCCCTGGCAATCACCACCGCATAAATAAAGCTGTTGTGATTGCATGACTCATCTGTTTATTTTGATCCACGACCTCTACCAAACCCAACCTCATCCAGTCTCCTCAGTCCCTATAGCTAGCTCTCTACCAGTGTTAACTTTTTCTGTGCCATCTACATTTATAAACGTAGCTAGGCTAATGGTACCTACTGGTGCTATGTACGCATATGTTTGTAGACAACCGTATACTCCATATATGAACGTGCCGTCCGTCTGTTTACCTTTTAGCATTGCTAGTATGGAGACTGGAGAGCCCCATCAGCGATGGGATTTTTAAATCCAGCTCAGTTGAGCCTCCATTATAATAGGATTTTCAAAGCGCTGTATTGCCAAAGGTTCGAGAGCTGTCCATGGTGGGCCGCCACGCACCTGACGATCGTAAATCATTTTACGATCGTACAAACCTATGACAACTGACAATTTCGTCAACAAATAAAAACTAGACTAAATGTCAAAAAGGGACTAGTGGAGAAGAGATCCAGTAGAACTAAAGACTATAATATTATGATATTCAGTCAAAACTAAAACTAACTCTTTTCAGATGACTAAAACAAAAATGAGTTTTATTCCGAAGACTATGACAAAAACTAAATCAAAATCTGCTGTCAAAATCTATAGCTATTTATGTAATACTGTATGCCCTATTTTTCAATAATTCATACTTCTACTGTTATCTCAGAGGCAAATATTGTACTTTTGTCTCGTTTCTATTTACTTTGCAGATTTATATTAGGCTATTTGATAAGCTATTTTTGTATACGTTTGACAAATTCAGAAAAATTTACATTTATTTTGTATATTTTGATGACAGTTTTGAATACAGGCCATACGTTTGTACTTTTACTGTACGTTGAGGTGGGTAGGCGACTTATTCTTCCTCCACTGCGATTAATACACATGCATCAAACAAATGCACAGAGTGCTCTGAATAGCACACAGCTCTTTATAGATGTTTCCCTGGGTGACGTCCGCACCACCATGGCCATTAAACATCCTGGTGTCTCGGCAGTGAGACATAGACCATCCCAGTCCCATTACCACCCTATAGCATCTCCAGTGTCACTGCCTCCGACAAGCTGGAATGAAAAGCACCAGCACTCTGCGCTGCAGGGCCAGCCAGGCAGAGAGAGAGAGAGAGAGAGAGAGAGAGAGAGAGAGAGAGAGAGATAGCACTGCTCCGTTTAAAGGGGGACAGCAAGCTGCCTGCAGCACTGCAAGAGAAATGGGGCTGGGGATGTGTGTGTGTGTGTGTGTGTGTGTGTGTGTGTGTGTGTGTGTGTGTGTGTGTGTGTGTGTGTGTGTGTGTGTGTGTGTGTGTGTGTGTGTGTGTGTGTGTGTGTGTGTGTGTGTGTGTGTGTGTGTGTGTGTGCGTGCGTGCGTGCGTGCGTGCGTGCGTGCGTGCGTGCGTGTGTGTGTGTGTGTGTGTGTTTTTGTGTGTGTCGTGGCTGTGCATGTTTTGGGGGGTTGTGTGTGTGTTTGTGCGTGCCTGAGTGCCTGAGTGCATGCATGCCTGCGTGTGTGTGTGTGTGTGTGTGTGTGTGTGCTGGTGAACATGGGGTAGCTGTGTGAATGCATGTCATGCTGATGGTACATCTGATGTGCGTCACTGTGAGAGGGGTGGGGGGGTGGGGACAAAACACTCTGTTTTTTTAAGTAAAAGTATCAATACTCCAATCTACTGTACAACTACTCTGTTACGTATAAGTAAAAGTCCGGAATTCACTTTTTACTTGAGTAAAAGTACAAAAGTATCAAAATGTATACCCAACAAAAGTGGAAAGTATATATCATTATGCAAAACATCCCATTTCACAAGTTCACATCATCATTTAAAATAGCAGATCTACAAGCATCGCGACGCATTGTGAGCTATGCCAATTATCTTCAAATCATTGTACAGTACTTGAGTAAATGTACTTAGTTACTTTACGGCAGGGGTAGGCAACCAGGGCACGGGTGCCAACATTGGCACAGGGGAGGGTGATCACTGGCAGACATTTAAGTCCACTCATATCTACAAATTACATCCTGCACATAATTGTACATTCATTCAAACTCCTAACTCATCACTGGGGAGGGATTCTGGGAGATCAGAGTTTAATGATAATTACATCCTGATGTGAAATAAAGTTTGTTATGTGTATCGTATGGAGTCTGGACAATCAAAATCAGTTGGGAATATTACATTTTGATCTGGTGTCATAATTATACAGTACATGGCACACTGACTATCACGGAAATGAAAACATGGCACTTCATGTGAAAAAGGATGCATCCCCTGCTTTACGGTACCGATGGGGAGGGAGGTAAAGGACGCATCCCCTGCTTTACGGTACCTGTAACTGTCCCAGAATGAGAGACAGTGTTTTCAGTTACAAAAATGAGTAATATTAAATATGTTATTTTGTGTGCAACATTTATGATCATAAAAAGGTTGATTTCGTTATAAATAAATGGAATTTATTCATATGTTAAAAGGTTATATCACAAGGTAAAAATGCACCCTTTGGAAGGGAGTCACATGATCAGAGTGTCACGTCATTCACATGACGTCACCTGTCAGTAAGGGTCAGAGGTTGAACTGAGTTCCCATGGAGAGAAGATGGATGTTTTGGGAACGTCAGAGAGAGAGACAATTATAGTTCATCTGCACATGGTTCAAAGGCGCACACGGTACATACTGTATATTCTTTATTATGTGTTCTTTTTTATTGTGGTGTGTTGTATATTGCTGTAAATGTGGAATTGCAGACTTTATTGTCAAGTTGGACTCACATGTGTGGACTCTCACTAACTAGAGGACTCTGCTTCCTTGTGTATGGACTCAAAACCCTGAACAAAATGTCTTTGTTTCTTTATTGTAGTTTTCACGGTGTCTTGGTGACTGTCAAGAGGAGTATCATGCCTAAATAAAACCAAAATATGACATCTGTATGATGCGTGGACGTTCCATTGAACCTGTACAGCTACAGTACCGATGGGGAGGGAGGTAAAGGATGCATCCCCTGCTTTACGGTACCGATGGGGAGGGAGGTACTGTAAAGTGTACCCCTGCTTTACGGTACTGATGGGGAGGGAGGTACTGTAAAGTGTACCCCTGCTTTACGGTACTGATGGGGAGGGAGGTAAAGTGTACCCCTGCTTTACGGTACCGATGGGGAGGGAGGTAAAGTGTACCCCTGCTATACGGTACCGATGGGGAGGGAGGTACTGTAAAGTGTACCCCTGCTTTACGGTACTGATGGGGAGGGAGGTACTGTAAAGTGTACCCCTGCTTTACGGTACTGATGGGGAGGGAGGTACTGTAAAGTGTACCCCTGCTTTACGGTACTGATGGGGAGGGAGGTAAAGTGTACCCCTGCTATACGGTACCGATGGGGAGGGAGGTAAAGTGTACACTGTACAGATGCTATAGCGCTGTGTGCTGAACAGCACGTTTCATAAAAATGCAGCAAAGTACATTTTGAATGCGGTACTTCTACTTGCAACAGAGTACATCTACATTGCAGTATTGAGTATACTTTTTCCACCACTGTAAAAATGGAATGACCACATGAGCAGGCATGAGAGATGAACGCTTCCCCAGATCTGACACTTTGAAGCATTTAAGTCCACTGGTACACTGGCTCTCAACCTTTTCAGCCTCCCCCCTTTTCAGCCTCACATTTGAACTTGGAAACCCAACCCTGACAATAGGCCTGTCTCGCAGCCATTCCCTGCCCGACTTCCATTGTAAAATAGGTAAACTTAAAGGACCACTTCACTTTTCAACCTACTGTATAGGTCCTAACTAATAATCATAATCATGATAAAATGGCACGATTTATTTCCTACTCAGTCTGTGTCTCATAGGAGGGCTGTGCGGGCAGTTTAGAAACCATCCTCCAGTGACATCATCATTAGGCAGATTTTTTTTTAAACAAGATTTCTTTACAAAAATGTTTAGATTTTCATTATCATGAGAACGATGGCTTCCATTTTCGCATTGCAACTTTTCAGGACTAGAAAGCCTGCAGTTTCTATTAGCTTGTATTGCCCATCGATGTCACTGGAGGACGGTTTCTGAACAGCCCTCCTATAAGAGACAAAATTGCGCCATTTTTTCATGATTATTAGTGAGAATCTATTATATGAAGATAGGTTGAAAAGTGATGAAGTGGTCCTTTAACACCACTAGCTCAGAAAAGCGGGCGTGGAAAGGGGGGTGGGGAATGGCTGCGAGACAGGCCTATTTGGCCAATGTTAGACCAGTTTTATAGTATAGTTTTTGATTACTTTTGATGTTGTAACAAACAATAGACAGACAGACAGAAAGACAGACAGACTAGCATTTAATCATCTCTTCTGGTACCATGTATATGTATACTGTACTCTCTGTGTCAAGTCAATAATTGTACGTGTTCCCAACTAATCAGTAACACGTACAGAGCTGGCATCTCTGGTGCTTCAGCAAAGAAGTTGCAAGAAAACAGCAGGAGTTTGTAATGGAAAGTGTATTAAGTGTTTTCACATTCAGTTCAAAAGTGCAAATGAGGAACATATATTATTTGTCTGATTGGAACAAGAGCTCTCATTTGAGCATTGTTATTACGGAAAGTTTTCTTTTTCCAAGAAGAAGAAAAAGCAGAAGAAGAAATAAAAAGGACTGTGAGGGCTGGTTCCACTTTGACAGAGCCACATTAATTGAGCTGCTGAAATGAGGCCCATTTTCTCTTGCTAAGTAGCCACTTACACAGCATGACTTCCTTACTCTAAAAATTACTGCTTACCCTTCATAATAGTGCATGTTTGAGCCTGAGCTGCTGCTGCTGCATGGAGCTCAAGGCTTTTGTGTCATCAGAACTCAAATCACTCAATTATTTGCCACATACAATAGACAGGAAATTGCACGGAACAAAGTAGAAAATGGTGAAACGTGTGACGTAAGTAAAGGGGATTGGAACTAGAGCCAACATTCACTTATACTACATTATTTCAGTCAGGACAAATCATGAATGGATGGAATTTATATTTATTGAATATAAAATGAGCGATATATCAATTATGGTTTGGCGATGAATTGGATCTGCTTTTTAGGCACTCAGATCAAGCGCATCAGTCCCAACCGTAGGGACTCCAAATCCCCCATTCCTAAACAGCAGATCCAAAACCACAGGTGGCAGCTGCAAAAGTGTAAGCAGACAGTGCAGCAGTATCAGTGTGCAGCAGCAAGCAAGCAAGCAGATTGAGCAGTGCAAACGTCCAGTTTAAAGTGAAACGGAAACGGTGGACATTTTTCAACTTGAAACTCTGTCCCGCATTATCACTGCTTGCAGCTATATATATATATATTTTTTTACTGACCATTCAAACAGGGATGTCTCCACTGTGTAGTAGTACCCTCAAGGAGTCAGGACCCCTAGGGGGGGTTCCAGCTTTCTCTCAAACTTTAATTATACTATACATTCTATGTCGGCTATTTGAAAATAGCCAATCTACAAGCTCACAACGCGTCGCAATGTGACGTACGGCACTATTTGCATGGAACCCACTCAAGGACACTTTAAGACTGTAGCAGAGTGTTTCCAGTGAGTCAACATGCACAATAGCAGCACCCTGACTTTGACCAGAATGGAACAGAGCCTTCATTAGTAGCATTGGTAACACCGAAGTAGGGACGGGAGCCAAGTTCTTTCCATAATGGCGTGTGTGCATAGAGCCCATTAATGCCCTCAGATGATGCACTGCAAACCACGGCCTTTATTGAAATAACAATCCCTCGCTCGGGCTTCTGAAAACAAGGTGGTTGCCAGGGTCAACTTTCATGAAGACAGCTCCGGCACAGGCTCAGTGAAAGTACCAGTGGTAGTTCCAGTCACGTACCCCCCTTCTCAGCTCCCATCAGCCTCATCTGTTTGCTAAAGGTTATCTGTCCCCCCTGTCGGCTGCGGAGAGTGACGTATGGGGCGGGCTGCTCGCCACACGCCAGTTGGCGTTTGGTGGCGTCGGTGGTCTCGCCAGCCCGACTTCCATCACGCCAATAATCAATGGTGTCAGACGTCCTCCCCCCTGGTACCCGGCGTGATGCATGTCAACACTTGAATGAACATGTTGAGACACACACATGCATATTCCCACGGACACACACATGCATATTCCCACAGACACACTTGTCAGTCCAGAGTCCACCCTGATAACCGTTCTGTTGAGAGGTGGGCTGTGTTGGCGGTCGCTAACAAATCTGCACGTATCATTCAACCTCTGCGACACAGAGAAAGGTTAATGTCACTGACATTGCGCACGCACACGCACGCACGCACACACACACACACACACACACACACACACACACACACACACACACACACACACACACACACACACACACACACACACACACACACACAGTATGACAGCAAATTAGGTTGTCACAATCATATTAGAGCCTTATTGATCCAAAGCGCAATTCTCTATAGTGTAATACAACAGTTGTGTTTGTGCCAATCGATAGTTGAGTGGTTCTACTTCTATCATCATGGATGGACCACCTAGATTCTAGGTCTACAGTAGGTCCTATAGAACCACACACGGGCAACTGATTCTGATTTTGACTGCATACAGTAACTGCAAGCAGCGATGGCTTCAAATCCACCTCCTATCCTGTCTCTCCATGTATTGTCCTATTATGTCCTCTCTCCTTAAATAGAGCGGAATTTAAAAACTGGAAGCTGTCGCAGTTGAAAACTACAAAGGAGAACAGGGGTGTCATGCAAGCCCAAATTCTGAGGGGTCACAATTAGAGCAGGAGCCGGGAGGCATGTACCTGAATGAAAGTTGAAGAGTATGGAAGAATGAAGCAATGTTCTGCTGACATAATCGGACACCTGCATGACATTTTATACATTCAAAGACTAAATCTTGTCTGTTTCACTCAAACTTTTAAGGGGCAGATATTATACAAGATAATAATAATGGCACTGTTAAAAAAAAGTTAATAAAAATATACAATGTCTCATTGTGCCACCTCAGATACAATGGACATGCCACTAGATGGAGAACCATTTCTTAAGGTCACATCATAAACCTTTTTGTCAGTAAGTGTTTTTTGCTCAAGCAATGTATAATTCCAACCCATCACAGACACCATACTGTATGTCTGCTCAGCCTGTCGAGTGTGGCAGGTTGACTGAACACAAACTGTACGATGATAATTGCAATCTCCAGTACAAAACAACGCAAATGCCCTTGCCGTGCGATTCCATCCGTCACCTGTCAACACGTACAGTACAAGCTCATTAAAAGGAGATGACTCTAGGCGTCTGTTCATGGAGGGAAAATTTGTAGATGGATGTGTTTTTGTTTTATTATTAGAGAACTTATTGAGAAACCCATATGTTGCTGGAGAATTGAGAGATATACATTGCCATGTGTGTACCTAGTTGCAGTCAGATAGTACGTATACAGGTAGATGCAAACAGATGCTTAACACAATCTATGCCAATGTCGAGATTTCTCATATATAGTGCTTAAACCCGCCTCTGCCAGATGACGAGAATCTCATCATTCTTTAATTTCTATTAATCCAGAATCAATACTCATATTTACTGTATTTTGGCTTCCCGCCACTGGGCAACGCTTGCTTGTGTGACATCATCGAAATCCAAAAACGCTTTCCACATAGATTACAAGCGTGATCTTTAGCAGCGTTTTTCTCGGAATTGAGGCTCAGATTCAGGTGATATGAGGTGAGGGACAATGTTGGGAGCTCACCTCAAGGAGCTCACGCGACCTTGAGGTTGTAATATTTGCGCTTCTGACGCTAGTGAAGGAGACCCATGGTGGCTCGAAAATGGCCGATTACTAATGCCGGTTAATGCAGTTTTCGCAGCCTTTTTCGTGCATTCTGTTGGGACTGGCAACCAGCCGAACACAGCGCAAAATTCAATGGTGGCATGACAAGATCTAATAAGGGGGGCGGGGGGTATAGGGGTGGGGTTTGGACCCTGATTAGGTTTAGGGGTGGAGCCTCTTGCAGGGATCAGTCACTCATCACGGCTGGAAAATCTTAGTTCAAAGTAAAGAAAGTAGAAAATCTTTGCTGTCGGGAAGAAAGATTGTATCTACATATTTACGTGTTTTTCAGTGCCCTATTTTATACTTATGACAGTGTGAGTGTTGTGAGTGTTGATTGTGCAAATGTAAACGGCTTTGGACATATGGTTTCCACCCGACGACGACTAAATATTGAGTAAATGGACTGTTAATGTTACTCCTCAGCCGTGATTGATCAGGTGGATCAATTTGTCTACAGTAGTACGGGGGCATGGAAGCCCAGCAGATCACAGGGCGCTCTGTGGCTGCCCGAGTTACCACCTGCAGGGAGAGAGTGTGAGCACATCTCTTCAGGTCATGCATTCAGTTCAGGTTAAATCGAACACACTGGATTTCTCATTTATTCCACATGTCGAAAAACTGCTCGGTTGCAACAGGTGTTGTTGTCTGCACTTCGCATTTAATCGTCTGCCATGGCTGTTTTATTCATCATCAGGTTGTATTGTGTTTTATCCAGTTCTGCAAACTGAATTTCCCATCCGAGACAATGTGTTGAAAACTCTTTCTCTCGTTCCATTTAATACTCTCTTTCATCTTTTTGCATCTGCCTTTTTAATAATTTGATTCCCTTTACGGTGTAATTTGTTCTTGTTCTTCACATCGCCAGTTCACATTTGTATTGACAGCAATTTACAAGAAATGTCCAATGTCCAAGCATGTCTGTCAACTGAACGTCGCCATGGGAGGGAAAAGCTTCCCGTTTACTTTCTCGTCCAAACCTTCCTGTCACAAACCAAAATCTCATGGAGGCCACTGCCACCAATCTGCTGTTTGGAATCAATTCATCATGTCCAGGCTCAGACCACAGACCGTATATGCAGAATAATGAAGCCAACAAGTACTCAAATTGTGGAAAAAGTTGGAAAATCCTCATTGTACTGGTGGTCAGCTAACATTCCATGTACAGTGCCATGCCTCTACCTTACAGCAAGATGAAACTGGATGAGGCCTAGTCAACTCAGCTACATGCAATAATACAATACAATACTGAAATGACTGCATAGGAAGCATTACTTATATGAATCGATAGGTGTTCAAATTCTAAAACTGTGAGATGGTAACGGCACAAGCTCTATGCCCCAAAGCACACACAAAATCATTGAGGCAGACACCCATGTGTATTGCTTATGAATGAAGACCCTGAAGTCATAAAAATCATTGCATGTATTAAGTATTTATCATCTGCTGTATTTTGCCTGCTGCTGGTTAACTTTCTTTCTCCAGAAATCACAAGTGTTTTTTGAGAAAAGGCACTCTAGTCCTTGGGCCTAAAGGAGTTTAGATTTTGCCACTTCAACTAACAGAGGTGTCCATCATAAGTACCATTAGAGTTACACACTTTCTTAATTGTGTCTGATTCCCCGCCGGCAACAATGGTTTCTGCCGTACAAGAAAAATGTCCCCTGTACAGTATATTTGTCAAACAGGTTTTTATTTTTCTATTATTTTTTAGGCCAGTGCCACTTGGCATTCCTCTCATGTGTTAAGTTGAAACTGTTTGTGGGATCTTCTCATGTGAGCCTCCCATAGACCCCCAACAATGCCCCATCCCCCCCTTTAAACGATGCCTGCTAAGCGAGGTTGAAGATAAGGATTCGGAATTTCTCCTGCTCATTAATCAAAGCAGGGAGAGGCAGGCTTCTATCAGTACACTCACAGGATGCACCTTCCCAGAGAGGCTGGAGACAGAGCATGCAGCATCTGTGCGTCAACATATTGCAGCGTTATTAATTAGTTAATTATCAATGCTGATGAGTGCCATTAATCTGGAGCCGCAGTCCGTTACAGTGGGAATGGTGTAAGTCCGTGGGAGGTTGGCCCTACGTTCACTTTCCTGTAGATAGATAATGAATATGTATGATGAATCAACACGTCTCTTAATGTTGGTTGTATATCTCGTGAGTGAAAGCATGTGTCATTGTCATCCCATGTGGGAGAAAAGTCTTAATCTCTATACTGTACACTGACTGTATCCGTTATGAAACACCTTCTCAGAAGGAAACTTGCTGGGGGTGTGGGGGGTGAGGGGGAGTACAAAGACAAAACACAATAAAAAAACAAGAAAATTCCAAAGTTTGTGGTAAAATAAATCTTTGAAAATCTATGCACGGTCTATATGGGGTGCTATTTTGGGAGTGATGGCTTTAGTTGGCACCGAGCATTTGGGGTGCCAGATGGTGCAGTGACAGTGTGGCAGTTCGTGTGGCCTGGACCTTGTCAGCACCGATGACTGTCGGGGATGAGGTCTCGGCGTCAGCTCCCTGCAAAAGTTTTCATTTCTCAACGCCTGTGACATCCGCTGTCTGCTGAGGATTTGTCACGGCCGATTGCCTTAGTGGCAGCATTATCAGACAACGCTGCCCTCCGAGCCCCTGTGCAAGCCTCGATCCTCTGCTGAAAATGTTCACTGTGCGCACGCCGCGGATGGAAATCCATTTCTCTCAAGCGTAGATCTCGTACCTTGCTATCTGAGTGATTGTCTCATTTAAAGAGAGGCTCATTTCAGCACGGGAGCAAATAGGGAAGGGCTCTCCAGAGACTGAAATGGTAACCTCTTTCTCTGCACAAATCATCTGCAGCCTGAAGATTCTGTCAACACAGATTATTGTCGAGACATGTCTTATTTCCTTTCCATTTCTTTTTTTCTTTCTCTCTTTCTTTCTTTCTTTCAATCTGTGTGTGTGTGTGTGTGCGTGTGCGTGTGCGTGTGCGTGTGCGTGTGCGTGTGCGTGTGTGTGTGTGTGTGTGTGTGTGAGACAGCAAGTTTGAGAACCACTGTTATTATTACATAGACCAGAGCAGGGAATAACTACAGCTGGATAAGTCGTACTGTTAATCAGGGGCGCACGGACACTGTACTGTAGGCTACAGTACACCAGAGGAAACAGCATGACCAATGACCATCCCCCTGACACACATGTATTTCTAATTATAATTGCATGTTAGTATGATCTGCGATGACAGGTGCAGTGTTGTATGAAAATACAATGAATGGTATTGAATAAAACATTGCTGCCTAGTTCAAATGAAATGGGCCATTGTAGTGACAGCTATCGCTTGCCTGAGACGGCAGAGAACACTTTGAATGTGCTGATAATAATGTTCTTTCTTTCATTATCTAATTTGACAAGAACTACAAGCTGTCCCCACACACACACACACACACACACACACACTGACCAGTGCCATCCAATGTCAACTCTGCCCCTTCTCTCAGTTTAAAATTGCTCCACTTCCAACTCTTGGAGATAGTACAACCCTTTAGGATAACTAAAATGCAGCTTTCCCTGTTTATGAACGTGAGTGATTATCCAGCGACTTTATCGTAATCATAGCGAGGTAAGCAAGCAACTTTATTTCTCCCGGTTTTTGTACGGAACGGAAGGGGGAGGGGGGGCTTTCAGAGTAAAAGCTGCCATATCTGCACGATATACGAGCTGCTATACCCCAGCGCTGATTGTGTTAAGAATAAAACTTCCTGTTTCTTGGCATATGGTTGCATTTATTCTATGCATTTATGTCTGGTTTGGTCTCGGAAATGTTTTTCACACTTTTAGACCACATCCGTGGTCATCATCTGAGCATACCTAACAATGGATGCCAAGAAAATGGGTACATTTTCATTTTTGTGTATTATTATATCAAAAGTCCATAAAATTGAATTTTAATTACTTCCTGAAAACGAAAACTTACTGCGTGATTACGTCTCAAGGCCCACATCGATAAAAGCCAATAAAAATGAAGCTCACCCTTTTAATTCCCCATATCTGCGCATCCGTCCAACACTGTCCAACACAGCTGCTCCGTTTTTATTCCCATTCAAGATAACATCCAGACAGTGTGTTACTCGGTTTCAACTTAATCATCACGCTAAAATATGTATCTTTGTGTCCCTAGCTACCGTCCCATCGCCTGACGATGCAACGCTCTGATTGGTTCAGAAACTTCAGAGCGGTGTTTCAACTTGAAACAGTCTGAAACAAAATAAAATGTCTACCATTTCCATTTCACTACGCCTTTAAAGCGACCCAGATTAGCGATGATGTAGTTTTCCCATCCCTTGTGGCATTGCTTCGTTTCAGCGTTTGCTTTGATGCCGATACTTTTGTAATTTTACAAAAGTACATTTTGAAGAGGGGAATTCTACATGCACCGAGTACATCTACATTACACTATTGATACTTTTACTTCAGTAAAACAGTACTTCTTCCACTGTGTTACCCAAGAAGGAGCATGTGTACTGTACTGAATCACGGTATTTGGTCTCTTTCTCTCTTTGCTTATGGATGCTCCATCTTTCATTGTTGTACAAGGTGATTTGAAGCTGTCCTGTGACAATAAAAGAAACAAGAATGTTTTTTTCTTTTATTGAAGTGCCTTGACCTTTCTGGGGGGCCCTTGCTCTCTATGTCTGGTATGCAGACTGAATACTGCAGCGGATACCGTCAGTATATCGCTGTTGGGTTGGCTCAGCAGGGGATAGAGATACATACATACGCCTGGTGATACCTGGCAGTACACTGTGGGGCAGAATTGAAGACAAAAAATAAGTTTACTGTGGAAACCACAGTCCATGGAGCCCAGTCCCACAGCAAAACACATAAAACGGAATAAATAATTGTACTAATAATAGTAGTGATAGTAGTAATAAAATGAAATAATAGCACTTAAAACAGCTCAAGGTATTTCCTTTCCCCAGTTTAAATCGACCATTATTTCATTGGAAGTAGCTACTGCATGCAGTGGAACAGTTTAAGTATTAGGCCAAATACAGGAACACAGACAATGGGAATGGTAATGCAGATAGGGTTTTTTTCCCTCTTTCAGGATAAATGTAATCAAAGTAAATCAACTACCATAGGTATAGGCTGTTACAATTCCACTGGCGTTGCTCCTGCTGTTTTCCTAGCTGGTGTTGTTCTCATTAGTCCGAGTTCTAACCATCATACACCTCGCCTAGGTCAAAGGGCAGAGCGGTAATGAGGTTTAGAATGGTGCTCATTGTCTTATTGTCTCGTTGGGCCAGTCCTCATATCGCTCTCACCTTCTGGCCAATTTTGCAATCCAATTATTCAGCATTTAGATTATCATTTATATTTTGGAGGGGGTACTAATCGGTGCGTGCAATACCATTGTCTACATAGAACACAAATTTACCTTTTATCTCTGCGATAGCGTTTCTCAACAGGGCTGCGTTTATTTATAATTTTTTTAGCTTTCACTTTTTTTTGTCATCTGTGCCCTTTGTGTCCGCCCTTGAATTACATCAGCAGTACCTTTGACTGCATCACTGGGCGTTAGAGGACGGGGGAGGATCAACGCAAATTAAATTCATCCATGTGGTAAGACAAAAGCCGACACCATTTCATCTGAAGTGAGTCTGCTAATGCCATCTCACAGGACCCACGTTCCATTCCACAGCGTTGCCTGTGCTGGAGGGAGGAAAAGTCACCTCCTCCTCCTCCCCATGCAGGTTTCGCTGAACAAGCACCTCCCCAGGTTGTAAGTAACACCTCTGAAATGTAATTAACCATCTCGACTGACTGCCAGAGCGCTTGCGAGGACCCCATGCAGTCACCTCGGTTGTGTAAGTGATTATGACAGGGAAATCCTGAGAACACATGACAATACTGTTTTCTATAGGACGGCAAGGAACCAAAAAGAACTGAACTGGTTCCCTTTGGGAACCAACCGGTAGAAAAGGGTCTGAGTGACCACGCTGGGCAAGACCTACGCTGTAGAGTGCATCAACGGAAGTGCTGGAATTTGGCGGAAGTACCGCTCAAGGAAATTACATTCACATCTGTTTACATTCTCCATGAATGAAACGAGTGTTGGAAATCTGACGGATGTTCCAGCCCAACACTTTTGGCGGCTATGCAGTCTCTGCCTTAGGTGTGACCAGGATTTTCTCTTCGCAGATGACTGGGCGAGGCTACTGACTGAGTGACTGGTTTTGCAGGAAGGAGCTGATTGGTTCCAGCCTTCTGGAGGGACATTTAAAAGGCTGTGGGCTCTCCTTTCTCCACTTCCAACAAGACTGCCAACTAAGTGATTGAAAACGCTGTAGTGTGCATGCCAGGTGGCATTGAGACACGCTGCCAGATCTGTTTGTTTTCACGATAATTGAAAAATAATTTCAGATAATTTCTGTCACTCGGTTCCAAAACAAACCCAAAATACCCAAAAAGTTATTTCTTATTGTACAACAAAGATGACAACATTGTTTATCTTGTTGTAATTCTACTTTGCTAAATGTAGCGATTCCTGCTAGCATCATTGAGTTTATGGATGCGATTATAAGCTTCCACTTTACCTTGCCTTTAGAAAGCCTGCATGGCAGCAGCCTTAGACAGCTGGTTTAAGGATTAAGTACTAAGTATGCCAAGCTTATTTAAAACAATCACAATCAACAGATTCCCGCAGGTGTGACTTGAACACATCTGCATTGTGACTTCCAGTTGACTCTAATGCACTGTTAAAAGCAGACAGACAGAGGGGGAGGACGGCCAGGCAAAAGATTTAGATCCTGTTTTATTTTAATGGCTACTAACCAATGTGGCGATCTCTGCAGGTGTAACAGGGGATGCTGAGATGCTCAGACTCAAGAGTGTTATTTCTTTCTCCTCCCCCGTCTTAGTTTGAAGCTATGAAATAAGAAACCCTGAAAATGACCTATCAAGATGAGTCATGCTTTAACAGAGCAAAATACTTTAGAGAACATGATGCCGGAAAGCACTCTGCACAGGGGACGACATTATAATGGCCTTTTCGCAGCATTTGTGTCACACTGATACATGACATTATAGACATCTAAGTGCGCCAATATGTTTTTGTTTGTTTGCAAATTTGTATTCATTACTCCTTGAGGAGATGGTCTGCATGCCATCTCCACTGCGGCCCTCATACGTGCGTATTGTACTGTAACTATGCACTATGAATGCCCACGGGTATGCTAGTTGTCAGCAGGATTTAACTAAAAGTAGGATCCAATTTGATACAGGGCTTTTCAGTGCTCATAAGTGGATTCATCACACTTTTCCACCTTTCAGCAGAAGTGTCGAATGAGCCAATTCTGTTCTTCATATCTGCTTTACGGAGGCATTTGTAAGTGTGACAGAAACCTGCTAAAAGAAGGGAGGTGTGCATTCTGAGCCCCATGACAGCGCATTACACTGTATTTAACACTACAAAAACGATCAAATCTATAGGCTAAACCACTGCATTTTTGAGGGCCCCCGTCAGCCCACAGCGGTTGGCATCTGATCAACTTTTCCAACCATACTCAGCCCCCATCCTGCGTGAAACTGTGTTTTCTGTGATTTCTGCAAGAAATCGTAGTGGAACCATTCCTGTGGTTCCTGAGCAGACAGTCATTTAGCTCTGTGAGTTAGTGTAGAGAGTAAAAGCTAGAAGCCATTCATTTCGATGACTCAGAACAAATTTGGGTTGCTGCTGTGGCCGGCCTAAACACTTTATTGTTGCCTGTGAATGAGCAAAACTCTATGTTTTGTTTTTTGGTGTTTCTTTTTCACACTCATGTGAATGCCTGATGGCTATTAGACTAATATCAAACCGATTTCGGTAGCTACGAGAAGGCACACTTGACAGCTTGATCAAGAGAATTGTGGAGTGCATATCAAATCTATCAATGGTCCAGCAAGCTCTGCCCCATGATTTCCCCATTTTAAATGGGTGACTCCTCAAGATATATGCAACAAGAAAATCATTATAGAACAGTCTTTCACACAATAGTATTACAGTACTCATGTATCATTGAGAGCAAATCAAGGCAACCTAGAGCAGTGGTTCCCAAACTTTTCAGGTTG
>NC_137864.1:33829258-34036758 GCF_963924005.1 Protomyctophum bolini
GCGTCTTGTAGCAGCAGCAGCTCGTGTCCAGAAAGGAGTGATATATGAGGCTACTGTGGAGTCTCTCCGCAGGGGCACAACAACACAGATGGCTGCCTCTCCTCTGATGCTGTCCAAATATCTGCTGTTGTGTGGTGCAACACGGGCTGGGAGGAAGCTGCCCTGCCAATAGAAGGCATTTTGGGAGGGAGATCAAGAGGTGAGTGTGCGTGTGTGCATCGTGCGTGCGCATGTACAGTACATGCACATATAAATATGTAATGGGGAGTGTGACTGTGTACAGGCGCACAGTAATAAGAGATGGAAGAATGTGACTTTTTTTAGAACAAGTGCCACAAATTGACTGTTGGCTGAAACAAATATTGGTGGATTTATGTTGAGAATGTCTAACTAACTCTAGTGGTTACTGTAAATTGAACTCCTAGCATTGTCAAAACGAGAATAAATGCTCAGTTTGAAATGAAAGCTCAGTGCACTTCTCACAGTTTGTCCTATTGCAACGCTTCCTAGAATTTAAATATAGTTGTTGTGAATCAATTTAAATTCCCCCAGAGGAAACACCAAGCACGTTCGCCCACAAACAAGCCCTCCATATTCTTGTCTGCTGGGGTTCTGTGTATAGCTATTATCAAGCATAAAGTGCCCTTCCCATCTCTATCATTTTCACTCACAGCCAAAGATGAATGGCATCACATTTATAAACCCATAAAGACAGACTAAGTACAAAAAACAACAACAAAAAAGCCAATCTCTACCCCAGCCCCGACAAAGACGTATGCAGTGCCTGGTCATAGTGGTTATGCTGTGTGGAACACTGTATTAAAATAGACCCAATGTTGGGATTTATAATCCGAGTCTTGTCTGCATTGTAATTGCGTCTGGTCAGGAACATGTCTCCTCCCGTGTAAACATACAGAAACGGCCAGACAACAGAGACAATCTGCTTAGGAAAAAACCCACAAAATGCTTTGCCAGGATGACGGCCCAAAAGTGTGTAGTGTTAAAACCGCATCATGGTGCCGACCGTTTGTTGAGAATATTTATGGGTATAATTGTTTTTCCTGCATCTCCGACAGATAGGCAATGAGCCTACAAAAATGTAATTGTAATTTTGATATGCCCCCTTAGATATGGCCCGTGTTACGATGGTATAACTTTCCTTGATTCAATCTTGTGTCTGTTCTGGTCATTGCTCTGCAGTGGTTTTCAACCAGTGGTCCGGGGACCACCAGTTGTCCTTGAGGGGGTTCTAGGTGGTCCCCAGCTAAATGATGGAGAGTTGGTAACCAAATCGACCCTTGTAGATCTTTAACTCTTGAGAGCGTAAAATTAAATCAAATGGATCCTTACAGGTTCCATTAGGTTTAATTTTATGCTCTCGAGTTACATTATTGTTAAACATCTGCATTACTTAATTTACAAGTAGTCTACACAACTAGAGAATGTAGAAGAATTGTTATTTTGATCAACATTTGCCTGTTATTTCACTGATTCTGCCACGTTAATACATCATGGAATCTTATCCAACGATAAAATTATTACAAATTATTATTATTATTATTATTATTATTATAAAGTATTGGTTGTGGTGGTCCGTCTCAAATGCCAAATAAATAATGGGCCTTGGTATGAAAAGGGTTGAAAACCACTGCTCTACTGTGTTCATTTGGGGTTCACTTTCAGCTAAACCTCGTACAGGCGTTCAATACTAACATGCAGTATAGGCTGACTGAGTTTGCATAATGGCAAACTGCGTCCAAGGTCAACGGTACAGTATAATGCACCTGTATGCGGTGATCTTATTATAGTCACCATGACATCATCAAGATGAGCACCATGATCATAGTAGGCTTAATCATTACTGGTATTGTCATCATCACTATTCATACACTAGTAGCCTTCAAGAGTGTACAAATGTAAATCTCTTTGGTTAGATTTGTATAGTCTCAGAGTCAGAGTTAAATGAACACTGATCAATTTACTGCACAGTAATACCAACACTATGAGCAGTGGACTTTTTTCTGTCAGAGACCAGACAGCAAGGAAGAGGAAGAACATCCGCACACCAGAGACCAGACAGGACACACTATGACAAAGCACTTCTCCAGCTGCAGTTTAGTAATATCATGTCCAGCAGAGGACGTGACAGGGCACAACCTTTGTCTTGTTAATTCTAGCAAGAATGCTGACACTGCACACTCCAATAAGTTCAGACAGACTGATGGGGATACTGTGACCTTACACACACTTTGACTAAGTTATAAATGATGATAATGAGAGTGAGAGATTTTATCAGTGCATCATTGTTCTTTTCTTTTCTTTTCTTTCTGAGCTACGTAAAACAGCCATAAATCCTTGACGACCATGCTTGCAGGTGAGGTACTCACTAGCTTTTTGCTCCGTTTGTGGAGGACCAACTACAAAAACATCTTTCCATTTTTCCTCAATAAAGACAGATAAAGGAAGATGGAGTGCTCACCCAGTCTGCAAAGCATGTTGGACAAGATTGATGCTTCCTGTCTTTCTCACACTCTTTCTTCCTCACTTTCACTGTTGTCAATGTCAATCAGTGAGCTGATCCACCTGTGGTCTGTAATACTGTTCCCAAAGTGCACTCTGGCCATGGAAAAAAGCAACAACAATAGACCAAATAAAGCTTAATGTGAGTCATAGCATGGATTTAAAAGTTTATGACATTCTGTTCATTCGAAAGTGATTTCCTGGCCCGGCATGTGTAGTTTGCTCTATGCGGTTGAGTCAACTCCATGACATACAAAACCACACTGCCAATTTCAGCGCCTTTGATAATGCAGTCTGTACGAAGGTACCTAGAGAATATCCTCTGCTTCGCAATGCTGCTGACATGCTGTTCAACTTCTTACTCCATTTGAAAATTCAAAGAATCTCACCTCAGTGACCGGGGTGAGCAGTATCTGTTTGTTTTCAGATGAATACGACCTGGTGGATCTTGTAATTGCATTGGAGAAATAACTCAACGCTGCATGGGCTTTTCTTTGTACAGTTTGCAGCAAGTAACACAGCAAGTCATTGGTGTAAAAAAATACTTTTCTGCCTATGCTGCAATGTATTTGGGTGACAGCATGTCGATGTTCCAGTGGGGATTATAGTCCTTTAGCTGCAGGCACTTATGATCCCTAATGGCATCCCAGAACGCAAGTTTGGCGAGAGAGTTCTAATAAGGTCACATCTTCCACAGTTAGGATGAATTCCTGCAGTGTGACAGACGGGGCACGGGACATCAGTGGTCTCTAGGGAGTCATGCCAGGTCAAGCTAAACTTTATTTAGTCAGTGTTCTCAGCAGGGAATGCAAAGTACCAGACAAAATATACAAGAAGTGCACCAATTTCTATACATAATAGATGGATAACTATAGTATACAGTACATAATATAAGAATAACTACAGGAGGTTAGCGGTGAGGGACGGGGGCAGGATTTGTGATGAGTGAGGTAAAGCGTCTAGAGGTCACCATAGAGGGGATGGGAGGGGTTTTCCAGGATAGCATGCAGATTTCTCCTCATCCTCCTCTCTGCAATCACATCCAGACTGTCCAGTTCAACTCCAATTATGGAGCTGATCACTGGCTACTGGATCTCAGGAGGCCACCGCTGATCAGACACCTGGTTTAATCAGCTCCCCCCCTGGGTGGGTTTCGTTAGTGTCATTGAGCAAGACACTGTGACTGAACCCATAATTCTGCTCCCGATGTGCAGGTCGCAATACAGTCACAGCCAAACAATTAACCGAGAAACGTTGTGGACAATGCTCTCCCGCAAAACAGATTATTATAATCATGGGTTGTTTGGGGACACACGTCACACACCAGATGTTAAAAAGCAGCTGCGTAGGTTTATGTTTACAACAATGATCTGTTTTCAGGATATGGGGTCGCATCGCGCGTGACACACACACACACACACACACACACACACAGAGAGAGAGAGAGGGGGAGAGAGCAAGGTGTGGGTTGCAATGACAATTAAGAAAATGTAGCATTGGGAAACCAGTCACTCTCCGATCCAACCAACAGACAAAAGCAGTTGTGCAAATTTAACGGTGTGCTTTCAAACCAAAAGGCAATGTCTCTTTCCCTGAGGGAGACAATTAGCAGAATCACAATACTCTGTTTCATCTGAGAAGGCAATCCAGTTAATCTCAGCACTTTCTTTCCCCCCTCATTCCTTCCCCGTTCGCCATAGATTCATTCACATTCAGAGCACAGCAGATCTTGTTGCCGCCTGTCTTTCTTGTGAAAACCCTCTGTATGGATCCTAGGCTTTTGAGTGACTTTGTACTGTTTCCCAGAGAAGGGATTTCGCAAGGTTACCCACAGGTCAAACCATCACTAACTACCAAAGCGAACCCTGCTTCAATGACTTCCATCAACAACGCTTCCAACTTGGAGGGGTGGGGCAGGGTGGTGTCATGGGGTTCAAAACAAGCGTTGTTCTTGTGTTTCAAATGGCAGTCGGCTCATGCTACCAATGTCAGACCAAGGACCGGTGTTAGGAAGGTTTACCGCTTTAGCTTTCATCGAGGTAAATGCAGCAACTTGAAAACAGCAATGACAGCATAGGTCAGGTCTGATCGGATTATTTCAGGAATGCATTCAAAGAGAGAGTGAGAGACGGAGAGACACAGAAACACTGCATATGCACACACACACACACACACACACACACACACACACACACACACACACACACACACACACACACATATGATGGAGAGAGAGAGAGAGAGAGAGAGAGAGAGAGAGAGTGAGAGACGGAGAGAGACACAGAAACACTGCACATGCACACACACACACACACACACACACACACACATATGATGGAGAGAGAGAGAGAGAGAGAGAGAAGGAGAGAGAGAGAGAGAGTGAGAGACGGAGAGAGACACAGAAACACTGCACATGCACACACACACACACACACACACACACACACACACACACACACACACACACACACACACACACACTCATGACAGAGAGAGAGAAAGAGAGAGTTTGATATCACTATGCCTGACTTAGACATTGTTGTACGATGTTGTCACAGCAAAAAAAGCCAATATACAAGCTCACAATGTCACAGATACAATGCGTTGTGAGCTTGTATCTGCTATATTTGGTGTGCGACATCATCGTATGACAGAGCATGAATTAGGCACAATCTTTTCTGAGTTGACAAACATTTTATTCTCTGAAGACATGTTTGAGTGTTACAGTACTGTGTGGATGATGCTTAATATTATTCCTTAGTATAACTGTCATCTTACCAATTACCACTAACCCCCAGATGACTGGTGTGTATGTAGTGCCTGTAGTCCCCAAATTGCTCTGCTAAATGATTCAATTCAAAAATAATTTGAGAAAAACGTTCAATCAACTAACAAATAAATTAACAAACAAAGATTGGTTCGCACTCCTCTGTGGTATTCTTCACTGTACATTTGCATACACAGTGAAATGTGGTATTGGTTTAACTTTAATTTAGTGTCATGAGGCGCTATGGGGGAGTGCCTCGGGAAGCGGTTTTCTGACCGTAATAATGCCTAAATTGTAAATTGTTGACCATAATCCATTGATCACTTGAAGTAGCAAAAATATATATATATCTTTTGTATTTTCTTTTGTTTACATCATACAATGTTGTCGGTAGTGGTGGTGGATTCGACCAGATCCGGCATTAGGTCGTGCCTACCGTTCTTAAAAGCCCAGCGCCATATTATATTTTATTTTCTCCCGCCACTAACAGTGGTTCATACACATTATCAACACAATTCGGCTACTGTGGAATTCTCCTTCAAGGACACTTTGACTGAACCTGTTTCCCAGGTGGCCTCTCTATCCATTCAACCACTTCCTTACTAGTGCCCAAAGACATGCACATATCACGCGCACACACACACACACACACACACACACACACACACACACACACACACACACACACACACACACACACACACACACACACACACACACTCCCAACACGGCATAAATTAGACAGGGTAATGAGCAGAGAAGGGTCAAAAATTACTGGCTTGTTAGACACAATCAGGGGAGAAATGACCGTGCTTCTCTCTAAAAGCTGAACTATTGTCTGCTTGGGTGCTGCGCCAAGAAACGCTGGCCGCCAAGAACGCTGCAGGCCGCCGAGAACGCACGCAGGCTGCCGAGAGCACTGTAGCTTGGTCACTGGGAAGAGGAGTGCTCCAACATATTGAGGACCAATTATATGAAGAGGTTGAAAATGGGTGAAGAGCTCCTTTATCAGAGCTTGACTTCATGGTGAAAGCAAATTCAGGTCCCAGTTGAAAATGGTGTGCAAAAGAACAGATTGCACAGGTGCAAAACTTGTTAAACAAGTGGATTAAGAGCTCAAGCTGCACAATCTCGCATATGTGTATAGAATTGGGTGGTGATCTATAGATGATTTGCATAGCTTTAGCTTTGCACTTGATTTTGGTTCATCTTTGGGCGAGACAATTAAGCTAATAGATCTTTGATGTGAATCTCTACAGAGAGACATAGATTGCCTGCAGTCGGTTGCAGTGCCAGCCTAATCCCCCAAGTAAAATAGGAAAAATAAAATGAGTAAAAACTCCTAAGCGCAAATGATACTGGTGCCTCCCTCACTGGTGTCAAGCTGGGCAGTGGAGCGTTGATGCTTGATTCCCCTGAGCACAGGAGAAACAGATAAAGCCCAGTGAAAAGGCTTTATATCAAGCTCTATTAATCCAGGCCTGTGCTTAAGAGCCGTCTGCTAAATCATCTGTGCCGCGTACAGTGAGGTAGCTTAGTGCTGATGTTGCACCTCATTCCACGGATGGGAGATCACTGAAACACCAGCCCCCGCAACTGAAGCAGCTCAGGCTTAATTCGCGTTTCTGATTTCCCTGGACCCTTATTTTTTTGTACACTTTTGGATTTAAATCACTCCAGACTTCGTGCTTATCCTGTCTTCTTTTTGCATCATATTCTTCCGTGCTGAATATTGCGTTTTGAGCTGTAAAATCCTGAATGTCTGAATCTGAGCTGCTGCTGCTTCTGTTCCTTCCACCTGGCCTCTCATTCCATCCAATTACACCAACAGCAGTAGATTTGTGATTAATGGGAGTGTGTTACCGCTGATTGTTTTTTGAACGTTGCGTTCAATTACAGTATCCTTAAAGCATAAAAACGATTGATGAAGTGCAATTACCAAACCACGTGCAATTTCATTCCTCAGCTTTGCCTTGCCATATTTAATGTGCGATACATTCATGGTATATTTACAAAGATGCTATATTTACAGTGCAGTGATGTGAATGTGAAGGGAGACACGTTTTATCACACAATTTGTAACATCAACACCCGAACATGCAATACTAGTGCCCAGAGATGACTATTGTGTGAGGTAGAGCTCAGTGCTAAAGTATATTATTATTATATATATTTGGGCATATATACAGTAAGTGAATCATATTTTAAATGTAGTGAAAATAGCTTGTGGTTAAGACACAAAGGCTAAATATATTGTTTTTCTCTTCTTGAGCATAAGAGAAAATGTCAGAAAGACAAAGAGATATGGGAACTATTCTCCTATGACTGAATGACAGTGAGTTAATGAAACCGTATGCAATTATATCACGCAGGGATAATGTTTATGGTCGATCTCATTAGAGATGCGCTCACATCTCACATCCAACGCAATAACACGATAATGCCAGAAAATCGAATTATCACAACACGCAAAGATATTTGGCAAATATAAATATGCAAAAGTGATGACTTGGGTCTGTCACAACCTTCCATTAACAGACTGATTGCACAAACAAGTAGAGAGGGGCACTCAATGGAGCGCAAATCTCCACCTACCTCTCTCCATCGCTGTGTCTGTGTGGTGCATGTAATGCAGTGTTCTGCAGTGTGTGTGTGTGTGTGTGTGTGTGTGTGTGTGTGTGTGTATGTGTGTGTGTTTGTGTGTGTGTGTGTGTGTGTGTGTGTGTGTGTGTGTGTGAGAAAAAGGCACAGGGATTTGAGGGGAAAGGCTATGATAAAGGATGCTTATCGTTAATGCCTTGTGTTAATGCTCAAGCAGCCCCATTTTCAAACATTTTACAGCATACTTTTAATGTATGGCTTACAATTTAGTGTAAGCCATACAGTACGTTACATTAAATCAACATTAAAATGAACATACATTAAAAGAGTATTCATAATTACACCATGTCTAAATAGAGACTAGTTCTATATCGGTTTCACTGTTCATTCTAGGCCTAGTTTTTTAATCAATCAATTGTACCTTTTAAAGTAATGTCATAACTAGCAAACCTGAGACTTCAGGCAGGACTACTCTGCTAGACACACACATTCTGATATTTGCATCCATGCAAATATCAGCGAGATCCAGTGGATTTCAATTTCACAACAAACCATCTCACACATGGAAAGATGAAGCAAATGTATTGTAGCGTAATTGCATTATATGAAAAATGGACCCAGTCCACGTTTGACTGTCAGTTAAAAGAAAAAGAACAGCAAAGAAAACAATTTATGTCTCTATTAAAAAGCGAGTGAGCTTGAATTATTCATGTGTTCATGTGGGGGAGAAAAAAAGAAATATTGCACCACGTGAAAAGTGACAGTGTGGTGATTTTATATGGCAGTTATCATCTCACAGGGTCTTATCACCACCCACCCTTCAGTGCAATTTAAATACAGTTCTATCAAATGATAGACATAAATAGATTTTTCTATATTGTGTGTTCGGTTCAGTGTTTAGGTTTTGCCTCTTATCGAAATCAAATGTCAGTTGTCATGCTTATTTGTGCATACACTTAAATAAGCCACCCGTCACCGTGGCAATATCTGATGACACAATACAGAGTCAAAATGAAAATCAGCAACACTCCATTAGGGTGCAGGTCTTTGCTTTGGCATATGGTGCAGTAACAGCCCAACATAAAACAATTAACAAAACTGCTGACAGACTAGAGCTGCCATCTAAATGGAGGGCTGACATTTGCAGAACATTATCTTTAGATAGTAAAATCATCAAATAAAAACATGCATAAAACTCAGCTTAATATTTAGACAGTAGGTGAAATGTATCAATCGTGTGAAATTCACAATGTGCAGGTGAAAATGAGTTCACACAAGAGTCCTAATTACCAGAGATATTCGTGATGAATAGTACTGTATACTGATCTGAATTGTGCTTTTTCTCCAGCACAATATTCTTTGACATGGTGGAAAATGTATCCTCGTATGGACTCTCTGTTAAAATTGTGGATGCATGGTGTTGTGTGTTTTGCTATTGTACTATATTTCTGCTGCATGACATGTTTCCAGTGATTAGAATTACTGGAATTACTGGAGAATTAAAATAAGTGAAGTAAACAGCTCATCTGTTATAGAAGGATGCTAGAATTGAAAGTTTCGTAACAAGCATCGAATTATTCCAGGCTCACATTTCCAATTCTTCTTCCAAGCTTCATGTCTGAATTAGAAAAAGGTGTGTGTCTGTGCGCAGCACGTGTATCTTTGCTGCAATGGTTGAGTCTTTAGTGTTATGGCTTGAGGTTGTGTGTGTGTGCCCGTGCCCGTGTGTGTGCGTGTGTGTGTGTGTGTGTGTGTGTGTGTGTGTGTGTGTGTGTGTGTGTGTGTGTGTGTGTGTGTGTGTGCATGTGTGTGTGTGTGTGTATGCGTGCATGTGTGACACCAGTCCACGCCACATTCCATAAGGTATAAAAGTAATGATGCTTTACATACAGTCTGCTGCATAATATATAAGGTGGTATACTAGAAGAGGAAAAAGGCGGCGATCCGAGCACTCAAAAAGGTTTAAAAATGAGGAGATGGTGGATAAAAGTCAAGGTACTTAATTTAGAACAGTTAAAAATAGCCAACATGTTTCGACTCACAAGAGTCTTCATCAGGGCAGGTATGAGGTATAAGGTGGTATAGTTGGCAACTGTACTGTAATATTTCATAGAGACAAATGTAACCTTCATTAGATGTTGTTTATGCTGGTCACATGGTCTGGTTAGCACTTAGCAGGTGTAACACAATACACACTGTAACCTTGCCCCACTGACTTCACAGTAATACAGGTCATAGTAAGGTGTGCTGTATTCCCCAATGTGCCTCTGCTCATTAAGCGACCTCAGCTAATAAGTGTTAATGGAGAAGGCAGAGAACGGAGGGGGTTGGTTAACATCTGCATGCTGATTGGAGAAGCTACTTGCACCTATGAGCAATCCTATTAGCTAACAAGCTCCTAAACACTTGCTTTGTTTACTGACTTCTTTGCAGTTCTCATTATATTGTTTTTACGTTTTAAACTTTGTTCGATTTGCTTTGAAAGGCGATTTATGAATAGAGTTTACGATACCTTACAGTACTATATGTTTACTTAAACTCACAATATTGCTATTGGAAATAGCAGATATTCAAGCTCACAACATACAACAAAGTATATAGGGTTTACGTGGTTAACGGCCGAGCTACACCAGGCTTTTCACGCACGTTTACGCACACTTAAAATAGGACTGGACCTATAAGTGCGTGTGCGCGTATTCGCGTAAAAACGCGCGCTGAAAAGCCTGGTGTAGCTCGGCCGTAAGACTGCATATGGCGTTGAATGATGAAAGAGATCCATATGCCATGAGAGCTCCTCACCTTTGTGCCCCTGCTCTATTCATACAGTACAGGTGTCTGTGCCTGTATTGGGTGTTGCATAATGCATATCATCTTTATCCTAGCCTAATTATTTACAATACTACTCCATGCTGTATGGTACAGTATTATGACAGAAGAATGTCCATTTCATGTCTATTTTCATTCTGTGATTCCAATTCCGATGAGGTCTTTTGGGGGCAATCATGCCTGGTGTACGGTGGCCATTACTGTACGTCAAACAGATTTTCAGTGAACAATGCAAACAAGGTTGATGTTAGAGGTCGCTTCTAAATGGTAAATGGTGCATTTATATAGCGCCTTTATCCAAGGCGCTTTACATAGATTGTGCATTACATTCCCCCATTCACACACACACACATTCATACACCGATTGCAGCGGAAGCCATGCAAGGTACCAAACAGCACATCAGGAGCAATTTGGGGTTCAGTGTCTTGCCCAAGGACACTTCGACATGTAGACAGGAGGAGCCGGGATTCAAACCGCTGACCATGGATCATTGGACGACCTGCTCTACCTTCTGAGCCACAGTCGCTTCTAACATTCACATATTTTTTGAAAACTTCAGCACACATTTATAGATAGATAAATAATAAAACAAAGGGTTAAATTGGTTAAACTAATTTAGCTGGGGGCCCATTGGAACCCCGCCCCCAAGGACCCAATGGGGGTCCCTGGATCCCACTTTGAGAACCAGTGTAGTAGTAGGCCACAACTGATTACCCTCATGTTTGTTTATTGTGCACACTGCACAGTTTTCCAATTTGTTTGAGATTCCCTACGTATCTGCATCTGGGAAAATGAGCTTGGATTGGCTGTTTCGCTGTATTCCTGTTGGAAAACGCTTCCTCATACACCTGTCATTCCATGGTGTGTGTGTGTGTGTGTGTGTGTGTGTGTGTGTGTGCTCTGCTGAATGTGGATGCGAAGAGCCAAATTGTGCATATTGAATTTCCCTTCTCCACACTGATTGTACAGGATGCCATTATCTTTTCGCGTTGCGATATGAAAGGTACAGGACAGGACATATACAGTAGAACGCACAGGGGAAGCCGTTTCAAATGATTTAAAGGGAATTTCATCCCACATATCTTTGGGGGAAACGTATTGCACTATACGTCCTTTCCGGAATAATTTACCATATATTACTTTGGCAACCCGAACTTCATTCTGGAGGTACAAAAGGATAAGAAATTGATAGGATAATAGGAAATGCATTTGGGGAATTTGCATATGCGCAGAGCAAATCATAAGAGGTGAGGCCCATGGGTATTGTCGGGCCCCGGTTTATTCAGTTCTGCCCAATCAGCGGCAGGTGTGAGCTCTATTCCTCAATGTGCTCCAAACCCAGTCTAAGAAGAAATACAGAAGCAGCGGTTCTCAAACTTTTTGACTTCAAGGAGGACCCCCATGAATATATTTTGCCCGGTAACATACTAAATTTGTTCTTCCTCGCACATCGTGGTGGTCCAACAAGGATGTGCGTATCACCCCGCTAGGGGGTATAGCCCCTAGCGGGGTGTAGCCTCGGTCCCAGCCTTACTCATCTGCGAAGAGAAAAGCCTGGTCACAATCTAAGGCATAGATTGCGTAGCCGGAAGTGTCGGCTGTTTCATACACAGATAATGTAAAAAGATGTGTAAAGCGTCAACGTAATTTCCCTGAGTGGTACTTCCGCCAACAACTCAACGCAAAACATTTGTGATTTATTTTTTTAATCTCAAAACTATTAGTAATAAATATAACTACTTGAGCCCTATTTTGTACTTAGCCCTATAATACTTTACATATTACTTTATACTTTTTAATACTTTTTTAAAATCCCTTATTCAGAGCATTGGATGAGAGCAGAGTAGTAACACACATACTGTACTAACACATGAGATATTGTCCCATTGAAGCCTTGGTGTCCTTTTAGATTTTAGCGTATATAGGCTATTTTCTAAAATAGCAGGTGTACAAGCTCCCAGTGCATCACTTTGTGCCACGCTGCTAGATTGTACATCTGCTAAAGGGTTCTTTATATTATGGATTCAAATAAATAGTTCTGATTTGAATGTACCGCGGTGCATTCGGCTCTGTCAAGCGTCTATGCGTCAAGTGTCTGTCACTGCACTCTTACTGGGGCGGCACCTGTCAGTGAGGAGTGTTGGGAACGAGGAGTAGGAGGAAGGCATGCCTTACCACTTATGCCTAAACTTCTTTGTCATTTTTTTAACCATTTTTTTTAAACATAAAAAATGTCCTCCCGGTGGGGAGGACGCAGAAATGTGTGTGGAGACTGGAGAGCAATCAATTGGGGAGACAAAAGGGGTAAAAGGCACGCAAAAAAGGGAATTTATTTTTCTTTCAGGAACCAGAAAACGGTTGTTCTATCTATGACATTACCCTGAAGAGCCGGTTCCAGTTGGCACATTTATTTTTCTGTGTGTATGAATAAAAAAAGAAGTGGTGATCTTCCTTCAGATCAGAAAGCCACCTGTCATTTCATTATATTCTGGCTATTTTGTAGCATTAAAGAGCAAACAGCTCTACTTTCCAACATCGATTTCCTGTCTCTGTCACTCATGTCTCAGACGACGTGGTGTGGGTGTGGGATTAAATGAGTGTCAAATAGGGTCAGTGCCCCTCCAGCACGGGGTTGCTGTCAATCAGTATGGAGGTCACTCATATCAACCCCCGTGAAGGTTTTGCCACTTTAAGATCTTATCTTGCATTTTCTATTTACTGCAGACACAAGTCAGCAATGCAAAGTGTGCAAAATGTCTCGTGTGTCAAGGTGTTACTATTTGTACATAGTATTGTATATTGTATCACCATGGCTTCAGAAGCTCTCCACAATCCAAGGGGGATAGAAAGCCATGAGTGATTATAGAAAGGCGAGTTGCCAGAGAGGCTTGTATTTTGATGATCTGCTGTCTGCATAGGTCAGCTGATATGTTAACGAAAATCCTCCCAGTGCCTTGCCTGTATATATGTAGCCAGTGGCCTTTTGTTATCCTCTGATCTAGTGGTAAAGACAATTAATGCCCTGCAGCCTATTTCAGAGCACGCAGGTGCCTACAATACTCAGCACCTCAGCACTGCGGTCGGTGGTCCCTACTCCCAAGAGGTCTGATGTCAAAGCCCACATGCAGTGGACGCGCCCCATGGCATCTGTTTGGAAATACTAAAGGCTAGGGGAGCACAACATGGCAGAAATACTAAAGGCTAGGGGAGCACACCCTGGCAGAAATACTAAAGGCTAGGGGAGCACAACATGGCAGAAATACTAAAGGCTAGGGGAGCACACCCTGGCAGAAATACTAGGCTAGGGGAGCACACCCTGGCAGAAATACTAAAGGCTAGGGGAGCACAACATGGCAGAAATACTAAAGGCTAGGGGAGCACAACATGGCAGAAATACTAAAGGCTAGGGGAGCACAACATGGCAGAAATACTAAAGGCTAGGGGAGCACAACATGGCAGAAATACTAAAGGCTAGTGGAGCACAACATGGCAGAAAAGGCAGACGGGAGGACCGGCAAACTTCGTCTGTTTAGCTTTGAATGGAAAGTATGGAAAACACAAACACAAATCTTGTACTTCCAGGGGTGGGATTCCCCAGGATCAATGCAGTTGCTATGCAGATGTCATTGCCCTAGCAGGGCTATTCACCTAAATTGTTCAGGCGGCCACATTGTCAGAAACCCAAGGGGCCGGACTGCGCATTAAAGACGCTATCTCAGAATAGATGTAGACCTATTTGACAGTGCAGCAACATAATTGCCTTCCTTGATGCATGCAACATTTCTTTAAGGTAAACCACACCAATGCAACTCATTGAGTTGCAATGAGTTGCATTGGTGTGGTTTACCTTGAGAAAAAAAACGTTTTGTGCCAACCAGACCATTTGGTGAGGTTTGGGCTTAAGAATGCTACATTTTAATTGTGTAATACCATATATAGAATGTAGTTCAAACTGTTCCACAGCATTGAGAGCAATTGGACAATTTAATGGTTGCTGCAGAAGAGAAAAACTGTCCCATAAATATATATACAGTATAGGAGCAGGTGCTTTGCTGATGTACAGCAGCTTGCATGGACAGGACTATTAACAAATTATCTCTAGGCAACCTAGATAAGTTGGGATCATTTTTCCAGTTTCAGCACTGAAACATTACCCGCTGCTCAACCCGTCCTCCCCCGCCCCCAGCCTGCGTGCGAGCGCTCTCCCCAAACCCCATGTCCCTCTCTTGCACTTGCTGTGTCGTTAATTACACACTGCCACGGCTGAAAGAAATTATCATTAACCAATCACACATAGTTTAAGAAAAAAAACAAAAAAACACATACACACATAATGTCTTTAGATTAAAAAGAGAAAGCAATTAAAAAAAGATCAGGTTTTATGCAGCGGAATGGGTCCTAATAACAGCCCAGCTGTGATACTTCCATCTTCAACAACTGCTGTACAACGGCGGATGCCTTCCAGTTTTTGTCATTCCCGATTATTAAATTAATGAGTGAGAAAACTGACAATTTTCATCTCTGCCCCGGAACTTCCCCAAAGTAATCAGTGTAGCTTGTCACATTCCCTCACTCAATATCCATCACCATTGACTGAACAGTGGCTCCGCGTCCATGAGGTCAGCTGTAATGAATGAGGGAGTTATAGCGCCGATCGCTGAGTAACTGCTTCGCCAGTTGAAATCATTCTATCCAGATATGTAATAGGATGGATGAATGGATAGACAGATAGATTGACAGCCCATGCTGACAGCCCTCGGGGGGTTGGCGGCATAATGAGTGAAATGTACGTTGCTCAGGGATCTGCTCAGCACCCTGTGACCGTCTCCACTGCTGTGGCTGTGAGCGTATTCTCTACGCACAGAGGGAAGCAGCAATAACAAACCACCGATGAAGGCCTGAGATTGGGAGGAAGAGGAAGAGGGAGCCCAGATAACTCTGGTTTAATCAGAGCTTTGCAGGTAGAGCTCTGAGGGAGCGAGCCGAGCCCCGGCGCAGATTTACTCCGCGGCACTGCCATGTTATCACATCTTCAGCAAACAAGCAAGTGTGCACACACACACACACACACACACACACACTGACCATAACCACTAATACGAGCAAACTCTCTCTCTCTCTCTCACACACACACACACACACACAGATGTGCAGCAAAACAACTCTGAATCACACTGTATTACATTGATTACCACAGAACTTAGTTGCGATAAGAAGCGGAAAGCACAACAATATTGTGTGTATATTAACTGGTTCCGAACACAAGCAACTATCTTGTGCAGTCCACTGATACATATCGCAATAGGGTGTGATATGAATCCAATGTAGCCACCAGCCTGTTCAAAACAACTTTTACAGTTACAGAAAAGTGTAAAGCCCAATTCATACTTTGCCACAAGACATTGAAATTAGCCGACTAATCTAAGCTGAGATGGGCACGTCACAGCTTTGTCGCAGCATCACAGTCACACAAAGCTTGTAACTAAGCTGCATTTCCATCAGGCATTACTGGGTCAGTTGGAATGTTAAGTTGACATGTTCCAAGTTTGTAAACAGAAGAATATGTTCTGTGCAGTGCTAGGGTCTCCCCCAAACTGAGGGGACTCCATAAATACATCAACACATCTGTCTGTTGAAATAAACGAGAGGCCAGTTAGTTACAACTGTTGTAAATCAATCAGGGGGGCAACAGAAACAATGACAAGTCACAATTATACTGCAAAGCGGTTGATATTCGCTGTTGTAGAGAGGGCAAAAGAAAGAAAGAAAGAAAGAAAGAATAGAGACAAGGCCAAATACATTCTTTGCCACCATGCCAGTCATGAACCAATTAATACAGCCAACCTGTCACAACAACTCACAACGAACCTCAGCACCCACAACACAACACAACACAACACAACACAACACAACACAACCTAAACTTTTTTTTTTGGAATTGATGCCTGAACCAAAAGGAAAATAGCGAATTCACTAAGTTATTAAGTGATCAAGATCCACATACTGTTGCCTTTTACAACTCACACCTTCAACGGCAGATACAACACAATATACAAACTGTAGATTGTAACTGTAGCAACTGTAGATCAGCATTCAATTCTAGAGCCAGAAACAGTTACTGAACATGTTTCATTGTCACCCGTCATTGGGTCCCAGAATTACAGTAATAGTACAACAGCTTGAATCACACACACAGCATACAACAGCAGCAGCAGCAAAAAAATGAATAGAAAATAAAAAGTTCTGATAAACTTACTGTAACTTCAGTCGTGTAAGTGATGCCTTGGTCAAACCATGGATAGAGATAAAGCCTCCGGCTTTCTATAGGTTCTCTATGAAGAGCCCTCCAGTGGTGTCTCCAGTCATCTCCATCCTCCATACATTGGGCTAGCTGGCCAGTGCTTTCCTCCGAGTGTCAACGGTACTGACCATTCTCCTGGCTGCCATTTTCTCACTCAGCCTTGGAGCCTTTAGTACTGCACATCAGTACTGCAGTCTGGTGTAGTGCAGTGGTCAGGGATTTAGGGCAGGCTCTGGGTCCAGCATTCACACAATGGACTCAGGGCTGAGAAGAATCTGAGCTTGGGGGTCTGGGGTCATCAACCTGGCTTGTGTGCCTGTGGAACAGGTTGAGAGAAACACCATAAGCTCAGAGTATAATTAAGTCAGTAAGTAAGTAAGTAATTAAGGTAGAAAAAAATAAAGTGAGCTGACCAAGAGCCGCATGCCTTACACTGTACCCTGTCACAATTCACTAGCAACTAGCAGACAATAATGCACTGCCTGTATACGTATACTGCATCCAACAAATACAGCCTAGTAGTATACAGTACATAATATATAGCTCAAATGCCAAATGAATAAATAATGGGCCTTGATAGGAAAAGGATTGAAAACCACTGTCATAGCCCATAGCAAAAAAGCAATAGATAAAGTTTGCGAAAAAGTTATAACTCAGCTAAAATCAGGGGTTTTCAACAGGGGGTCCTCGGAGTTACTACAGGGGGCTGAGGAGGCCACCAAATCTTCGTGTGATAGGAACTTTTTTACTTTTTTACATTAAGTACTTCAACCCTACACCCTACAGCATCCCTATTGAGGGGAACATTAACCAAAATTAGCAGACAAACATTTGCTGTTTGAAGATAGTCTATTTATTTTTTTAATCCTTAATGTTATTGCCCCTCCCTTACTTGCAGAATTTGCCAATACAATTAATTAGGTCTACCCGGGCCTCTCCAGAGGAGAATGCATAATACTAGCAAGAAAAAGTGTTTTCAGTTCATCAGCATTTTCATTTCAAGCATCGCATGGTTGGAATAAAGTTCCACCAAGTGACTTAATAACCTAAAAACTGCATGGTACATTCACATTTCACAAAGTGTTAAATAAAGAAAAATGAGTGGGAAAAAAATGCTAAAATTGATTATCTACAAGCTCACAACTCGTTGCATTGCAACAGCTATTTTTTTTATTCTTTGTATGACAAAGTATGCGTGGTTAACTACTTGAACCCCAAGGTTTCCACCTCCACAGTGATTATATGCAATACAGTCATTTAACACATGCAAAAGACTGGATGGTGACATGGATCAGGATGCAGAACAGTGATGCAGAGAATGTCCTGCTCGTCACCAGCAGCAGTGTGGTACATGGAATGAGAAAGGATGAACAGCTAATCCCCTGTAGCCTGATTAATTTAATTTAATTTATGTTCATCTATTCAGCAGGGACAATAAGTTAATTAAGAACTATTCTGTGATGTAAATGGGCCAGATTTAGCCAAAAGGCACAGTTCAGTACACAATATAGCATCAGAAAACACATATTATATAGTACATACAGCAGGCATGTCTATCACTGTAGATCACATAAAGCAGGCACACGGCTCTTTGGGCTTGGTTTTTGCTTGTAAATGTAGTGGTTGTAGGTTGCAGTTTTTTGGCTTGTTTCTAAAGTGTATAGCTAATTTGGGCTTGCTTCCCATTTTTATTTCATTGTTGTTTCGTCTGCTTAAACCAGCGGTTCTCAAACATTTTCATGTCAAGGACACCCCAAATTAATTTCAACCGTAGGTCGCAGATTACTATGAAAACCTGCAAAACCGGTCCGTCACTCCTTCACGCCACCATATATGGGCGTCAGTACCTCATGCCTCATGACACGTCACGCCACCATATATGGCTGTCAGTCCCTAACGTAGTATGTTATTTAGCACAACCAATAGTAACAGAATCCATTGAAAAATCTCTTCTATCAATTTGTTGGGGTTTCAACCATATAGGCTACTGACATATCTAATAGTGGTTTCATTGCAAACTGACCACTAGGGGGCGAGCCAAATTAGTTTGTGGTGATTTTTGAAAACCTTATGCCCATACCTAACACCATGCCAAAATTCAAAAAGTAGTTACCAAGTGCATAATTGTTATGATATTTTACATATTAAATCCCAGTTTATAGGCATTTTAGCTCATTTTAGCCATCTTGAAAACGTCTTCTGGTAGTTCGTTATTTAGCACACGCAATAGTAACAGAATCCAATATCTTGTATCAATTCTTTTGGTTTTCAACCATACCTGACCTGTATCTAATATTTGAGCTTTTTGAAAACCTTATACCCTAGCACTACCTCAAAAATCTACATCGCAAACAGGTTTTCAGATTATTTTGCGCATGGGGAGAAAGTTCCACCTCAAGGATTGCAGAAATTGCTTCGAAATATGTGGACCAGAAAGTTCGTAATAAAAAGTATGACCAGATGAAGAGACACAACCACTTTCACTTTCTACATTATTCAAAGGTAGAACAAATTGCCGATCCACAAGCTGCCAACGTGCTGCATTTTGTGACCTTGTAGATTGGCAATTTTTGCTAGTTTTGTCAGCAAAGGTTGTATGATGAACTAGTGCAATTATTAACAGAAAAATATCTCAAAAGTTGAAATCTGGAGATACAAGGTTTCTGCCCAACAGCAACGATATACTTCTTTGTATGTTTAGTTGCTTAAATGGCCAATCAGCTCATAACATGCCACGGTGTTAGGGTTTATTTGGTTAACAGCTAAGTCTGACTGTGTGGATGAGAAGATTCTTCAGTCGTTCAGTGACTGTTTTAAACACCTGTTAAACAGTTTAACAGGTGGTCAGACTGTGTGAAGAAAATGCTCTTGTTGAGTCTTGTAGGTTTGTCCCTAAGACTTTATGTAAAACCTCATCATTGATTCAAATAAAGCATTCAATTCAAAGCACGATTAAAGTCACAGTTTGCATGATATAAAAACTGTAAATATAGTCAATTAGAGGAACCAGACTCCTCGTAAATGTCCTTGAGTGAACCTAACTGTTCTGCAGTCCTCCCATCATCAAATACTTTTTTTCAGCCTGCATGCTTCTTCAAAACCGTTGAGCATATAAGCTCAGTGCCAATGTTCGCTGGTGTTTGCCCTTGGGTAGGCAGCAGTGGAGGCAGAGGTACACTGAGTTATGCCCTATTGTGCTATTGTGCCGCATTTAGCAAGACGGATGGGCACGACAATATATTCATCCTCACTGAAGTGATCCATCAGATGTCTGTGCCATCAAGAGAATGAGATCAGGAGCGTGGTTGCAGGCGTTTGCATTGCTGGCCCTTTGAAGTAAAAAAACAAAAACAAAAAAAAGACAAGCCTCTTTTATGTCTCTACTGTTAGTGTATATCTCAATTACATTTTAGGCGTGGAACAAAGTATAATTGTTTTATCATGTGATGTAGCCTTATGCTACAGCTGGTGTCCAGATTAACCACACTAGCATTCCTGTTCCGGGCATATCACAACTAGGCAAATTCGATAGCAGATGTGCAGTACAAGCTCAAAACACATCACAGCACGACACAACATGTGAGCTTATACAACACGACGCATTGTGAGCTTGTACATATGCTATGTGCAGATGCACAGAATCTTTGCTTATCAATCAATCGTTTGCTGAAATCACACAAGGTTCAAGATTGATTCTTGCCTATACGATCCTCAAGAGCGAAAGCATCCTAGAAATGCAAATGTTTCCAGCCTGTAAATGAAAGGGCTTATTTTGTGTGGTCAGTGGAGGCATAAACTAAGCTTTGTATCAATTCAGACATGTGCCAAATTGTTGGACCAAACATTCTTGGAAGTTTAAAATAGGTTATGCCGGGTACTTCTGGTGTCATGGACCCTCAGCACAACAGGAAAGAGCCCTGGATGGAGTCTACACAAGAATGTTACGAATGGCACTAGGTGTCACATGGATGAACCGCATCAGAAATGTGGTCCTCTACGGACTACGGGGACCTACGACAGGCCACAGACAAAGGCAGAGAGAGAAGGATGAGGCTGGCAGGGCACTGCATCAGGCACCCGGAACTGGAAGAGGCAAGCCAATCTGGGAACCCATTGTCAACAAAAAAGAAAAACAGCGCCCTTTGCTGTTTGTTTCCTGTTCTTGAGAGATTAGAGGCAAGCAAACTGACACTATGGGAGCCAACCCAGGGCAAAGCCAGGAAAAGCAAGAAGCGCACCACATACGTAGAAGCACTACGACGCAACATCTTAGCTAACAACACTGCAGGGATGAAGACCCTGGTGTTAGACTAGATGTGTGGAGAGCAGCAGAGTTGGTGTTGGCTATACTGCACTCTCACATCGCAAAACATTGCATTGTATACCCAGCCCTTACCGGGTGGCTCAATCAGCCAGTTAGTGCACAGAGTAGGGGTATGGCACACATTGGCAAGGTCCAGAAATACATCTCTTACTTTGCCTGTAGTGACATTTAAAATCTGGGTGCTACCAGTAGCTACACTATATGACGTAGTGGGTGCCACAGTACACTATGACGTAATGGCAGCCAAGTCTACGGACTTTTTACGGAACTTTGATGGGCATTGAGCATCGTGATAAAAGGCGCCGCTCACTTCACACAAGTGTGACTTTTATCCCTTAGCACATTGGTTTTCCACCAGTGGTCCTTGAGGGGGTTCCAGGTGGTCGAGCCGTAAGGGTCCATTTGGTTACATTTCACGCTCCGTGGCTCAAATGCTGAAAAAAGAATGGGCCTTGATATGAAAAAGGTTGAAAACCTCTGCCTTAGCAGGATCTGAGGATGGTACTGTACGTGTCGTTGTGTACGTCCATCATTTTGGTTGCTATTGAACACCCTTTACGTGTTGGTCAAACTCGTGTGAAGTGAGGGGTGCTCTTATCATCATACATTCCGTGCTCAGCCAATCAAATCATCACAAATGTCATTCCGCCCAGTCACTTTTGGGGTCTTCACTTTTCTGCCCTCACTTTTTATCCTCAATATGTACTTTGCTCAGCCAATCATCATGTTTGTGTTCACACAAACAGACAAAGCTGGGCATAGGAGGGGCTAGTGCCCCTGGAAAATATTGAACCAATGAAAAGTATTAACCTGGGCGGGGTTCCCGGGCATCCCCAGCTAAAATCTGTGCTGGGGACCCCCTTTTCCTGGTCCCTACTTTGAGAAACACTGACCTTTTCTAAAATAGAATGAGGATGAGGTCAGCATACTGTCGCTGGTGGAGCCACCATATTGAGAACAGCCTCAGAAGACTTCCCAGACAGAGAGAAAGAGAGCTCAATCACAGCTACAGTGTTATTGACTGGAGTGCTTATATACGAGGGTTCCGCATGCAATCTGTATAGTCGGAATCGTATAACAGGGTATTAGAAAGAAACCTGTTAAGTCCCACGGGAACCAAACTGCTTTATATGGGGAGCTTAATTTTGTTAAGCTTCATTTCCTCTCAGGTTTACGCATTCACTTCTGCAGACTTCAGCAAAATGTTAAAACGCCCTGTTTCACATATTGAGAGATACTCTCTCAAGATAAAAGCACAAAGGAACAGAAATTTCATATTCAAACATTTGCCTTTTTCGATAAAGAGGAGAAATCGGTTAGGGGTTGGGGTGTCATGGCTGTAACAGTGCGTGCTGTACCATCTGTGGCTTAATATCTTATCACAAAGGTTCTGTTTTCATTCTCCTTTGTTCCTTGGCCCCTGGCTGTTTGACTCTGCACTCATGCAGAAGCAAGCAGAAGCACATACAGTATGAGATTAATTCAAGCTTGTAGAGTTTTCACCTCAAAGACGAGTTGGCAGTTATTAATTCAGTACATCTGTTGGCTGAGAGAATGCACACGCCTTTCAGATCTCACTCAAAGACATTTGTATGGGATAATACATTAATTCCACAGTTTTTTCAGGGGAAAAGGATTTGGTGCAAAGGGATAAATAGAGTGGACCAAGTACAGAGCCGGTGGATAAATCCTAGCTCAAAGCGTATTCATTATCTCTACCATTTGGCGAGTGTTTCCCAGGGATGATTGATAGGCGATTCACACTGAGACGGACTGA
The DNA here is from genome assembly GCF_963924005.1 of Protomyctophum bolini. NCBI lineage: Eukaryota > Metazoa > Chordata > Actinopteri > Myctophiformes > Myctophidae > Protomyctophum > Protomyctophum bolini. The sequence continues at coordinate 33,852,376 of NC_137864.1, forward strand.
ATCCGTTTCATTGGATTTGGAACCGTTTCCGAATACGGTTGCCCGATGGCCATGATTCACATTGCCCGAGATTCAACAGCGCACCCGGGTACACTTGCATAACACACTTTAATCCTCCAGATGGCGGTGTACTTGATGGCTGGCACGCCCGGACACTGACCATCAACTCTGCGACATTGTCTCAAATAAATCCAGACACTGACACACATTGCATTGCCTCTTTGGCTCTTTGCCGGTATACTACTTCACTGTCAGCCTGCCTGCTATTCACTATGTCAGTCAGTTCTGTGCTCCAGTGTCGTGTTTGATATTAGTTTGCTATGGATTCTACTTTAGCATTATTGTTATTTTGTTTTACTTTGGAAACTATGCCAAGCTAAGCCCAAGAGCCACGTGTAGTCTGCAGAATAAGATCAGCGAGTACTGCGGTGCTGCGCGTATACGCAGATTCTACAGGAGACGGGCGGCGTTGAGAAATGCTTTATATGGGGAGCTTAGAGATTATGTCACGTTCATTTAAAAAAAAACAGTCCACTTCCTTCTTTAGGTACACATGCATTCACATTGGATCGATCCGTATCTGAATACACTTCAACGGTCCAGAGACCCGCCCCCCATGCGGTCCCGGGTACGGTTGGGCGATCCGCTCCCGGGAACGGTACACATCATTCACACTACCACAACATCTGCGAAGTGGTCCCAAGTGCGCACCTGGGACCATAGTGTGAATCACCCCTTACAGTCTCATTTTAGAGTTAGGATAGCCACCTAACTAGCTCTAATCTACCCCCTGCTGCTCACAATAGTTTTAGAGTTTAGAGTTTTATCAGGATCCCCATTAGCTGGTGCATAGCAGCAGCTAATCTTCCTGGGGTCCACACAGAAAATAGAAACATGACATTCGACATGAATGACATTACAGGACAATGATATATAATTAAATAAAAAATATATATTTGATTTGACATTTTCCTCCTAGTCCTAGGACTTTCACCTACGTACTGTAACAGCCTCTAACTGCATCTCATCCATGTGCCTTGGAGTGACTCGTCGTGTCTGTGTGAATGATGTGAGTGAGGTCCTGTGGACTGCCGACGCCACTGGTTCCCTTCCCCTCTTGGAAGTTGTTTTATAACAATCATCATCATAATAATAAAATAACATTGTAGCGCCCAACAAAAGCCCCACTCGTAACTGCTCCACCATTTGAGCTCAGCTCGGTTGCAAGTGCGGGTTGTCGAGTATGAGATTGGGGGTTTGATCCCATTACAGTGCTTTGAACGCTACGTTTTACCCTTCACGTGTAAATTCAGTGAATTAGTACATGTTTTGTACTTTTTATTTACATAAACGTTAAAATAAATCACAGCCTCCGAAGGTCCCACCCCAACAACAAACTGTTCCACCCCTCCCATTCACAGATGCCTCAAGACCTCAACCACCAGATCAAGAAACAGCTTCCTCCCCTCAATCATTATTCTCTTGAACACTTTAACGAAGAGATAGCTGTCACTCCCCTCCCCTCCCCCACCACCTCAATAATATTAACTCTTCACTGACTGTACAAGTGTACACTGTATTTTTCTTACTGCATTTTATTATTGGCACCCTACTGGGTGCTACTACTAACAATATTATGATTGTTTTTTTTGTACTGCATTGGATTGATGCCAACAGATTCATTTTGTAAAAAATTAAATTAAATCCATCCATCCATCCAACAAGCTTTTACTGTGAAAAACATTGCAGATCATTTTCAGCACTACAAGCTCTGTGTGGAGTTTTTCTTCTCTTCCTTGATTCATTACGGAGGGAGCACACACCACCTCCAATACACCGGCACGCTTCTCTTCACCTGACAGTCAGGAGTTTCACTGGGGGGAGGGGAGCAGTGATAGGGTGAGAGAGACACTGATAGACAGAGGGAGAGAAAAACTGGCACTAATACAGAGACAGAAAAGTGAGCAAGAGACAGAAACAAAGAAAAAGAGGAACAGATTCACAGGCAGAGAGAAAGCGAAAGACCAATGAAAGCAAGAGAGTTAAGCAGGGGTGTGGGTCCGTCACTATAATAATTCCATTACACTGGGTCATTTCGGCAAGATTTCCACCTTTTAGGTAACAGAAATCGTCCTAAGATCTCTGGCCCTGCACGGAGAGCTTGCTGAGTCGTATTGTATCATGACTCCCTGAAACCTTGTTCTACAGACCGGCTTCATCTGATGTCTTGTGTGTAGGCCTACATTGTTTTACTCTCAATTGTTCTGGGTAATTGTCGTAGTGCCTCAAGCTCATACATAAACCCATCAGTGAATCTTAAAACAAGCTTTGTCCTCAAGGGAAACGCTGGAAAGGAAAAACATTCCAAATGATACCAGCAGTTGAGTTTATGCTGCTGACAAACTCATCATCTTCTTCCCCTGTAAATAGCTCTCTGTAAGCATTTCAGCCTACATTTAAGTCATATTCCTTACGATATATATTTACGGATAATGAAAGCCAAGACCGCAAGATTCAGTGAAATACAGAAAACAGCCTCAGATCAAGCTTTCCACATCAAAATCTCATTGCGCTCCAACACTTTTAGTATCATCCAGCAATTTTTTTATACAATAGCAATTCATCCAATATCCTTCACAATCCACTGGCCTTGCAGCTGGAGTTGTCTCGTGCTGAAGCCTTTAACATTCAGGGGGAAGACCATGTCTGTGAGAGTCCTCAGAGGCTAGAAGAGAAAGCCATGAACTGTCAACATGGAGATGCTGTACGCCAGTCAACTTCGCTCAGTGGAAGAGGAAATGTCAGTGGCCCCTGGCACACCGTTCCACAGAGGAGGTTGACTGAATTGTAACTGAACCCAAACAGTCCTCTCCATTTCCCCAGGGGGAGAAAAGAGGTGGGTGAAGAGTACGCATTGATACTGACACAAAACACACAAAAAAATTCAGATCCTTAACGAGCAATTATGTTGATGACTTCCCCTGGCTTAAAACTTGAAACGGAAAACGGCTTGATGTGATTTTCCGTCCATCAATTCATTCATTTCATCGTTTCCTTGACTGAGACGTCACATGACATTTTGGAATATGTCAGGCAAATGCCAGGGATCAGGGGGAAGTGAACAAGCCAATTTATTGAACCCTGAAAAAAAGAAAGTACCACATTCAAAGTTTGTGGACTCAAAGTGAAGACTGATTTACCGGTATAAGTTCTACACCGGTGTCGTGTCCCGAAAATAGCGGATCATCAAAAGACGGAGTATCAATTAAGCATTACATGATGCAGTCCAGAGTACAATAAGTCGTCAACAATAACACCATATAATTCCTCAAGCCATCATAACTCGCATAAGGGAACAAAACACCAGCTTGAATCTGTCTTGTAAAATTCTAGTAAAGCAGATATTTTAAAAGGTAGTTCTAATGCATTAGCGCGTGACAGTGGACAGTAAGACCTTCACATCTGCCTTCACAGCAGATTAATTTCTGAACATTTATTCAGTCCGTTCTATATCCTCTCATATATTCACATCCCTACAAACACTGAAAGTGTTGAAAGAAAGCCTTTACTCAAACAGAAATGTTTAACGTTGTTTTTCCACAGGGCAAAACTGTTTCTGAGCAACATGCAAACAGTGGAGTCGGCCATCTACACAGGGAGTCCATTACACCCTGAAGACTAAATGGAGGATGTTGTGAACATTGTGTGCTTGATCTCCTGTAACACGCCCGTCTCCTGACTGCACTATTCCCTTTCTCTCTTCGCTGCTGCTTTTGAAGTCCCTCGCCAGCCAACTTCAAAAGGGCTTTGCTTTGGTAAAATGTGTCCCAAAATATGTCGCTTCCAGAAAATTTTTGGTAACTGTGACAGTCAGTAAGAAACGTGTATCCAACAAGATTGGGCACATTTTAAATAAAAAATGACCATGATCAGAAAACTAAGCAGTGCTGCTTTCTACCATTATACGCTATATACGTAGTATACCGTGCCAGAGTTTTTGGCATGGTATACGTTTTTTTGGGGAAAGCGTATACCGTCTGCTCATTTCATCCATTGACTACATGTGAGCGTATAGCTAGGCTACAGCACTGCAACACAGTTAAAGTGCCACAGGACGCCTTTGGACGCCTCCCCTTTATGTTAAGCACACCTAAGCAGTAAGTGGCAGGGGCTTGGAGACTAAAGTGCATCAAAATAAGAAACAAAATCTCTTGCACGCTCTCATCCTCACTTGCACAGAATATCTTTAGAAAAGCTTTATTTAACGTTTTGCTCCATTAGACCTTTGTCCAACTCTCTTTCTACCATGATTGGAGACTTTTAAAAAATTAATTGAAGTCAACCAAAAGCATCCTCAGACAAGTTATGAGGTGCATTTACTAGCATTGGAACTGGTTGGAATATTGTGATATAGGAAAATCCTACATGGAGTGTCTGAAAGGAAACCATGCAAATAGGAATCCTGAACTGACTATTATTTCTCTTAAGTAACTGAAACTCCAGACTCCTCGTTAATGAGGATTATGCAACATTTAAGCGACTATAAAATAAATCTCCCTTTAGACAAGTGGTACTTATTTTTCTTCATCCCATGGTGTATGGCATTGAACATCAAAGAGAAATCCAATTAAGTACCGTTGACTGAATTAAATGCCAGTCTACCCACATCCCATCCCCACTCCCCAGCCCCCACCATTCACATCCGCTATCTTGGAACTTCAAGGACTAGTAATAATTGTTGATATGGTATAATAGTTGAATAGTATCTTTATTCGATATACAGTACTGTTGTGCTCTTCAGTGACGATGATGAATAATACTATCATTATAATAACCACAAAAGGCTTCTGTTTCAGAACACTATGAATCCATTTTGAGGAAAGGGGTGGTGTAATTATTTTTGGGGGGCGCTAGCCCCTCCAATGCATGGATTTTTGAAATGACGTCATATGGCTGCCATGTCTATGGACTTTTAATGTTTGTTTAGCGCACTTTTATCAAACATATTTTGCCAGTCATGGACATTTAATGTTTGTTTAATTTAAGGCACTAATGAAGACTTGAGATGTCATGTGGCCAATAAATACATCTTGTGACTGATTTCATATACAGTAAATGACAGGCTGCATTTATGTGGCAGCCACGGCCCTCACCTCACTACTATTATTACAGGCTAGATTGATCATTTAGTCTCTTATTAACACTCAAAGTTTACAAAACCCTCTAGGCTGCTCCCCAGTCTTGTTCACAATTTACACAAATGAGTGCACAAACCACCATACTGACAACTACATCAATATATTCTCTGGGCGCATGAGGATAGCAGTCCATCCGCTTGCTTACACACACACACACACACACACACACACACACACACACACACACACACACACACACACACACACACACACACACACACACACACACACACACACACACACACACACACACACACACACACACACACACACACACACACACACACACACACACACACACACACACACACACACACACACACACACACACACTTGTTGTTTAAATGTTTCCAAGCTATACAAAATCTTACAGAATGTATAGATGATCATTTGGTTCCATTTGTGAACACTATGAGTTAAATTAACATTAAGGATTTTACTGTCTATAAATCATTTCAAGATCTGTGAGTCCGTCTATCATTGCTCAGTGAGCATCTGACCTTGGCAAGCTGTAAGCACCCTCTGTCGTCGCTGTAGGTCGGATGCTTTACAACCCTTCTAATGGCCCACAATGACATTATCAAAGCTTTATTCCACCATAAACAGGCCTCCATTTCCAGCCCATTTCTTCCCCTCTTCAAAGAGAAGATGAAGACTCGCTCGAGAAGGACTCACTTAGTAAATGTCATAGGGCTGCTTATGGATGGCTCTCCAAATTTGCAGTTTTGCTTTAATGATAGACAATATGAAGTCATTGGCATTTCATTGGTTTTACTATCATATCAGCAATAATATTAATTTGTAAACACCATGTGGTGTGATTTGTTTTGTTAATTTCACAATAATTGTTTACATTTCCTTTTATAAATGTCATACAGACCTATACTGTCTTTTTTATTTGTCCTGGAGGAAAGAGATGGTGATGTGCACTGCTTGCACTGATCACTGGTCACTGTATCTGCCCTTGTGATAAAATGGCAGCTGACCAATCAGTGCTAGCTAAAGTCTTCAAAAACATTATTGTCCTCCACATGTGACAGACCTAGTGTCACATGTGACAGACCTAGTGTCACGTGTGTGTCTTTGACATGGCCCAGAGCAACATGCAACAAATACAGCTGTATAGATAAAGATATAAGAGATAAAATACAAGTGCATCTATGTGCAATGTCAAATTGAAAATGTCCTTCAGTGTTTATGATATTAACAGCTGTTGGAATAAAGGAATGTTTTTGTAAGTGCCCCTTGCCCAGGATAACTGTATGGTTGCTCATGGTCATCATGATGGGAGTGGATGAAATGAGTACTTTAGTGTGAGAATGGTGCTGAGAGTGTGTAGACTTCTGATATTTGGGGGCGCTGGTTATTTTATGGTTGATGACCCAGTTTTAAATTGCTTTTATGGGAAAGAGTATTTTGCCAGTATGTAAAAAAAGTGAAGCGGTACTAGAAGTTTTGGATAGTCTACTCACCACCTCATGGGAAAGTGATAAACAAATGATCAACAAGCGTTATTCGTCACGTCGTTCCCTCAAATGGAATCCTACAGTGTGTGTGTGTATATGTCTGCCATGACTGATGGCAGAAGCTATAGGAGTCTACAGACATTTCAAGAAATCAGCAGTGGACATGTTTTCAGCAGAATCTAAAAATGTTTGTGTGCAGTTTTTTCTCCCACCCTGAGACCTGCTGGTGACAGGTGTGTAGGAGGACAACAGCACAAAACGTGAGAATATAGATATCCGTAAACATAATATTAACAGATATATTCTCAACCTTGCAAATGTTAAGGCTTTTGTGAATGAATCACATCTCGCCGTTCACCATGGGAACCCTTCTGATGCGTGTGTTAGTTTGGACAGGATAATATTACCCAAATGCAACTAACACTCCCGTTATAAAAATACATGTTGGATACATTTTAATATAAAGTCACCTATGCTTTGTTTAACAGTAGAAGGGAACAGGAAAGATGGAGAGAATAGGTTGTAATTTAAGTAAAATCCTGTTTACTTACAGGTGTAGTAAGTGATTTTATTGTATACGCTTGACAAAGCCGGATGCATCGCGGTAGATTTAAGACTGCAGGCTCCGTGGTTGTGGGCAGGCACTTTATCAATGTGTCACCCAAGCGCGAGGCTCAACCTTTTAACAAAAAACTACTAATAATCACATACCCAAGTGAGTACAAGCTCAGCTATTGGCTATTTACAGTAGGTATTAAATGGTTAACGCTGACTCGTTGACTCTCTCGGAGTTACAAGTGAACATGCAGGATTTTGCTGTGCGACCCATCACAACCTTCCCCCAAAACTGAAATGGAATTGGAAAACAAAGTTTGAATATGGACATCAGACACAGCATTATTCCAATGTTGGCTGGTAGTTATAGTCACTCTCCCCACCTGTGCTGCTGGCTGAGCGAACAAGAGTTCTGCAGCCGTTTTCATTTCAGTTGGCAGCGGTTTTCCCGCTCTGACAGGTCGGCGCCACTCTCTCTGGAATCCCATGAATATATTTAGGACTATTAAAACCAATTTAAGAAAGAAAAAAAAAGAAGGAGAAGAATGCCTGCTTTGCATGCATACAGTCTAATCATTACGATGCAAATGAGCGCGGTGGGACGGTAAATAAGGTGTGTGAGAGAAAATGGGAAAATGGATTGAGCGACCCGTTTGGATGCACATCTGTGAGGGAGGGGCAGCCCTCTAACACAGGGGGCTGGGTGTCCATTATGACCAACCTGCATGCGCAGCGCCCTTTTCATTCGCATGAAGCTGCATGAAGGCATTAATCCCGCGGCCCTGCGATGTTGTGTTCATAATAGAGCTCGTGGATCTTGCCCATGAAGGCTATTATTACAATCAATTTCCATCTTGCGCAGCAGCCCATTGTGTATTGTGAAATGCACTGCACTTAGTATTAGCCATAATACGCGTGTACGTCTGTGCCCGTTAGCTGTGTTCCATTTGTTTCGTTTAGCAAATTAAAGAGTCTGAAAGGAGGGACTGAAATGAGCCACATCCTATTTGGGTTATATTTCCTCACTGTGTTTGTCCAGCGATAATGATCAGGATGCTGGTAGAGGGTGGATTGTGTGCGTTTGTGCGTATGTGTTATCATCCTGACAAACCATCTTAGACAGTGCAACTAGCGGCTATCGACAGACTAGGATAGGGGAGGATAGGGGAGGAGCTCTGGGCAAAGGGGGGACATGTGCTGTCAGAACAGAAGACACTTACAGTACATTGTAACAGTTTTATGAATGTATACATGTATTGTACAGTCAGTGTATTTGTGTGTGAACATACACTATAGTATAAGTAGGCCTTTATGTACTGTAGTATGTCTGTCTATACTGTAGCCGACAGTAGCCATAGTAGTAGCCCTCACACGCTTTCGGCGAGAGATTATGGTTTTGGTTCAGTGAGTCCCTCTGTCCCATCTGTAAAATCTGAATCCCCCACCCACCCCTTTTCCCCCTCACTGTATATGTTTTTTCTCCCCTTTTTACCTCCTATGATGATTTCCTGTTTTTGGCTATATAGAAATGTATATTCGAATGTCTCTAAATGTTTTGATGAATTGAAAATGTAATGTAAGTGTAATATGCTTTATGGTGTCGTCCACTCACAGTTAACAGTTTTCGTATTGAGTTGTACTTGAAATGTACTGTAATTCCGCAAACGGTCAATAAACACTTCAATCAATAAATCTGTCTTTCAGTCCCTCTGTTCATCTATGAGCAGCTAATCTTGGACACCGCTGTACAGATCAATGTGAAACTTTGCACGCACACTTCCGGTAGGCCCAGGAAGAACCTCCCTCCCAAATGTTCCAAATTGGCCTCATGGTGGAGCAGATTTTTGCTAAACAACATGTTTTACTACTGCTACAGATTTCCCCAAACCTCACGCAAATCAGTACTCAGTACTATTATCACTAAAATAATGTGATCAAGACATATGTCAGATTTTTAATATTCCATTCCAATGGCTATGATTGGCTTTCAAGTTTGGCAGGAGGGTTTTTGCATCTAAACGAACACAATTGGCCATGTCGATACCTTTTTTATGTAAAGCACTTTGGGCTGCATTTGATGTCATGAAAGGTGCTATACAAATAAAGTGTATTATTATTATATTATCTTTGGGTGAGTGAAATGGGAGAACAATGGTTATAGCCTACTCCTGACTAATACAAGTTTACTGCTGATTGTTGTTGGATTGTGTGAGGAAAAAGTAAATGCACAATTGTAACCAGACCTTTACTGGTATGTATTTAATGCATTTTTATGCATTTTGTCAAGTACTTGGAATTCCTGTGTGTATGAAATGTGCTTAAATACGCTGCCTGGCCTTGTTTAAATCATATTATGTGTAGGCTACAATTATTATATATCAAACGTCTGGTGTCTGACACAGGATGACTCTCCCAAGTCCGTGCATTGTTGAGGTGGGCATAGTATTAAATCAAACATGACCTGGACGTTATAGCTTGAATAAAAAATGTCATTAGATATTTCATTTTACTGTGTACCTGACATCTTTGATCATAATTTTTCAACCGCGGTCGAGATCATAGATTTCACAATGCCACGCTAGACCTTCCAGTCCTTTATTGCCATCCCCAGTTCCTGCCTACTGATGCATGTGTCTAATGTGTATAATTTATTTTATGGCCATGTCTCGGAGCCATAGAGTAGAATTGGCTTGTCGTCCTAAATATTTTTTACTTTGAACCTCTTACTAAACTGGGATGACCAGATCTCATTGCATGATGACCAGGGCCAGGCCATACCCTTCCTAGTTTGAAAGTCCAGGATGTACTTTCCACCCACCTCACGGAGACGGAAAGACCTTCTTTAATCCATTTAGACTGTACAACATGTGGGAACGTCATAACTAATCCAACCAACGCATTTTCATTGATATCAAACGAGAGAAAATATTCAGAATAGTTTTCTTTTTGGAGTTGGCCTCCATTCGCGCATAGGTGTCGTTCTCTTCCCTGTATCCGTATCTGCTAATATAGGGAGCTCTCCATGGTTTTGACCAGATGGATATACTAAGCTCTGATTTCCACTTTCCACTCACCTTTCCACTGCAACACCGACGACGAAGATAGGCGTGTGACGTGTGTGCTCTCCTTGACTTCCTGAAGTCCAAGATCAGCTCTTTGGTCTGGTTAATGTTGAGGGCATTGTAGGGATAATATTCCATTTCCAGCACCGACAAGTCTTCTGTGTCTGTGAAATGTTCCAGAAGTTGTTCGGAAACATTTACTACAGAACTTACTTATTTTTTAGGTTGATGGCAAAATAGTACTTAAAAAATATGAATCTTGGTTCTATAAACTATGCGTCAACAATGAACTGAAACAGCAATAGTATTTTGTCTGAAACCCTGTCACAATGTCTCTCTTCTGACCCACTTCATGGTTTAAACTTTAGACCCACTGCTTAAGAAACATCACCACACAGAAACAGTAATTCAAGTTTTCAGTACTACAATACAATTCAATAAATTCACTTAGTGGGTCACTTTTGGCACATAGGCATCGTTAAATGAACTTCAAAAGAGTAATAATGCATCATTGAGTTTTTAAACACTACAATGTTGCTGAAAGTCCTATTTTACTTGACCTAACTCCCTGGCGAAACGACAGACCACCTTACCGCCTATCTGTGTCACCATTTAATTAAGTGATTCAGTAAGATTCAAGAAGGCCATCACTCACAATCATGGAGTTGTTTTTTGAGGGGATATAGGTTGTTTTTCTTTTTTTAAAGCGGATCTACATGCTCACAAGATTATAGACCTACAATTTCTGAAAGTCTTTGAAAATGTTCGCCCAAAATAGGGCCACCAGGTTGAAAGTGGTGAATAGCTATAGGAGCGACAGAACTGCTGTTTATCCATGGAAGATAAACTGGATCATTGTGAGATGGACTCAAAGTGGCCTAGTCTGGATTTGTTCTGCTTACATGACAATTGAATGGAAATCTGCATCGGCAATGAATTTCAATCTGTTCCTCATGCAGTCTTTGTGTTCACCTGCACGCCACGACCCTCCTTTTTCCTGTGATCGCTATTGTTTTCATTGTTTTGTCTCATTCTCCAATCCAGCTCTCCCTGATACGCCAGAATTGCATTCAGTATTGTGCGAAGCCGATTACTGACAGGGTAAAAGCAAGGGGATTTTTCTTTTTCGTAAAAATTACAGCTATTATTACCTGCAATCGTCTGCCAGTCTTTTGTTATTTTCCGCTGTAAACAACCATTTTCGGTGAAGCGAAAGGACATCCTGTCCTGCTCTCTGAGCTCTTTTAGAGCTTTCAGTGTCTCTTTATAGCCGTGGTATACGTATAGGCACATCTAGTTGCAATTACATGGGTGCACTATAGCCGCACACGCACACGCACACACACACACACACACACACACACACACACACACACACACACACACACACACACACACACACACACACACACACACACACACACACCATTTGTCTCCCATGGCATTGATAGATCACACATAAGCAGAGGTTCTCTCTAGCCCGACCCCCACCACGACAAGCCTGCTCTCCATCGTAGTGTCTGGATGTCTCTGAGACCTTGGTAAGATCAGAGAGGCACTGCTGGGATCTGCTTCCCAACACACACAGCAAGTTAAACACTCATAGTAAGATTAACAGATAACTGGGATTGCATTACCCACAAGATAAGAGGAGAGCAGAAAAAGAGAAGAGCTTTGTTGATACCGTGGCCACAGGAGAAATTCAGTCTCAGCTTCGTCCAGCTGACGGCTGCTCAAATGGCCGTGACGGGGGAGCTGTGAGAGTTTAAGGTCTTGCTCGGGGACACTTTGACAGGTAGACATGGGTGGGCTAGGACTCGGAGGTGATTTGGTAACCGTCTGATTACCAGACAACCTCTCTAACTGCTCGGCTACAGCAGAAGAGAAGAGGAGGTTGAGCTGGGGTTGTTTGAGGAAGGGGTGGGCGGGCGGAGACGAAATGAATGAGGACACAAGAAGAGGGTAGGTGAGCAGAAGAGGTGAAAGGAGATGAGAGCAGGTCAGAGGAGAGGACAGCAGAACAGCCGGTGGAAAGGTGAAGACATGAGTTGAGTTGACATGAGGTCAGAAGATCGGAGGAGACTGAGATGCAGACTGAGACGTGACGCCATGAAAAACTCACTGCGAGATCACATCAATCTCTCAGGGAAGAGGCAAAAATCTGATGTGAAAATTATTTGTACACTGCACATTGTTATAACTCTGACTCAATTTTGCAGTGTAAAACTAAAACTCAATAGTTTGCGGTGCATGACTCACACACCACTGAAGGCCTGGACAGAGTCCGTTTGTGCCTTGCGTGGGGGAGTCAAACGCACACAAAAAATGCAAGTTTATTTTAATTCCTTACATAGTCCATAGTCTATAATCACTATAATCACTGCAGACAGGTGGAGATGGGAGTGTGCAGTAAATCCACAGAAAAATGCAAATATATAATTGTGAGGACATTTATTCAAATAGTGGCACGGGTGGGAGTGCTGACTGAAGCTCCCGCCTCCAATGCAGATAAAGTGACCTGCTTTAATGCATACTTTCTGCCGATGTACGAGCTGATCAAATTATATTATATGCATTTGTGGAAGGCCTGGCTGATTTTGTGGGAGTAGCAGGGTCCATTAGCTGGACAGAATGGAGAAAGAGACAAATTACACATTCCCACATGCACCCCACTTAAGGAACTGTACACACTGCACCTACAATCATCTTTCAAATCTCTCCTTTCTCCCACACGCAGACTCAACTCGTCAACCTATCACCTTTACACAATCACACCTGGAATCCGCCCAATCACAAACAAGAGTGCCGAGTTGATTTGGCGCAATCAAATAAGACACAACACGACAACAGGAGTCTGTCAGATAATGTTCCCAGAAAGGTCACCAGCAGTGGTTAGGACAAACAATAGAGGGTATGCGTGTGACATCCTCATCAAACCCGGAAGTTATGCAGGAATGCCTACTGACTGGCAAAAAACTACTTTCTGGCGTTGACAACCCATGCATCCAAACAGAAAAGTAATTAATATTCAAAACATACTCTCTCCCCATGCCTTTGGCCTGGTGGAGACAATGATACTATACAGAGTTTGTGTGTGTGTGTGTGTGTGTGGGGGGGGGGGGGGGGTGGTCCTCTGTCAGGCTGTTGTAGATACTCAGGGTGACTCACAGTCACAACTCGACCGGAATTTTCGACCTTCAAGTCCTTTGTGACATCACTGTCGTGACAGGACGTGGGTTGACTTTAGCAGTCTGTGAAGTGCTTCAGTAATCAGGCCTGTTTCGGTATGTTCTGTGTAGAGCAGAGGGTAGGAGAGCAAGAATATTCTCATTGTATGCAGTGGTCGGGGAAGAAACCTGACATTTTATTTATCCTTATTTCATGCCTGATAAAATGGCAACAAAGGTAATCAAGAAAGTCAACTAAAGAGTATGATTTTTGGGTAGGATCTCCTTGTTGGTCAGTAGGATTATGGATTATGTCTAGTAAGATGCAAGTCATGACATTACTTTAAGGGTTTTAGCATCACACAAGATGGTGTAATATGACTAGGTCAGTTTTGTTTTTGTTTTGTCTTATGCTATGTGTTTGTGTACTGTGTGTATACATGTAGATGTCTAGATATTTTATTACGTTTGACACAAATATTTAATGTTAGAATTTTGTCTACCGCTCCATCTTATTTCTTCTTCTCCCTTTCCGGAAAACAACACAAATGGACAGAGCATTCCGGCCTGGTCTAGATTTAAAAATAAATAAATAAAACACCTCAACTTCAACAAATCAAGGACTTTTACGCAGAATAGATTCTATAGACATCTTATGTGTGAGAGAAAATGACAGATGAGAATCAGAGAGAATGAGTGACAAGGGAGATAAAAGGAAATGGCGTCCAGAATGTTGTGCCAGGCAGACAGATGTCACACAGCAGCAGTTTGAGGGGTGATGCTGGCAGAGTGCCAGCTTTGATTGGAGACATACTGTGTACACTGGAGCTTTGGAAGAAAAACACCATAATGCACAGAATGCTCGTGTGTGTGTGTGCTGCTAGTGTCTGATGCTAGTCAGCGCAACACGTTCACCCAAACGCCTCTCAAGCTATGGCATCACACCATCGCTACATAAAGAGGGAAATGTGCATTGTGCATCAGTTGGTATCTCAGTTTCATATCTCGATGAAGGCCCATGCTAGCCGAAACGCGTTGGTCGTTTTTTAACCCTTGTTGTTTTTTTAATCATGAAATAGATTTTTCTACTTCAACTGCACAGAGCTGCCTTGGACCCTCTTTAAAGTTTGCCACCTTCTTACCTCCTTCAACATTGATTTTGACTCATTCAAGGTATAGAACTTTTAAAGAACTCGTGTGATGTAGCACTGAGGATTATGTTTAGTAAGATGCAAGTCATGACAGTACTTCTCAATTGTTTTAGCATGGGCATGGCACAAGCTGGTGTAATATGACATGTGTCATTCTTGTTTCTGTTTTGTCTCTTTCTCTACGTCTATACCTGTCCCTCTCTTATCCCCCCACTCTCTCTCTCTGGGTACCGACTCCATCCCTCTATATGCCCCGATAAATGTACTTTTGCTTTTCTGCCTTGCTGTGCTGTTACCGTATACAGTATGTCATGCTGGCGTGTTATCTTGTTTTGATAAACGCTGGATGCTACCGTTTTTAATATGCTGCTCAGTTTAAATTCACTGCACTTTAGGATTTGTATGTGTATTATTTCTTATTTATTGATATTTATTTTTAGATTAATGTATACTGCTGGTCCAGAGTACGATTTTCATTTGCATGAGCAAGCATGTAAAAAATGAGCCTTGATGAACCTCTGCTGGTGTAATCTTCTACGCTTCTATCTCACTCCCCACAACCTCTCTCTTTTCCACTATATCTCTCCTCCCTTCCCCTTTTTTTCTCCTTTTCTTTCAACATATCCTCCATCTCTCTCTACACCTCTTCTCAGCTATCTTATCTCTAGCCTTACAACAACAGACTCATCACACTTTATTACTTCTCTCTCTGTATTTCCTCTAATCTAGCTTGAATTCTTGCCAGTCTCGGGTCTCCACGAACACCTTACTGCACTGACTGAGAGTGCGAGAAAAATAGAGAACAGACGCATTCAGTGAGAGTTAGGAGACGCTTGGAGGTAACAAGACATCTGGAGCATGGCTGCTAATTAAATCATAGGTGATAGATGATGCTTTTCTGTTGTTTGCTGGTGTGTAACAGAGGTGGTGCCTTATAATAAAAAGATTTACCAATGCACATCTGGAAACATGGCTGGCATCTCTAATTTTTTATTTAATGTGACATCATGGCCAAGTTGTGCAGTTGTGAAGGACATTGATGTACAGTTAGCTATGCTAAAGAAACCATTAATCAATATATACTACTTGTAGCGAATGTAGCCTATAATAAACACAATCTTAATGTTCATTAGCCTCAAGGCACAATCGTCTCCACCCAGCAGCTGTTAGACTGCTCAATTTGTGCTGGAAATGGTTTGATGTAGTGATGATAGTGGCAGAGTAAGTGCATGGCTGGCAATGTTTTCACCGTGTGAGTCTGTGTGTAAGTTTATCTGTATGTCGACAAAGTTTGTCAACACTATAGCATGCACAACTGAGCAAGAAAAAATGTTGCTACGAAGTGCAACCCCTTTCAGGTTTGACACCACAATGAAGGTCTCATTGTGCCTTCTTCTTATGGTGGCGTTTACAATTTCTCCACTTGTTATACACTTTACTGAAAACCTTTGAAACACAGAACTGGAATTAAAGGGCCAAGCAAAAGAGGCAAGCATCATTCCACGTCCTGCTGCCTCACCGCAGCAAATGGAGATGAGAGCCATGCTCCGCATCACAATGACCAGTGACCCTCACACTGAGAACTGATTGGCTAGTCCAGCCCTGGTCCCCTAGCTGTCCTCTCAGCAAGGTCTCAGCCAACCACTCTTCAAGACCTGATGAGAATAATCATGACACCGTGTGTATCAAAGCCAAGGGACTGGGATTGATTTGTTTAAAACAACCATAGACATTATGGGAGGAGCACTGCGGGAGCCAGGGGATGGAGTGTTATTTGCAGAACGGGACAGGGTGAATACAAGTTCTGTTTGTGTCGCAGACAATTCGATTACAGAGCCATGGCCTTGGCAGGGTATGAAGCACCGTTCCCCTGGATGCAGAGTTAGGCATTTGTTATCGATGCTCAGAATAGTTCTGACAAAAAGTTGTCTTTGTTGTTGCTTGTTCAAAACACATCTCAGAGTTGGCGTTGATAAATTAGTTTCACTGTGTTTTCTTTATCTTTCTTGATGACATGCTATACCGGGCTAATGACATCAGAAAACTGCAGTATAAGTTTAATATAAAGTTGTATAGGAACAAAAAAGTTTGAAATGAATGTACTTGAGTGTTGAAATGTAATAATCTCTTCAGGGAAGCCAAATTTCTGCGGAGAAGTTAAGCTTTGGGTAGAGAGTGAAAAGGCACATGGCTCCAGCCAGAAGCAATCCATATAGTCAGAGCACAAACCATTCAAGTACCCTCCGAATGGAAGGAAAGGAAATGTACCCTCTCGTCCTCAAGTTATCTTTCTAACAAACAAACACAATCACAAGCAACAAGGACAGAGCAGACAACAGCCTGTCACGGATTGCTGCCTTCAGTTGGACATGCTAGACACATGGTAGACAATGCCAGATATATATTTTCTCATTCATTGCATTATACAATACTTATTTCAGTTGACAACCATCTGTTGAGTCTTTATATATTATAATTTGCTCTTGATGGTGGCCAAGTGTGATTATCACTTGCAACCGAGGTAAATGCATGTGTCAAAACTACTGATGAACATAGATAATCTATTTGTCAATGTCACATTGAAAGAGAAAGTGTCGCTCCGCTCTTCATAGCACACAGTGTGGTACACAAAGATGTGTTCTGGACGAGTAGGGAACGTTCAGCAGTGTTGATTTTGACAGCAAAGTTTTATTTCGTTTTAGTCCTAATCTTTTGGATTAAATGTCATTCATTCATATTTTAGTCATCTGAAATGTTTTCGTGTTTTAGACTAAACTTTTATGATATTTTGTCAACTAAATCTACAGTTGGTTTCGCCTTGATGGCAATGGCTGTGCAACCCTCTTGTTTTTAACTGATTTTACGCTTTGTTAAAGGGACACTTCACCCTTTTTGCAAAAAAATATATGTTAATGACGTTTAGAAGCTTTAGATTACTTTCCTAGGGGTATTTATGTGTGTAATATGTGGTTTTAGATATTTTAGATTGTAGCAGTGAGCCTGTTGTCTCTGATGTCATGGACACTGGTCTCACTACCTTCCTGGACTACAATTCCCATAATTCTTTGGTGCACTGCTCCTCCTTGTGGATAGGGGGGAGAGCTGTCTTACTGAGACAACATGTAGTCCAGGAAGGAAGTGAGCCCAGTGTCCATGACATCAGAGACAACAGGCTCACTGCTACAATCTAAAATATCTAAAACCACATATTACACACATAAAGACCCCCAGGAAAGTGTTCTAAAGCTCCTAAACGTCATTAACATATATCTTTTTGCAAAAAGGGTGAAGTGTCCCTTTAACACCTGAGCGAAACCAAACCAAATCTCTTCTCCACTCCCTCAATAATATTTTATTTTTTTCAGTTTTTGTTAGTTAAAATAGCTAGCTAACAAACATTTTTCCGCATCGTTTTAGTCGATGTTCAGCACCTGCAGCTACTTGTCCATCTATCAAATCAACAGAGCGCATTGTGATTTTCACAATATTTTTTTGGCCATTTTAGGCACTTCTCTGCTTTATTGGACAGCAAAGTGGAGAGAGACAGCAACAACAGGGCATTGAGGGGTTGGCATGCTTCACAGCTCATGAATCAGATCCAACTCCTGGACATTGCAATCATGTGGTCAGCACGCTAACTGGCTGAACTACCAGAGTGCTCCATGATTTGTGTTTTTAATGAGACTGCGCCGAGCTGAGGTTATGAGGTTTGTCTCTTTGTGGTTTCTCTCATGCAGCATGATTTATAACACATCAATAGGGCTACGAAGTTAGCAATCATGGAATATTGTCATAGGCTAGACTGGACTGTTACTGTACATATAATTGACCAAGGCATGTAAGGTAAATATGCATAAGAAGTATTCATGAAAACATGTCCTTAAAGGACAATATAAGGGCATTCATATGCAAAGTATCTGCCCATCACTGCAGGAGTCTAGGGTTCAAATTAAAGGAGAATTCCAGACTAACCATTTTCTTACTTTAATCTGATCCAAGAACGAATGATACAGATGAAAGATTACATAACTCCACCCAGTGTGCACTGCAGCTCTGACCCTGGGCGCTGGGTCTTACGCTAAATCGCTTATATTGATCTCTCGGAAATTCTGTTTATTTATTTTCATAATGACCAGATATGCTGCACAAGGTTTTGTGTATTTTTACGGAACTAGTGTAAGACCCAGCACGCATGCTCTGAGCTGTAGTGCGCTGGATGGATGGATACTAGTGTAAGACCCAGCACGCATGCTCTGAGCTGTAGTGCGCTGGATGGATGGATACTAGTGTAAGACCCAGCACGCATGCTCTGAGCTGTAGTGTAAGAGCCAGCACGCATGCTCTGAGCTGTAGTGCGCTGGATGGATGGCTTCTAGCCCTCTACCACTGGTTGTTGGATAGAATATAATAAGATCAGATTGCGGTAAGAAAGGCACCAGTCCGGAATGATCTTTTAATTGTGTTGCGTCCAGATTAGCGAACGTCTATCTATAACATATAATTAACGGAATGTCTGTATGAGTGAGTGAGTGAGTGAGTGAGTGAGTGAGTGAATGTCTGAAACCATATCGTCCATAATATTATGGAAGTCTTAACGAATAATTCATAATTAATTAGTGAATAAACTTTTCCCATCGACTTATAGGGAAGATGTGAAAACTCACATTTTATAAGTATAACTCAGTATTTCTCTCAGAAACCGTAAGGGCTACAGTTACAACACTTGGAGGGGAGGTTCATTAATGTAATGAATTAGTAGGCCTCATGGTGGCGCTATAACAACACATTTTGCCTTACAACTCTTGAACTGTAGGTTGTAAAATCAAATGTTCTCTTTCCCTGGATTCCTTGGGTCATGATTCATCTCCCTATAGTCTACTAGCCAGCCCAGAGCCCAATTGTGAACCCGGACATGTTGAGAACTAGCCTCGTTAATAAACCAGACTAATATCGCACGGACCGCGTGATATTAGTCTGGGGAGGCTCAGCTTGGATTTCATTTCCAGGGCGGCGGGTTGAAACATTTTCTCTTTGACGCAATTGGTCAGAGCTACTGTCAGTCAAAGGTCTCAAGCGTTGAAAGTCACTGTACCAAAGCCCTATTGCATACCCTGTCCCGATTGGCCGCCCCATTTCTCTGGTGTAGGAAATGGGCGTACAATTGAGCCTCTCCAGACCGTAATCCGCCGGCAGGCAAATTATTTTTGCCAACGGCTGATTCGGTCTGGTTTATTAACCAGGCTAGTTGAGAACACCAAGGTTTTAAGTTAGAAATGTTGAGTATGGGTCAGTATGTAGAAACTGCCGGATGCTAACTTGCATATGTTGAGCAATTTTCATAATTGTGACCTATAGTGTGATTAACAACCTATAGAAGGCAAAATATTCAACATTTAATCATGCTTTATGTAGCATGTGACGTGTCAAACTAGGGGGTTTTCATGACACAAATCTAACTTCTGCATAGAAAAAGTCAAGAAAATATATTCAAAAATGAAAAACTTTAAATGACCACATGCTTGTTTGTCCCTCTTTTGATTTTGATTTCTAGTTTTTAACCTTTTAAACCTTTTAAAATAGTTTTCTAATAAATATGTCTGTACCTCTTTCTGTAAAGCGACTTTGGGTACCCAGAAAAGCGCTATATAAATCGTATATATTATTATTATTATTCTGTGTGTGTGTGTGTGTGTGTGTGTGTGTGTTGGGGGGACGACGACATGTGAGAGAGATGTGAGAGAAAAAAAAAAAAAAACAAGAGACAGAGAAGGCATGCAGGCATATGTAAATTAAAAAATCACACCTGTGTGAAGTGAGTGGTGCAACTCCATGTGGGGTCCCTGGGGGGTCCGCAGAAGTTCCAGACCCACAGGAATGTGGCCAGGGTGCCGACCCGGTTCCGGCGAGCCACCACACGTCTGAAACGGTCGAGAAATTACAGAGTTACCATGTGGGGGTCCCCGGGGGGTCCCACGAGGGTCCCCAGAAAACGTGCCCAGGGTGCTGGCCCGGTTGCGGCGAGCCGCCCTGCGTCTGAAAAATGACAGAGTTACCGTTTGGGGGACCCTGGAACATCCAGGAATGTGGCCCTGCGTCCGAAACGGTTGAGAAATGGTGAAAACCAACCAATCTGTTTTCGTGCTCGGACAGACCCAGGGCCACACATAGCTGTGTAATGGAGTGGTTGCACCACTCAAAAGGATAGAACAGGGTGGGGGTCAGTGAAAGACAAACCGCAAAAGAGATAGAATTTGGTGTCTCTCTTTTGTGTGTGACCTTCCATAAGCAAAGGAGTTCTGAATCCCTTTGTCTGAGAAAACCATCAGCCTATAAATAAAGCCTAGTATCATAGGGGACATCTACTTTGGTTTTTCTAGAAAAGGATTAAAGGAGATCCAACAATGCATCTTGTAGTGCTATATTATATAATATATAATATATAATATATAATATTCAGTTTTTTTGGTCTGCAGGCAGCTATTCACCACGTAGACCATTTATATGGAAGGAGTGTACAGTATCGAGACATGAAGGAAGGTTAAAACTATCACAGAGGCCTAAAATAAATTGTAGACAATCTGTACGTGCTATCAGTTTCCTAGCCATCTCAAATGCAGTCCATTAATGTAGTTCCAGACAGTTGTTTAGGATATACTGAACCTATCTTGCATGTGCCTGCCTCCTACAGGTTTTAAGTCAATAGGAATTTCTCTCAGCAAGAAATTATCTTAGTTGCCAGGCTGGCGGATGAGTAATGTCTACTGTTTAAAAGGGAAAGCGGCCGTGCAACGGTTTAATGTGTCCATGCAAGATGGTGGCTGTGTGCGAGCCTCCATTACATGGCCCTGTTAATCCACACATGGAAATATGTGTGTAAAATGTGCATAATCCTATACCAGTTTTCACAGGATTAGACTGGTTGCCAATATCAAACAGTCAGCTGTGTTGACTCTGCGTGTGTGCCTGTGTGTGCGTGTTGAGTGATTATGTGTGGATGCACATTGCACAATCTGCATATACTTATAAGTATACATGCTGTGCACTCACATGCACGCACGCACACACACACTCTTAACTAAGGGATGCATTTCAAAGAAATTATTATTATCTCTGCCAGGCCTGAATTCTGGGAGGCGTAAACCGTGCGATCCCCAAATTTTGACACACAAAACTAACACAGACAAAGCAGATTTTACATCACAAATCTGGTTCGGCATTCTGGTTTCTTTTTTTTTTTACAAAAACAAACTACTACTACAACTATTTTATTAGGGAGAAAATCTGGACTCGATCTCCCTGTGTGACAGTGTGTGTGATCCAGTCACATACGGTATAGGGTACTAGTGATGTGGAGACACTGACAGTCTCCTAGCAGCTGAATCACATTCCTCTGCAATATAAATGTAAGGATGGGTTTAAATATACACAAGATGAATGCATTATTCAGCCTTTCCCTTAGAGTCTGAGGGGTGTTTTGGGGTGTGGGGTGGATGTGTCACAGCATATCCCCATGCTGACTGATTGTGAGAATGTTGGTCTGCAAACCCTACATTTAGGCTACGACGTGACCCTAGTACTCTGTAGTAACCTAGTAACTCTGTAGTATGACGGTTTTGCTTGCCGAAAATAACTTGCAAGCGACACCCTGATGGTTTGATCTCCCAATATGAGCTCAAATTGCTAAGGATTGCACATATACAACAACAACTTAAACTGCATGCATACAGTAGATGTTGTCGGATGCTGGGACGCGATGTGTCAGGACGCGGCACATTGTGAGCTTATCGAGCTGCTATTTTCTGCAAAAGCTTAGCACATGTTTGACATACTACTGATTTTGAAGCAGGTTCAGTTGCTTAATGCTTCACGTCCTTTCTTTGTGGAAAACGTAGATGCATTCTCTCCTCATTTTCTATATCATCAGATAACTAATATAATCAACATGACTGTTTAGTAATAATAGCACCCCCCTTTTTTGTATGCCATGGTTCATGCAGTGAGCAACATACTCATATTACATGTTCGCCTGAAATTATATATTTGGTTATGCATGGCCCAAAAATATCTCATAACAATTTATTTTGGGACATTTCCTAAAACTCCCATTGGAAACCGGCAATTGGTGGTTGGCCATTGGGTGCTGGGGAGGGAGGCGACTGGGCATAGATGGACATGCACATACCCGTGAGTGTACACTGACACGTTGTGGCTTGGTTTGGAACTACAAGACAGGATGAGTCAGAAACCAAGCTGTCTTCCTTCTTGGTCCCCACAGTGCAGCAAGACACGATTTGAGTAATCAATTAGTCTCTTTTAACATTCACAACTTATGGAAAGGCAGTCTCAGGGTCTGTGAAGGGGGTTGAAAAGACTTTGTGGAGGATGATTGCAGGCAGTGGAAATACAGGAGGAATGGATGGGGAGGGAGGGAGTGGTCTAAAGCGAGAAACAGAGTGTGTGTGTGTGTGTGTGTGTGTGTGTGTGTGTGTGTGTGTATGTGCGTGTGTGCAATGCTTGCGTGAGTGCGTGACACCCAGCAACAGTCACCTGCTAGGCGGGGAAAGAAGTCCCATAATGTGTGTGGAGTAGACAGTGGCCATTGTATTGTGTCTGTCTGTCCCCAACAGCTGCTAGGACTTTTCTTACTCTACCAAAAAGGGGGTATATTTTCAGTGGCTAACAAAATGACATGTTTCAGTGGGTTTGTAATGACAGAGAAGCAGCTGTATTTTTTAACGCTGGCACCAAATATAATCTGGACGGGCCAAATGACGAGGAGGCATACGTTGGAACCGTTTTCCCCTCCCTCCACTAAACCTTCAGAGAGGGATGATGTTGATGTTTATTTGCTTTGTTTACACTAGTCTGGGTATTGGAAGGTAATGATTAATTTATGTTCATGATTAATTGCATTTTAAACCTCACACATTTTGTGCATGGAAATCAAATCAAGCTCACCTTTATTATCCAATTGGCTGCAATAACAAAGTTGTTTCTGTTAGCACCATGCACTGACCACTCTGATGCAGCTCCTCCTATAAACGCCACGGCATAAAAACAGAATGTTGATTAAAGTTCTTCAAGTGCTCTGTGTAGACGCCCACTCCCTCTCTTGCTGAAGCTAATGCATCCATGATAATAATATCCAATAAGCTGGGTTGTAACCAAAGGTTTTTGATGAAGCCTGGTTAGTTAACTGGCATACCAAATTGGTCTTTCTAGTTTGCCGTGATCCTACCATACCTACGAGATCCAAAAGTGCATACACTTTTTGATCTCGTACATTTGGTTTGTTAATGTGTTTGGCACTTTAGAATTATGTGTGCTCACTTGTTTGGTTTGGTAATGCTACTAAGATTCTCTCTCTTCTGTTACAGTGAATTTGGCGACATTTAAAGGTTTAATGATAAAGCAAGTCATTTAGTACAATTATGCAGTATACGTATATGTCTACAGTTTAAATATAGGGCTCAGTCTAAAACCCAACACGGTGATGGCAGGTGTGTCCTTGAGTCACCGCAGTTTAAGGATCCAGCATCAGGAGAGAGCTGATGGAAAGGTTGATTGTGGACCGTTAACTTGAACGAGGTGTTGAAGGGAAATTTCACAGGTATTTTACCCATTACTGAACTCCACTCTTCCACGTCCTGTGGTGAAATTGCCATAAGCCCTCTAAATGACTGGTAGAGATTTGAGTCATTTTCCAGAGGCAGAGCTCCATGTAATCCAACAGTGCAGTCCACCATGAAGCGTACTATCCCAGGCCTAATTTATACTCTACCATCTACAGTATGATGGTATCTCTTTGACAAGAACCGATTAAGCTCGGAAATCAGATCTTGTCGGCAAGCGACACCGTCGTGTGATGGAGTGGGCTATAAATGTAGTTTTAGACAAATATTAATCTCAGGATCAGTACCTCTCCTTTAATTTCTCCATTAATCTTTACATGAGTTTGATTTGAGCAGTAGATTTGCACCCTTCAATTAATAATCTACAGTAAACTCCATAGTGTTATTTAACAATTATAGAGTGTAGGATAAATGTATGCAATGGGTACCAATTGTATTCCCTTCCATCACGGTTTGAAATACATTGTTCAGTTATGCTTAGTTACTGGGTGACAGCTAATCTTCGGAAGGTGATGCTTGAATACATATGAATATAAATGTACCTGAAAATGTTGGAAGAAATGTTGCTGCAGGGGATGAACACATTATGTGTTCCCACTGAACACTCTGCACACGTCTGTAGACTAAACGCTTGTTATATATTACTCATATCATATGAAGATTGTATCTACATTTTAACTTTTTTTGAGGGGCGCTACCCCCTCCAATGCCTGGCTTTTGAAATTACATCATATGGCAGCCAAGCCATATAAGTCTATGCACTTTTAATGTTTGTTTAGAGCACTTTCAACAAAAAAATGAATGGCAGCCAACTGAGCCAAGTCTATGGACTTTTAATGTTTGCTTTGAGTAGTGACGTCATGTGGCAGCCAGAGTGGGCGCCCTCACTTCACACAAGTGTGAACTTTACCAGTAAGACGCGCAAACGCGGGAATTGCGAACGCAGTGAGCACTTACTATGAGACCTAGCAGATCATGTCTGTGTGTCTGTCTGTGTCTGTCTGTCTGTCCCGCTTTTGTGCCCATATATGGAGCTGTCCCGCTGTTACATCACCATGACTCAGCCATAACCATATAAGGAGTCCCCAAAGCAGCTATACGTCCAAAACCCAAATATGTACGAGCTGCGTTCGCTTCCCGCGTTTGCGCGTCTTACTGGTTATGTATCTTAGCAATTCCACATGCCATGATATCTCTGCCGTGCCTCGGGCTTGACCAGGCATCCATACAAAACACAAATGGCCACAGAAGGGATGCGGAGTGGGAAGGGTATAACTACTACTCACTGGGGTGGAGCCCGTCAGCAGCAGGGGGTGTTGAACAGTCAGAGCACCATTAGTCAGAGCGTGGTGGTCACAAAAGAATAATTCGGTGATTGGCATAATGATTAAATTGTACGGCTGATCGACTTCTAACCTGGCGTGCATATCGCAGCGGATCTGGGGGAGTGTGGTGGCTGGTGTGAAGTAATCTTGAACATAACCGCCGATCCAAATGATATGCCCATGCATGGGCATATCATTTGTGATCCCTGATGCCATCAATATTAAATTATAGTACTGAGGGTCTATGTACTATCATACTATGGTGGTTGGTAACGCCCTGGGTACTCTGACAACAAGTACTTAGGGGTGTTTCATAACCAGGTAGGGCATGCATTCCCAACTTGCATCGTTTCTGAGTAGACTGGTACCGGGTGGGCACCAGTAACAATAATTCTACATGGCATGACATAGTCACGTATGGCATTTATAGACGATATGCATTATTCCCCCAAACTTTCCTACATGACACTTTATCAGGTTGTGAACTTGTGACCTATCAGAGCTGACGTGCTCAGGAAATTACATCATTGTGTTGCCATTTTTAACCAAGGGCTCAGTTACCGTTGATCCATTTCCATCTCTCGCACGGTGTCGTCCACATCAAAGACTCAGAACGGGTCCTCACATACGATTGACATGGAACCCCGGGAGGCACCGTGACGATACATAGGAATGACATGGAACCCCGGGAGGCACCGAGGGAAATGGAGACATAATGACAAAGTGGGAGCAGGGTCCTGTTGGAATGCAGCACCACGCCGTCTCTTAAGGACACCTGCTCCACACTGTCATCAGCTTCACCCCCTGATCTCTTAAATCCTCTCTAGAGCACTTTAAGTGACACATATAGGGCGGAAAAGGGAAGGTGAGAGGCAGGGGCTGGCACTTCTGACTGTATAATGTTAAACATTAGAGGCCCGGAAGGCGTGAGTGAGATGCATGGAAACAGGAAGAAAGAGAAATAGGGAGAGGGGTGTGAACGGCTGTCACAGAACGAGAAGTACGTAGCATACAATTGGTGGAAGACAAGTGTTCCATTGACATGCCTGCCGGCACAGATTTTGTTGATGTTGTGGAGAGATAACTAAAGGGTCGCACTCAGAAAATGCCTGTTTGCTTACTTTATATATGCCATTCCAATTCCATAATGCTTTTGGTCGTCCAGACTTAATCAGTGTGTGAAGAAATAACTAACAACAATAAAAAGACAATAGCTACCACCATGACATCCTTTCCCGTTTCGTGCACACAAAAAAAAAGAAGCTGAATGCTTGGAATAATTTCCCAGGGTAAAAACATGCTTTAACCAGAAGGGGTTAAATGCTTTTTGAGGGTGTCATGGGTGTTAGAGAGAGGATGATAAATGTTCTTTTTCACAGTTGAGAGGCAGCTAATGGTGCAGATACCCTTGTTAGGCAGCAGGAGTTTTAACAAGGGCATGAAAGACACTAAAGGACAAAGTATTTCTCATCAATAAACTCATCCTTTAGCATGTGATAGATTAAACGTAGTACACAAATATGATATATGATTGTCATAAAGTTTTGTCATATGATTTTATTGTATTTTTAATAAATTATGTGGTTAAAATCAATTCCATCAGCCATTATTGATTATTTCTATCTCTGCAATGCCGGGGGCAGTGATTATGTTTTCACCCCTGTCCATCCATCTATGTGCGTGTGTGTGTGAGCACATAGAATGCATGTGGGAAGAGCGCATAGAACGCTTGCCCGAAAACACAATCACAACCGGACATACAACCGATGGAACTGCTCAGCCTGGTATTCCTAAACGTAAAACCGAGCAACCACTGAGCGGTCAGCAGAAAACAATTAGGGCAAACGTGTTTTAAGGCTGGCATTCTGGTTACCGTGTGAGAGCTGCTAGTCCTGATGGTGTGACACTTGGTGCACACTCCCAGTATGCTGAACCTGAACCTCTGGTGGTGCTATAACAGGCCACTTCACACTATAATCTTGATACAATCATTGTACTGTACTAAAAAACAAGTCCCCATTAAGACAACATTTTCCACTACTTTGGGCTACTACTTTTTTTTCCCTCCAAAACTCACACACATCTGTATACATTATCTCAGGAGTGAGTCATATGATCAAGATGTACTGTATGTACTGTATAAAGCCCTTTGAATTGTATTTGTCAGATTTTTCAGATTCCATTCATATTAGTACAAAATGGCACAACTCATGAAGGCAGCATCCAATTTTCTCCAAATAAGCACACATTGGAGGGGCCTCTAGTCTACATAACACAGAGCCAAAAATGCTTTAATTTCCACACGCGCCGCAAATGGTAAATGCCACCGTTTGTTGCCAAAGCATTACCTTTTCATCAACTTAGCCAGAAATGGTCTCCTGAGTCATGTGCAAGGACCGCTAAGTTTTAATACTCCATACCGTTTTCCTGTAATTGTCTTCACACATTGTGGGTGGGGTGGGGCCTATGTCATACAAAAACACCATCAAGAATCATTCCCAGCTCTCTAACAGTTACACCGTCTGTCGTACAAACTGACTAGAGATCTGCACTCCGGGGTGCACCTTTTTTCTAGTTTAATCACGGCATCGCATCAAGCTTGTTTCTGCAAATATGGCAACATCCTGAAATTAGTAATGCCTTCAGAAAGCAATCACCTCACAGGCTGTAAAATAGGCTACTAACTTCTAAATCAAACAGGGTTTTGAGGTCAAAACATTGTCAAGTTAATAGCATACCAGCTGTTAACAGATAAAGCAGCTCGCTTTATCTCCATGAAGAGTTACACAAATCACACTACCGGCTGTGTTTAATTTAAGGCTTTGTGTGCCTTGTCTAATCGAAGGAGCAGCCATTTGGTATTTTATTACGTTTCTACAATCATCCTCCATGGGATTTGGGTATAAAAACATTTTTAGAGTTTCTGATTCACAAAGATATTTCTATTGGTCTAATTAAATGTTATATATTAAATATTCACCAGTCTGGCCCTGCCGGTGGATGACCGGGTGGTGTGTTAGCCATGTGGCATTGGTGATCTGTGTCCTTCCACCTCTCTGCCCTTGGTGTGCTCTGGTCTCTTTGCTGACCTGTGAAGGAAGAAAAGGGAAAAATCCTCCCATTTCGTTATACAGTAATAAAAAGTAAGTCTGTTGCACTGTACAGTACACCTACAAAAGGTGACAGCTGCGTAGAAGACCAAACGAGGGTCCCAACATACTAAAAGGATTTAAGAACTCCCACACACGGTCTTCAAATTTAAAAGGTTTTAACAGGAATATAACAACGTTTCGGTCTGTTAGCCCTTCAAATCAGGTCATCTTTTAGGAGTTATGAGTTATAGAGTAATAATAACTTAAGCACTGGTTGGCACATTTTATTTATTTATCATAAGGTAGGCTTCATGCATCTATGACTCCATTATATTTAAGGCAAAATAACAAAAGGAGTCTTATTAATACACACTGGTGTCCAGCCAACAAACAGATTAGACAGGTTATGTGTTGGAACTGTGAGACAGTGAGAGTGCATAATGAAGCTGTTGCTTTTAGGATGCCCGCCCTTCCCGTAACCACCATTGTCTGGCTGTCTTTTCCACTGGGTGTTATGGAGCCCTAGTTGTAGCGTTTTACTGTAGAGGGCAGATAACGCAAGCTTGTGTCTCATTTATTTTACTTCTTGACACTGTCAACAAAGTGATTTATTAGCTGCTGTCTCAGACCCCTGATTAGACCATTCCTGTCTAATGGGTTTAATTTGCATAAACAGTTATTGAACCATGCCACCTTGTTGAGGTCATTACCATCTCCCCTTACAGGAAATCAACCTGGGAGGGATACTAATCAACTCTCACGTCACAGGTTGACCGGGATGCGGTTTTTAAATGTCACAGTGGATTGGTGACTGTCTGAGTTGAATTGCAACAACAGCTTGTCAAAACTAAACCAGCAATCTTGTTGAATTCTTCATAATAATATAGTGACTCCATTCGCCTTTGTGGTATTTTTGTTACAGTATATCTGCATACACAATGAATTAAGGTATTCTGTATTCAACCCATCCTAACAGGAGCAGTGGGTGCTATGGGCTAGCACCTCAGGGAGCAGTTTGCTGATGCTGACACATTGCTGAGGCTAGGGATCGAACCTGGACTTCCCCAGGCATGCTCTCTCTACATTCAGCTATTTGTGAATGAATGGGGCAGAAATAGCTGAATGTAGAGAGTATACATTCAGCTATTTCCACCCCATTCATGTACATAATTTTAACAATTACCTTTTTTCTGCATTTAATAGATCCTAAAATTGTTGACATTGTAAAAAGTTACCGCTTGATGCTCGGCAATGACTTTATAAGGTTCAGTGCTCCACATGGTGTTCACTCAGAATCAGAGCAAAGTCCGAGACCCTGAATGCAACATTTTCTAAAATGAAAATTCAGGCCCAGTGTCAGGCTATAAATGTGGAGGTTCTTTGACATGAACATTTTTGAGAGCCACGTCAAAATGATATAGTACTGACTGAGTGGCACTAATGGCTATCATCACATGGTGTGACTGATGTCACCATAAAACCCGTGCTAGAACAGTTTTGGCAATGAAGTGAGTGACCTGTAGTAGAATATTGCTATAGGTCACTCACAATGGCCATGGTTAGCGATTCAGGGGCTGGAGCCATAACTGTACATTTATATGTAGGCCTGGCTATTTAGCTAAAGATTTCCTGCCAGGGGAGGGGACCAAAATATTTGATATTGGTCAAGATTTGAGATTTAGTTTAAAAAAAAAAGGGGGGGGGGGGGGGGGGGGTTATAGTTGACTATATAGCCGAGCGGCTTCTTTTTGAGGGATTAAGCCCTTCAAGGGGGTCACCGAACCCCACTTTGAGAACCACCTGTTTTTACTACAAAATATGCTTAATTAACAGATATGAGTAGGCCTAAAGCCATTAGCAGTCCAATGTTGACGAACTTGATGTACTGCAGCGCATGCATACCCCTCATCACATTTATGCTAAACTGCTCCTAAACTGTCTTCATCTGGCATAATAAATTAACCACGCTCTATCGAGGGCTATTTATTCATACCCAAGCGACCGTGAACGTGGAAAAACTGCAACACAAAACAAATCATATTTTTTAACACAATTATGAAAGTCCTCGTTGACAGTCAAGCTGCTGTCCCTAAAGTGTCCACACATGTCACATAAACACAAACATTAAACAACACCGGGGTCAACAATTGACATACATACCGTGTGCGCATGCTGAACAGATTATTTTACGAGTATATTACGTTCTTGTTCTTCTTTAACTTGTTTTATGTTGTAGAGACTCTGACTTACAAAGCTGAGAGCTTCTTTCCTCCCTGTACTTCCCCGTTTTTTGTTCTGACCAAACCTAGACCAAACATGCCCAAACAAACCCAACAGGTGCTTGTAATCAGGTGATAAACACACCACAAAGCACAGAACTATAGTACAGTACAGCTACAGTTTGTTAATCCAAATAAAATATATATTCACTATTCATATTTTCAGGAAAAATAAGCAATAAAATAAAATATTACAGTCAGAATCCATCCATGATCCATCCATCGCGTCACCATGCAGGCTTCATCATCTCTGGGAGGGATCGAGGTTCAGGTCCTTGAATTTTGAACCTCTGCTGTTTCCGTAAATTCCGTAGTGGCTGCCTGGCTGGCTGATTGTTTGTGTTTACATTTTAGCGCGTGTACCAGAAGAAGCTAGCGACATGGATGAATATTCCCGCGTAAAATCATCTAAGCTGGTACTAAAAGGAATGAAAAAAGGGTAAATATGTCTCCGCAGAAAAGGCCACCAAAATAGCTAGTGAACTGTTCAATAATATAGTTTTGCTTTTCCCCTTGGTGGTCCAGTCCTAAAAGCTAACATAGCTAATGCTACCGTGCCGACCCATGTTGTGTTATTAGGTTGCGAGGATAATGGCTCCATTTATGGCTGTAAAGCATCTATTAGATTCATTACAGCCATCCTAGGGCCATTTTGTACGAGTCGATTGGGTTTTTTTAATACGTTAATTAACTAACAACCAGTCTAACTAGCCTAAGATTTAGACTCGAAGATGTATTTTTCGATTCTGTCGGCATCCGAGTGATGATGTATCATGTAAGAATCGATAAATACATCTACGAGAGTCTAAATCTTAGGCTACAGTCTAACGTGGCTTCAGTTGCATGTGTAGGATAGCCTAGTAGTTATAGTACTACACTAACATGTTGAATCTAGTGTTGCAACTTGCAATGCCAATTTCCAACCTTATGCTGCATTATGTGCAATTTCAAAACAGTTGGTACTAAGGACCTAGAACATAGACAAATAATCACCTGCTCGTAATGTATTGACATAAAGTAGAAGTAGATCATAGTCGCCATTAGCCCCTCTCGGAACCCCCTGGGTCAGCCCAATCCGAACCGAACCGGGCTGACCCGTAGGGTTCCTGGTCAAGCTAAGATTTTTCAATGCGATTGTTGGGACGCGGATATACACAAACTCATCGTTTAGTCCATCGGCGCGGAATTAGGACGCTTTTTATTGTGTTTGTTTACGGATGTGCGAACTATAAGTACCTTACATACCTCTGATAAAATCTCCTGTGTTGCGGAAGCCGGTAAGTATTTTTAATCCATGTTTGATTAAAAATGTCGCTTTGATTTCTTCTTGTTTATTTACCGTTTATTGTACCGCCTCTCGATGTGCGGTTGGCTTTGCGGGCTATGTCCCTTCCTCTGATCTGCTCCGTCATAGCTGTAGCACCACTAGCTAGCCAGATAGGCGGTACAATGAGGTGTCAATAAACAAGGTAGGAAGAAGCGACATTTTTAATCAATCATGGATTAAAAATACTTAACGGCTTCCGCGACACAGGAGATGTGACGGTATGGTATGTAAGGTACTTATAGTTCGCACATTCGTAAGTCAATACATGAATAACCATGGTAAAAGCGCGCAGAAGTCCGTCTCATGGAGTGTTTACATTGTATTTGTTTGTGCGTAACTGGCGACAGCCCCACTTGAAGCAGGACCCAATGCAGTAAAGTCTTAAAAGTGTCAGAAACTTTACTACATTCGGGTTCTGCTTGCGGGGCTAAGTCACCATTAGCCCTGGTCCAGTGCGAGTTCTCTCTAACGCACTGGACCAGAGCTATGTCATCATAATATGTCTATGGTGGATTTTTATTTAAACAAAAACTTTGCAGATACAAAGAGGATAATTCAAGCTTTCCGTACAATGCTGCAAAGTTGGTGCGTTTAATGTCGTTTAATACAATCAGATATAGGGATGTTAAGGGTTGGCATTGCAACTGTAGATTCCAGATATTAAAAATCACACCCGTGTGAAGTTAGAGGCGCTCTTATCATCGTACATCATCTCATTCCGGCCAAACGCAATTTGCGTCCTCACCTTCGTCATCAATGTTTGTGTTACGCAATGTTTGTGTTTACACAAACCCTCAAAATTGTACATTCATTGTCATGGTGTTTGTGTAGGATAAAGTTTGTGCACACACATCAAAAGCTGGACATAGGAGGGGCTAGCGCCCCTCAAAAAGAGTTGGCACTGGGTGAAAAGAAAACGGGGTTACAAAATCGTGGGATAAAAAAAAAAGAGTTGCTTGCGGCTAGATATAGCCTTGGTACAAGACTGTTGACCGTCTTGATCTAAGGCCAGTGTAGATGTGTGTCTGGATAAAAGTGCTAAATATCAAAATTGAAAAGAAAATGTATAGTAAATATCAGTTGTAACCATAACAGTTGTAACATATAAACTTTGCCTGATGCCAACATGTAAACGTGTCTATACATGTCTTGTTTTGACAGGAAAAAGAAGAAACAGAAAGATAAGAATAAGACAAAAGATGAAGAAGTGGACAAAAAGGATATTGTTGGTATGTGTAATTTGTGTATATAGCTTGAGAAACAGAATATAACAGGACGCCACTTTTCCAATTTCCATTGAACTTCAATGGACGTGGCCACCCTGTTCTTTTCAGTCGCCCGATTACTTTGAATGGTGTGCTCGCTCTTGTTAGATTTTGGTGTGTGATGTTAGAGATAATTTAAAATGTATCAGGTGGGTAAAATGACAAACAACAGAATTGTATCGTCACAATTATGTGTGTGTCCTCCTAGACCTAGAATGGGTGATATTCCATATATTGCATATTATTTCATAACAGCCATGTTATGTGGTGGGATTCATCTCTACAGAATTGTTATTTGTAGTTCCTACCTTATTAATTACTTGTCAACTAGTTTCATGTCATTTTATGCTTGCCCGGATGAAGACTCATTTGACATGTTGGCGTTTTAAACTTTAATAAAGTAACTTGATTTTATATCCACCCTCCTCTTTTTAAAACTTTTTTGAGTGCTCGGATCACCACTCGCTCTTCTACCGTACATAGTAAAATAGCGCCACTATTCCACAAGATTCACACGGACCACATGCTCTGTACTTGACAGGCGGCAGCACTGAACACATTATGAAAACCTCCTTCAATGGATGCATTTAAATTGACAGTTGTGATTAATTACCCCACACCAACCGCAACGCACCTGTCAATATTTGTGTCCCATATGTATGCGTTCATTGAAGGACGTTTATACAGTATGTGTGTAGTGGTACTGTGAATGTCACCCTGTCCCGTACAGAGAATGTTGTCTATTTGATTCTTGTGAAAAAGTGGAGATATTTCACTCGATACAAGTTTTCTGCTACAACTTTCAAATGGATATGAAACTAGATGACAAGACCTGACCCCAATGTGCAGCAATTAATGTTTGGGTGAGGATATACGGAGAGCTACAAATTAGAATGCACCGTAAACCTTATTAAAGCTGTAGTGGCTATAAGTCCACTTAAGCCCCATACTTCATCATGTAACAAGTATCAAACGTAGCCAATCTACAAGCTCACAACACATCACATCACATGATGACACCTTGTGTACGCTTATTTTCGAATAGTCTTTTTAAATTTTTTACATTTTGAAATCGTTTGAATATTTGTCCAAAATAGGGACACCAGGAATAATGACTGAGGTTAATGGGAACACAATGTATTAGTGCAGTGCTCCATCACACTCCATTCTGCTGTTCAGGTGGTTGGTGGTGTGTCCATAATATTGGAGACCTCACTGGAACGGTTGCTGTGGAGATGCACAGCAACTCTTACATCCATGCCTTGGATACTGGCCTCTTCACTGTTGGCGCACCACACCAAGGTACGTGGGATCAGAGTCCTGGTCACTCACTCACTCACTCACTCATGGAAGCTGGGTGTGGGGTGGGAGTTTGTGGTAGTCGAATGCATTAAAGGGCCATTTCACCACTGAAAGAAACTGCAATCACTCAATGTTAATAGTATTTGTAGTAGATACAATTTGAAATTGGCACTATATTGCCAGAAAAATAATGAAGTATGTGTGTTTGACTGGATTGTTGAATTTCTACAACATGTAGTCCAGGGTAGGAAGTATGGAAGCAGAAATGAAAAAGCATTTCTCTTATTTCAATGTACTTTTTGCATTTGCCATTTCATTAGAATTTAGGCAGCTTTAGCTTCCACAATGAAGTGCATTGTCATGACACATATTACACACAAAACCTCCAGGAAACAGTTTCTTGTGTCCTAAACATGATTAAAATAAGATCTGTTTGCAAAAGTGGTGAAGTGGCTCTTCCACCCCAAAATGAAAAATAAAATAATGCCTGTGCCAGTGTGCATGTGAACTCTTGTGTTGCACTTGAACTCTGCGGTCATGCCCAGTTGCATTCCTCACTACTGCATGGGAAGGTTTACACTGCAAGTGATTTAAAAAGTACAATATTGGAACAAAATATGTTTTTAAAGCAATTAGGATACGACTGGGTTACAAGACAGTAGGGATTTTTGCTTTGTTTTGTTTTCATGGACCGCAGCTTGCCTTAGATCTGAAAACAAAGCATTATGCTGAACAGCACCTGTCAGTTTTCAAATTACATTGATTTCCTACAGATAGTGGAAGAATTCTTCTGAGAGTGCATATACAGTAGAAAGCACAGCATGAGATCAGGCCTGTTTTTCGACAATGTATTCGATGCAGGTTCCCAGCCTGCCAGGTAATGTTTCGTAGCAGAAGCTGGAACCGTTCCCTAAGCACTGCACAACATCTGTTAATCTTCTCCTTGGCTTCTCAAGCGTGGTATTGAAAAGCACCATCAGCGTTACGTTTCTGCAAGGGATAATATATAGAGTTCAGAGGAAGCCCAGTAGACAGTTAAGTTGGAGGGAATTGCAAGAGCCAGGATTCTGACGCAGATAATAGCATCACGTTCCTTCCTCTGCAGTCAGGAGTTTCCGTCAAGTGCGGGGAGGTGAGTGACTAAGTGACCACTGGGTCCAGCTGGCAAGTCACCAGCATTGAACTGGAAACAGGAGCTGCACGTACACACTTAACGAACTACATTTTAGTTCAATCCTTCACCCTTGACTGGGCTTTCACCTAGGCCTTTAATCCGCATAAAAAAGCAAGCCCACTCAGACAGGAGTTTATTTGTGAATGTGATGATATTTTCTTTTAGGAGTTTTTCACTTAGAAGTGGAGAGGGATGCGCATTGGAATGGGCTACCCCAGAGCCATAGAGTAAGACAGAGTTACGCAAACTCCGTTCACTTCATGGGGCCAGTCCAATGGCGGCTCTTCTGCATGGGGACAACCGGAAATGTACAGAATCCATTGGAGTCTATGGGCTCGCCCGAGTACATGACCACATGTTTTCTGCCCCCTCAATATCGCAACTCTTCTATTAGATGGCTCTGGCCTACCCTGAGCTGCCACTCACTAGAACTACATTCACGTTTTATGCGAAGACCCAGTGAAAAGATTGAAACATCCCAGTTCCCCTCTGTGGACTCATCCTCTGCATGACTGTATAAGATGAAAGCGGAAGAAGAGGCAAGAGGCTGTGCATTTTAGACAGAGACAGATTGGAGATTTCCTCTAATTTTTTTAGAAGAGGATTTCTGTACACACATTACTGAATAATAGCTCCTTCTGAAAAAGCACAAAATGTTCACATTCAACTTCTGGTTCAAAGGAAAATCACTGATGTTCTTTAATCAAACTCAGAGGGCCCACAGTCTGGCACATCTCGTAGATAACCAGCCCTTGTTAAAAAAGCTCTTCACGTCTCATTACACTTGTGGTTTATTAATGTCTGCCTTATTAAGGTCTAGCAGGCTGTGCTCATCCTTGACAGGTCTATAATATGGTCCCTGGCAAACCCCCTCTATACTAAACCTGAAGTGTGTGTGTGTGTGTGTGTGTGTGTGTGTGTGTCACTTTAAGCATAATGTCAGCATGATGCTAGTTAATTTCCCACACAATGAGTGAACTGAATAACTGATGATTACTTTTTTAATCAATGTTCGCTGAACGAGGTCCTTCATTTCAAACAAATCTGAAGATAATCATAGAATATAATGCAGACTTTAGATTTAGAATAGCAACCACCTCTTATTTCCTCTCTACTGTGATTTAATGTGATCTAGACCAGTAGGTGGTATTCTTCAAAGAGTCCACATGATCAAACAGCAACCTAAATCTTCATGTAATTGGTCCAGATGGTACAATTTCCGTCTACTTGATCGGCAGGCAGATTTGGAGTTTAAACAAGATTATTATTATTTGTATACAACAAGAACAATTCTATTTCAGCGTGTTAAAATTCCATGTCGGGTGAAAAGAAGCAGCATGGACTCCTCATGCATAGAAGGAGGCATGAGGTCAGTCCGCTAATAATTGGCACTGGGTGAAAAAACTGGGTTGCAAAATCGTGGGATAAAAAAATCCATGGGGTCCCCAACAATAGTAGGTAATGTAGCATCACAATCATTTGAACCATTTATATGTTGGCTATTCAAGAAATGGCACATCTACAACAAGCTCCCAGCATCACATATTTTCTGTGCTGCGAGTTTGTACATCTGCATCATTTTTGAAGAAAAATATTTGGAAACCTGAGGGGCGCTATATTGTAGATTTTTGTCGTAACACAAACATAAAACTCCCATTGACAATGAATGGAGAATGTACGTCATAGCAAATCGACATATTACGTCATGATCATGTACTATGATAAGAGCGCCCTTCACACGGTGTGATTTCTTTAACACAAATCTTCTCTTCTGGGGGTCCCTGGCAGGCTGGCCCCAATCACTTTCAGATGGGGGTCAAATACATATCAATTTGGGGGTCCTTGGCACGAAAAAGTTTGAGAACTACTGCTAATAAGGAATACTGTTTTTAATGTTTCAGATGATGAGGGGCCCGACCCTCCTGAGCAGTTCACTGCTATCAAGCTGTCTGACTCCAGGTGGGTATATTATTATAATCTAAATGACAGTACTTTTCACACGCATATACATGGAATTAATATAGCATTCATGGTTTCTCAAGGTGAGTCCTTATATCACCCTACTAGTTTACTGTAGCTGTTGCATTTTCTGCTTTTAAGTGGTCCATTAGTAAAGAGGACTTTCAAGTCCAGTCGGCTAGTCGCATATTTATTTATTTAACAACTGTCATAAGTAAATGCATTCAACAAGTGCCATAGGTGAGCAATCTATTTAAAGGTGGAGGCAGGGCACAGCCTAGTGGTTGTGCCCTGCCTCCAGCAAGCACGGTCAGGACCTGGACGAATTAGTGATGTCTCGATTGGGGCCAAATCAAGTCAAACCAAGACTAAGATGGATGTCTCTGGATGAATCAGAGAGAGTCTGATCGAGTCCAGATCAACTTAAGTCATATCCTATCAGATCTGGCCCAGAATAAGCTATATTATTTAAACTGGAGAAGACGTCCAGGAAATGACGATCATCCCCATATGGGCTGTGATCTGGCCTAGTCCTGAACATCACTGCAGTCAGAGGACGTCATCATAACGTTATCATGATGTCATTTGGCTTGCTGGGTATTGGTGAAATGCTCCACTCCCGCCTGTGTATATTTCTTTCCGCTCTGGGCGGATTTGCTTTTCGCATACATTCTCATTGGAAGGCATTAATCTGTCGCCAGGTTTTTTGCGAGAAGAACCTTTGCCGCGTACAAAACTGTGCACAACTAGAAATGTCGACTTGCCAACTTGCGCCTTGCACAGAAGTACAGTAGGCCACATGGCCAATAAGGGACCACCAGTCTTACCCCGACATACATACATACATACCCAGCCGATCACCAAACGTACCTTAGTTACGTCATGGTCCCTTATTGGCCGGTGGACAACACCGACATACTGTACCCAGACGATCGCAGTACTCTGCTTCCGCAAGTAATAAAGCGTGAGCGACCTTTATTTTGGTGGTTTCCAACTTCGAGCACAAGCGGAATGCCCTATGTATTCATAGTTCAGGTGAAAACATTTATAATAGTCAACGTTTTTCAGCCCTGAGATCTTTGTCAAGTCGTGATAATAATTATAATGATGATTTTTTTCACACTTTATGAATCATAGGGTGCAAGTTTAGTCAACACACCTATATAGACTTGTTTTCCATTCTCCCTCAGGGTTCATGACACCTGTTACTGTTATTGTGACAACCATAGTAGACTAAAGACATCAGCAGCATTTGTATCAATAACTGTAGTTCACAAACTACACCTGTTTTACCACAGTATTTGAGGTCATTGCCCTAGCCTGCACACCTGACTGTGACAGTCATAGGTATGGTTATTAATGATGATTGAAATCAAAACCATTCCGTTTGCTATGTATAACAGGAAATTATTTGGCCATTGATAACCAATCGGCCCCTTTACAGGCTTAGGTATGACGCTGCTGGAGAATGCTGAACCAATGTTCATTTTG
The DNA here is from genome assembly GCF_963924005.1 of Protomyctophum bolini. Taxonomy (NCBI): domain Eukaryota; kingdom Metazoa; phylum Chordata; class Actinopteri; order Myctophiformes; family Myctophidae; genus Protomyctophum; species Protomyctophum bolini. The sequence continues at coordinate 33,891,821 of NC_137864.1, forward strand.
CACTTGTAGGATAGCCCTGAAGTCTGGATATGGAAAGTACTTGGGAATCACCTCAGATGGTTTGGTGGTGGGTCGCTCAGATGCCATCGGCTCCAGAGAACAATGGGAACCTGTTTTCCAAGAAGTAAGTTAAACAAGCTGATTAAACCTTTTTATGTGCACTCTCAGTTTTAACTTTCCCATGGTACTCGGCAGACTGCCGTTGTGTGAAGTAACCCAGAGGTACAAAATAATCTGTTCTACAGTCAAGCAGCCATTCGTAATGAGTGCATTAATTTTAGCCATAACAGCCTTAAAGGTTTTATATGATAAAGCCAGACAGAAGAGCCCTTAAAAGTTCTCACAGTTATTTCATTCTGGTTGCTATGCTGTTAAGGCCTATTTATGCTTGTCAAACGAAACTCCAAGCATTAATTGGCCTTCATCATGAGTTGATATTTTGTTCATTTTGTGATCTTAGAAACTCAAATTGAAACCTGTGTAGATTAATTCTTACGTTCAGGTCAACACATATCTCACCACAGCCCTGTCTGTCCGTCTGTCTGTGCCGTTTCAGGGTAAAATGGCTCTGATGGCAGCAAACAGCTGTTTCATCTCCTACAGTGAGAGTGGGGACATCGAGGCTAAGACTAAGGCAGCAGGCGAGGACGAGATGGTGAAGGTGAAGTGTTCAGGCTGCATCCTAATGCGCAACTCATTGCAGGCTGTCTCCATGGGGACCTGCTGGCTCAGATGGAGTGTGCTGTTGAATACCCTTTACGTCTGTACTGTTTTGAAAATATTGAACCAATGGAAAGTAGTAAAAAACTCTTTGGACAAAACCTCTTAACTCCATTCCAAACTGTCTGTTAAAGCAACTAACTCCACCACCTCTCCCCCTCTCATGTAGGTAATTGAAAATATATAAAGTCACAACACCAACTTTGATGAGCCAGTATTGCTTTGTTTTCAAAATACAAGGTTTTCTTAATTTCCTAAAAAGATATATTTTTCATATATTTTCACATGTGGTTTCTTCCCGACAGCAGAGATATGCTAGTGGTCCAGAGCTGAAGATTGAGAACCACTGATCTATTCCTTTCCCATAATCATTCTGTTCTCTTAACCTTCCATATTAGCTCATGTGTGATTCATTGCAACACATATAATTGTGTCTCAACCGGTCAATCCAGTACACTCTCCCTTGAAATTCTAACGATCTTCTCTGTGGAAGTTCTTGACATCCGACTTGTGTCATCATACATCACCAGGTCATTTAGTTTCCCAACTAGTGGTCGATAAAAAGTTAAACAAATGTTATTATCTTATCTTTTTTACTTTTCTCACTCATCTTACGTCATCTTTTGTTCTCTCTCTCGCTCACTCAATTATGTAACTTCTGCTCTCTCATTTTCTCTGTATTTGTCTGTGTGTCGCTTTGTGGATGTTGAACAGATCCGGTCCTGTGCGGAGAAGGATGTGAAGCCCAAAGATGACATAGCGGATGAGGACCGGGGCAACGTGAAGAACTGCGAGATCAATTATGTGTGCGTGACCTTTACTATAACACCTTTCATGCCTAATCGCCTTTCAAATCGCTTCAGCGCTCCAGCAGTCCCATTACAAAAAAACCCTGTAAATGTGACCTGTTTGGTTTAATTCACTAGTTTTCAAATCCGTTATGACCTGCTCAACCACAACCACTGTAATGTTGCTGGAAAAACAGGCGCGTAACTACAGTGACGCAGACAACACCATTGTTGTGTGTTAGCAGCCCCGTGGCTGCTGCCCTGAGCTGTGGCTGAGTACCTGCTCTGTTCACAATTGCGGCAGGTACGTTCACAACTACTACAGTGCCCAGCTTTTTATAAACCAAAACACAGTTTGGTCTGTTTTCACTGGCGGCTGCAGCTACGCCCGCGGGGCGGTCATGGTGACCAGCCTGTGTGGGGCCTACTGACGTCTCGCTACGTGTTGTGTGTGTTGAGTTATTTGCATTCAAGAGGGAGACACATTTTGAAAGAAGCAAATCATTTGTTTCATTTAAAATGTATCTAACTAGACCTGTATGTGCCCGTTGCAGTCGGCCACCGGCCTACTTGGGAACGATGCAACTTGGGAACCTAATGATATATGTTGTCATAGCACCCGTTTTAACTGTCAGCCGGTGTCCCACATGGAGATCTGTGTATGTGCCTGTGTGTGAAGACTGCAAACTGAAAAGTGTACTTTGAAGTCGGTGGGTCAAGCGGTTCTCGAGTTACGTGCATTACGACCATACACGCTCGCGTGTATGGTATGTATATATGGTAGATAAAACCCAGAAGCAGCCAGAATACAGTCAAATGGGTTTTGAGCGTTTCTTACCATCTGTTCTGCTTCTATTCACTTTTTTCCTCCAGCCTCTCTCAAAATGGCTGGGGTTCAGGCTGACCTTTTTAATTCAGGGATTTCCTCCCTATTACCTTGACGTTTTCGTCGTTCTTTTTTCTCTGTTGATGGCAGCGAGGGTCTGACAGCTAAATCACTTCCCTTGATGTGACAGCCTCATCAATCCCTCTGCCTTAAAGCCTGTTCTATACTTTGTCATAAAACGGTGTCACACGAAAATGGAAGATGTACAAGCTCACAACGCTTTGCGATTCAACGTGAAAGCTTGTATAGCTGCTATTTTGAAAAAAATATATACCGATAGTGAATATAAGGATGTGCTCAAAATTGGGACACAAGGGTTAATGTCGTTAAAGATGCAGTTGCTGGTGTGTGTGTGTTTGGGCATTGCTGTATTGATGATTGTCACGATTGTTCCTTGTTTTTCTATTTATCACATCCCATCTGTTGCCTATTAAGTCTGAGACAATACATCTCAGGCTGTTTTATGCTTGTCAGGCTTTGCCCCCCACCTCCTCGCTCCATTATTGTTTTTTAGGGCAAACACTGTGGAAATGGACTCATCATGTTGACGTGACGATAATGGCTGCCCTTGAGCTGCCTTCGTGATGTAGTGCTTAGCATCGCCAATGTGTTTCAGAATGGAGTGCAACGTGGGAATCATAAACCACTGTCTCCAACCGCCAACCTAAAACATCGCAAATAGAGTGCTGTTGTTTAATTTGCACCATTTTACTTTATATTATTTATTCAACGGGTTGTTTTCTTTGAAATGTGGTATGTGAAATATTTTAGACGGGAGAGAAATTTGGTCAAGTTGGTGTGTCGTACATCCATCCATCCATCTTCAACCACTTATCCGTAGTCGGGTCGCGGGGGCAACAGCTCCACCAGAGTGTTCCAGACTTCCCTCTCCAGAGCAACATTAGTGACTTCCTCCTGGGGGATCCTGAGACGTTCCAAGGCCAGTGAGTCAATGTGTTTCCTCCAACTGCGCCTTGGTCTGCCCCAGGGTCTCCTCCCAGTGGGACGTGCCTCGAGGACCTGAGTCCCTAGGGAGATGCCCGAGAGGCATCCTAACCAGATACCCGAACCACCTAAGCTGGCTCCTTTCCAGGCGAAGAAGCGGCGGCTTAGCTCTACTCCGAGTATTTCTCGTGTGACTGAACTTCTCACCCTATCTCTAAGGGAGATGCCAGTCAGTCACCCGTCGAAGAATACCCATTACGGCCGCTTGTATTCGCGTGTCAATGTTTTGTGTACTGTACAGTATACTGGATTGGTTTAATATAATATACCGGTATGGATCTTAATGTAATGCTGTCATGTTACTTTACAGGAAGAAGTTCCAGAGTTTTCAGGATCGGCGCCTCAGGGTGAATGAAGAGGACTCGACTTCGTTGAAACGGGCCAGGACAGACGGGAAGTTTCATGAAACTTTGCTTGACAGGTATAAAATCACTGTGTGACTTCGCATCAACAGGCTTTCAACCATCATGGGAGAAAGCCTGGTATTCAATCTAAAACTGAGCCGTGTGACCCAGTTTTTGTAACACTGCTATGTAGTTTGCACGAAAATCGCACTCAGTCTTAGGACCAGCAGTGTACATTAAATAACTATCAATAAATTAAAGAATAAGCATAAATCCTAAAGGGCAATGCATTAAAACTAAGCATATTTAACAAAGTGCATTTATTGGGACTACAGCCTCCAACCCGAGGGGTCAAACAGTTCCTGGGCTGGGTGAGTGGGGTCCTCTATAATGCGGGTCGCAGTGCTCCTGCATATTTCAAAAATATTAAAGTGCATTTCTTGGGACTGCAGCCTCCAACCCGAGGGGTGTGGGTCAAACAGTTCCTGGGCTGGGTGAGTGGGGTCCTCTATAATGCGGGTAGCAGTGCTCCTGCATCTGCTGGTGTAGATGTCCTCGATGGAAGGGCATCTACCGTGGGCGTTTTTCACCATCCTCTGCAGCGCCGCCTTGTCCGCAGCAGAGCAGTTCCCATAGCAAGTGGTGATGGAGAATCTGAATGTGAGAGTTCTCTCCACCACACACCTGCAAAACGCCTCCAGCACTGAGGTGTTGAGGCCAACCTGCCTCAGCCTCCTGAGGAAATGGAGGCGCTGGGCCTTTTTTAAGATGTCTGTGGTCCACTTCAAGTCCTCGGAAATGTGCACTCCGAGGTACTTAAAGCTAGGGACCTTTTCTAATGCAAATCAATTAGTTTAGTCTCCGAGTTAGAATACACCAAGCTATTATTATACCAAAATAAACTAAATTAATGATTTTACCGAACTAAACACATTTTAAACTAAGGGACAGCACCGGGGTTCCATCCGCCTCATGACGTAAAGTTATTTACACCCCAGACCAGATCAGATAAGGAACCCAAATTTGATCCCAGGCTACCGTGTGGGTTGGCAGGTGCTGCAGTGTGTTGGATGCATCGCCCATTCATGTTGTTCGTCATATCTCGTGACTTGTATGTGCAACATGGGTATGTGACTTACAGGAAAAAAGAAGTAGACTGAGTGCAACTCAAACGTTAGCTTAGTCAGTTGTTTTGACCACACATTTAGTTGGAGCTACTACAAACGGCAGGATGGATTACGTTTTATTTTCTTACAAGCCGATCCAATCCTGCTGTCTCTACATAACCATGGTTCATCTAGTGCCCAAGGGCAGCACCTCACATGAATCTGCATTGTGCACAGACTTATACCAATTTATGTAAATAAATTTAAGTATTTAATCCCAAACCACACCATTGATTCACCATGCAACTCCTTTCAACCAAACGGTTGCATGTAGTGGCATGCAACCATTATCCCCAATGACAGTTGCAAGGAGTCTCATTGGTGTTAAAACTGTTATGTTGCAAGGAGTTGCGACTAGTTGCATTGGTGCGGTTTGGGGCAATAGGTACAAATAAAGTTGGTATAATTATTTTGTCATGTTTCTTTATTACAGGAGAGCCAAAATGAAAGCTGACAGATACTGCAAGTGAAGACCCATCACTGTAAACATTTGGCCATTTGATTTTACACACTTAACTTTTTTATGTCATGAATAAATCTGATTTGATCTAAATTGCTTGATGTCTCTCCTGTTGATCATTTAAATGATAATTTTCTTACAGAAACATCTTAAAATTGTACAATGAATATTAAAGTAAATGTGTGCATTTACTCTACACAAACTACAGCTTACTTTGGGGTTAACTATGACCTATGAGTACTGAACCACTGGTTATTTGATATCAACAGTTGCCACATTTATTTTTTACAACCATCAACTCTTTAGTCTGTACTCGGGCGGGAGCTATATTTTCACTTCTGTCTAGAATACACCACTGTTGAGAAGTTCCTATGAGAATATCCTGCTATAACTATGTAAAATAATAACGCTCTGGTGTTAATAGGACTACCTTTTTTATTTTAAGCAGAAAATAAGACCTATTATGGCCAGAATAAAGTTTCATGTGTTCTGAAGCTGTTTATGTGTGTTTAAAAAAATTTAAAGTATTTCCTTGTGTCGTTCAAAAGTCGTCAAATGTGGGTTGACTTCTGAACATATATTGTTGTACAAAGTTCATAATTTAAAACAGAATTGTTTGTCTGGGTTTTAGGGCTACAAACTATTTTTTAGCGATAGGGGCGTATGAATTATTGTTGTTTCAAGTCAGCCTAAGATTCAAATGTATAATGTGAACATTCTGTGCTTTGTGAAAAGACGATTCTATAATCCATTGTACGTCGGTGTCGCTTGTCAAGAACAGCTCTACAAGATCTGCTATGCCAACAACGGCATCGCTTAGCGACCCGTTGTTAGCTTGTAGATCTGTTCTTCTTGGCAAGCGAAAACCTCGTGCTTTCCGTAGCTGCATGGTAAACAGAACACCATCGACTTACTTCCGTGTTTATCAGATCACTGGGGAGTGGAGTCAAGGGAGACAATTGATAGAAAGAGAGTTATACTTGATTTTACTCAAGAATGGACCGATTTGGTCTTGTAGTTTTAGTGGCGTTATTTTCGGGCACATTGGCACAGTTTATACCACCGGTAAGTGAACTCTGAGTGATGTAATTGTGTGAAGACAACTGTGATTGTTGTGTGTTGTAACTTGTAACTTGTGTAACGTTTGATAGCAAACTGTTTTGTTTTGTGTTTATCGATGTTAAATTCCAGTACACAGAAGACTGTCAGTCGGGCATGTATCCTCCAAAAGGTCCCACGTAAGTAGTATAAAGTCACCCTCAAGAATATAATATGATGATCAAAATACAAGAAGTTGACGGACCATCACTGTCACCAAATATTCTGCCAAGCAGTCACATGACATAGTTTTTTTCATGGCAAACTTTAGTTCAGTTAATTGCAAATAGTACAGTGGTTCGATTATTCAATGGTAGCCTTGAGGGCTTGCCTTATTTCTATTGAGGTCCTGTGTATTCAATTCATAGACATTTAAAGACATAGTCGATACAATAATATACCAGACATCATGAGCAGTAACCTAAGATTTAGACTCATAGTAGCTCTGGTCCACAGCTAGACTCATAGATGTATTTGATCGATTCTGACAGATTGAAAATGTCAGAATCGATAAAATACATTTACGAGAGTTTAAATCCTACGCTACATGAGCACTATAGTAGCAATAAAACATATGTACATATGTTAACATGTATATGTTGCTCTTTTATGGTGGTTTTGAAGGAGGCTCAGGGGTGGCAAACAAGATTACACAACACGGCTAACCCTTCAGACCACTGGTGTGGAGGGGGCTTTAGGAGGTCCCCAGCAAAATGAGGAACAGATATGGAAGAACATGCAGAACAGCACAGGTTTCACAGTTTCACTCTAGTCTACACAATGTTATGTCCCCACCTACTGTAGCCTGTAGTGTAGCCCACAAGGCAAGGAAGTTTGAGGCGACTCGCAGGGTACCCAAAACTTCTAATTGCATTTCCTTCCATTGACATCCCTCATCGTCAGATAGAAAGGTAGATGTTGTATTGAACGTATTTCACCTCTATGGACATATTGCGTTATCCTCATTGTTCCTCAAACTTTGGTTTCACTCAAATGCACTCGTGTTCTAAGGGGTCAAGCCAGAAGGGAAAATGCCCCTTATTGTTTTCGTACGGATTCCGCCATTTCGGATTCGCAGTTCTGTGACTGTGCTGTCATTTTCCACGAAATTCGGCAATGTGGTAGAGGGTCGTGAGAATCGCTCAAGAACCGAAGTGCACAGTCATTTGTCAAAGGACCTCTAGATCTCCCAATGAATGAATTGTATGATCTGCTCTATCAACTCGTCTTGACATTATTTTACTCATTATTATTTTGCTCATATCATGAAAATGTCTGTCTGAAATAATGAAAATATAAGATGTTTATTGTAAGACAATTTAGTTTAGTGTATCCACTTCAACTAAAATGGTAGTATAAACAAAGAAATAAAGATACAGCATCATTATGCCATAAACTGATTGGGGATGAGATGGTCAACAATGAAAATATCACTGACATTGTTTTAGGAGATTTACATAATGACTTTTTTCTGCAGTCATTTTCTGTTTCATGTTTCTGGATCAGGTTCAAAGGAGGAGTACCGTGGTATACAGTGGATCTGGACTTGCCTCCCAACAAGAGATGGACCCAGTTGATCACTGACAAAAAGGAAGCTGTAAGAATCTTACCTGAATATTGTGTCATTTAAGGCAGTGGTTCTCTTAACGTCAGGTCTGAGCCGGTCGGGTCCACCAGGGGTCCATAACTCTGAAATTGTAAAAAAAATCCCTTTGAGGATGTGTCCCAGACATAAAATATATATATATATGCAGAGTTCTTACACAAGTATGGAATTTAATTTCATAATTTTCCAGGTCTGGGAATTGTAAAATAATGTATAGAAAAATATCTATGTTTCCAGACTATTACTGCTGTTCTGTTTTCCTGTAGAGGGGGCTGGGAGGGTCCCTGCCCGGTCAGTGATTCCAGCTCGTGCTGTCGCCTTAACCAATTCTGAGTGGGAACCCCTTTTGGTGTTTTAAGCATTATGTTATAATGTAGCTATTTTTGTCGGCGTCCAATTACATATATCTTTGGGGGTCACTTGTTTGAGAACCACTGACATAGAAACATCAGGATGTCAGGATTTAGAAGACATTTGCAGAATCGTCCTCAGGTCTAAATGGGTTAAGGCCTATTCATACTCCAGTTTTACGTGATAAGGTGAACACCGAAACGTTGGTTAGTAAGAACAGAGAGATGTGTTGCGGTGAGTGGTGAGTCGCTTAACACTCGCGCGACGTCATGTTGTAGTTTTCACTCTCAAATGGGGGTCCAGGGCTTAATGCACATCCAACTGGGGGTCCTTGAGTTGAGAATCACAAAATGGTTTATGCGTCAATCACCCTATACTATAGCCCCATGGCATGCATGTACTAATAAGAACCATTTACTACTGTGTTATGTTTAGCTGACCAACATGATCCAGGTCATCAGAGACTTGGCTGATGCTTTCGTACCCAGTGGGAAGCTGATAGAAATGGTTGACATCATTCTGGTGAGTGTGCTTTTTATTTACTGGATCCAACCTTACACCTCAATTGCAAGAGGACTAGGGATGCTGTGATCTAGATTCTTAACGTCCGATCCGATACTTGGATCGGAACGCAGCATCCCTAGTTATACATTAATAATATATCATAGAAATAAATATGAATACTATATAACTTGAATGAAAGTAACTAATGGAAATTTTGGAAAATGCTAGACATAAATGATCCACTTTGTATCCTGCATGCAACAGCTTTTCAAAAAGAGATCTAGTCTTTTGAGTTACCATACTGAAACTGCAGGAATTTTTTTTTTACTTGACACTGCTTGAAATGATAATTCAGGCATTTAGCAATAGCCTGGTAACCAAACTAATCTGCCACAGGAAAAAATAAAACCCTGGGGAGATTGGTCTGGCACTCGCTCACCCCAGAGATGTGGGTGACCAATCAGAGCCCACTATTCAGACTTTTTTGCTGTGACATTGGAATCTATTTGTCACCCCGGCCCATGGAAATAAATATTCTACACCAAAGTTCCAGACTAATATTTACGCAGTGATATTAGTCTGGCCATGCCATGCTAATTTAGCAGACACTAAAGGGAGAGGGATGGAAAGAGAAAAAATAGTTCATTGTGGTAAGAGCTGGTGTAAAAGGGGGGAAAAGGAGGAGGCCAGGTACAGATGACGGTCTGTTTGGTGTTTGATCTTCAATAATCAACTTCACCGTATCAGTGTTCACTGTAGTGGTGCAGATTGAGGTCGTATCGCGAAAACACTGCAAACTAGTATTTGAGGAGTGAACGATATCAGGTCTGGATAGTCTGATTGAAATGTCTGAGTAATTTTGGGCTTCAGAGGGGCAAGAGCACACCATTTTAAATGATGTATGTATGCTGTTGATAATTCTGAATGGTATCAGTGAAGTTTTGATGAAGAGACATTTTCTTTAGCTATTATTTCTTACACATGTTCCATAATTCTACCCAAGTTGATTAGGTTTTCTTCTCCCACAGTCGCTCTGTCCAAGAATGTCAATAGCATTGCTGCTGATAGCAGCTCATCATGAATCATGTGCTTGTTGACTGTCACATTTTCAAAAGTCCAACATGTCAACTGGACTTTTGAAAATGTGTACACAAGCACTATAAATAACTTAAAACGTATATTGACATATAATACAATAGAATGTAAAGGTTTAAATGTGTCTGATGTGTTTATGGTTCTAGCCTGCTATTGTGCAGAGCCTCCCGTACCCTTTCGCTGATGAAATAAACGGAGTTGCAAACGCCTCAGGCATTAAACTTGGTAAGAAACTAAATTCACTGATAGTTCCTCAGACTGTTCTAAAAATGTATGCACTCTTGTTACTGCAAACCTATTTGTATATAAGGCTTTGGCCCAATGTAATACCGGTATGGTGTATTAATAGGAACTGATTGCTTATTCTTTTCTGTTTGTAATGCAGGTGAAATTGCATTGTTTAACATCTTCTATGAAGTGTTCACTGTGTGTACTTCAGTTGTAGCAGAAGACACTAACGGTAAGTGGTTGGGTCATGTTATTCAGCTAATTATTATTATAAAATGTTTTCACGTAAACTAATTAATTTCTCATGATAGCCTCACTCTTACAGGTAACCTGATCCATGGGAGAAATCTGGACTTTGGGTTGTTTTTGGGGTGAGAATGAATTAAGTTGATGGAGGGAGCTTTGACGTATTACACTTGCAAGTTGCTTGATTCAATATTTAGATATTTGATATTCATTTTAACTTCCCTGCCCCCTTCCTATACATTATATTATTACTATACATATATATTTATTTTTAAAGATGTGTTTTTGGCATTATCTTTTTACTTTTTATTGATGGGGTACAGTAATTAGACAGTAAAGTGGGAGAGAGACGGGGGGATGACATGCAGCAAAGGCAGACGGGCTCGGGACTCGAACACGTGACACGCTGTCAGGCTGGATTACCGGCCTAGGTGCCTGGACCAGGCTATTTTTTATATTTTTGTGGGGAAAATAATAAGGATCCATAAAAAAAATCCCAAAACATTATCTCTAAGATAAAATAAAGATACTTAGTTTCTACTTGCTTTATTGTAATGTAGTACCAAAAGGGGGGGGAAAGGTCAGGGAGGAAGAGTCAAGCAATACCGCAATCTTGGTCCAATGGAGCTGATAATAATATTAATAATGTGTCTCTGTGTGTAGATGGGACACGAAGAACCATTCATGGGCTGTAAGTGAGAAGCTCAGACCTCTAGTGGTGAACATTGACTTTACCAGAAACAACAAGACTGTCTTCAAGTCAACCAATTTTGCCGGATATGTCGGTATACTGACTGGCATCAAAGCTGTAAGTTAACTGAAACAGAAATAATACAATATTAATTAACCACTTGAGCTCATGATGTCAATTCTATATTGGTCTTGCCTAGCTCCGAGTGTATATTTAACAAAATATTATTTTTTAATCTTCATAGAACACATTCACTCTGACTATGAATGAGCGCTTCAATGTCGATGGAGGGTACATTGGTGAGTTTTTTTTAAATTGTTCTCAATTGCACTCTCAATTGCAGGTGCTGGAAAACACTTGAGCTTATCATGAAATTATTTTGCATTTGTCCTGAGGGGAAATTTAGTCATAACAGTTGCCATGTTGTACAGAATAACTACTATGTTCAAATGATTGAATACCGGTATGCTTGAATGTGGATGTTTTTTATTTTCCTGTTCTAGGAATCATGGATTGGATTCTGGGAAAGAGAGATGGCATGTGGATGGGTTTCCTCACCCGATCTGTCATGGAGAACGCTACCAGGTCAGTTTCCTTTTATAACTATGACGTTAAATAAGTTATGTATAATTATTTCAATATTATTTATAGATCGATATACTGCATATATGTAGAGTGTGAGCCATCATAGAATAATGTCTTCTAGTATCTTGCACTACTGTTACTGCAGGCAACTCTGTGTTAAATGTTAAATGTACAGTTGAAACAAATAACTATACTGTAACACAATATGCCAATGTCTGTCAGACAGCTTGTTAACAGACAATCCTTTGTAACTTCTGACTGCTTTAAAGACAGCATGCCTAGATTCTTCCAAACATTTCCCTTGGGGCTTGAATAAAAGTGCACGTAGGAGGGGAAAAAGTAGGGCATCTGCACTTGCTACATGAAATCATGAATCTAATTGTACCTCTGGGAACACAAAAAGAGAGATGAGCTAATGCAACAGGAAATAAAAGGCTTCAGCTGAGCCGTGTGATAGGGTAATATTATTTCTGCAAGACATGCAACAAACAATTCAGATGACTGGAATGCACTTGTCAGTAAAATGTGTCAAATCCTCCATGTTAATTTAACTCGGAGAGTGTGCACTGTACAAAAGTAACCAAACTGGGACACTTATGGGTGGTCCATGTGGTTACATTTGTACACTCAACGCTCAGATTAGCCAACGCAGGGAAGCTGGAAATTCCTTCACTGAAAACGCTGGGACAACACTCCACACGTCCCAAACTCTTCTCCCTTCTGACTCCAAAACTATGGAATGCAGTTCCCATTGCAATCAGAACTGCAGACTCACTACTACTTGGCCGTAGCACTTGCCCTAGCCTCGACGACTTTACGTATGCTCAATTTATGTAATTTAGATAGCATTTTATGTAGACTGTTAGGTTCTTAGCTTATGTATGATTCATGAGGACAATTGTTATGTATATGATGTATTATCATGTTTTTATTCTTGTTTACTGTAAATCGCTCTGGATTAAGATCTGGAGCTGTTAAATTCCTAAATTTTAATGAATAATCCCGGATTTTACTGTAAGTATTACGATTCCCAAATGCTCTTTCCACATGTACATTGCCTTTGCAGAAATCAGGAACAATATTAGGTTAATTTTATCTCCTGTCCCCTCTCTGTCTCTCTCATTCTCTCCAGCTACGAGGATGCCAAGAACCGTCTGGCCCAAACCAAGCTGCTGGCTCCTGCCTACTTCATCCTGGGAGGGAACCAGACGGGCCAGGGCTGTGTCATCACCAGGTCCAGAGAGCTCAGCCTTGACATCTGGGAGTAAGGAGCTGCCAAGTGTTTATTGTTTGAATTAGATCCTTTTCAGATGGCACAATAGATAATCTGGATGGATGTTGTTCAACTTTGGAACTTTTGAGGGTTTTGGTTTGTATTTGCTGTTCAAGTCCTCCTCTGTGTACTAAGGAAAGTTATTTTGCTGGGACAAAGCAAAATAACGGGCCACGAGAATGGGCCAATGGGCAGTCCATTCTAGTGGCAGGGCTCTGACTAAGGATGACATGTTGTTTGGGGACACTTTGATCCAAAACAAAAATCTCTCAAAAACTACTGGCTTCATTGCCATGGAATTTGCATGACTTTCACTGATCCGCTAGTGCCACCATTAGGCCATAATTTCAACCGTACAAGATCATCTCAAAAAGATCTGTATATTCATCTCTTTTGAATTCTTCAACCCTTCTCTCCCTCCCTTTCAGGATTGAGCTGAAGCTGGGTAGGTGGTACATTCTGGAGACCAACTATGACCACTGGGATAAGCCTCTGTTCCTGGATGACCGCAGAACACCTGCTATGAAGTGTATGAACCAGACCTCACAGGCAGTAAGTAAAAATGGAAAATGATTCACATAAACGTATAGCTTTTCTTTAAATAAATGTACTGTAAAGTTTGCAGGATTGGCCCGTTTTGAACAAAAAGCCTCAAATCTAAAAAGTTAAAAATTCATTATGTTCTCAAAGACCCACATTTAACCATGGAAGCAAACTGTCCTTAGGTCCTCAATCTGGCAAGGCGGAATTCTCAAGAAAAACCCTTCGTTCCGATCAGTCACCTCATGCCAGTCCCTTGCTTGTATTACAAATACATTCAGGGAAGGACTGTAGAATTTCAGCCTTATTTTACTACTAACGCACACTTAATCTGTCTCTTCGTCTTTCATAGAACATCACATTGAAGACGATGTACGATATGCTCTCAACCAAACCAGTCCTGAACAAAGTGAGTCTTTTGTTGACATTAGCCATATTTATGTGGTATCAAGCTGGATTGATGTGGCCTGCCCTAAAAAGAATATTAGTCATTACAGCTCATTGACAATCATAATTAAGTGAACTAAAATGCTGCATTATTACAATAAAACAAAGGTATTTGCTTTTGTAATTTGTAAATAGTGTTGCCCAATTTGAGTTGGCCTTATAATTTAATTTAATTAGGAAATATCTACTGAGTGCAGTTGGACACGACACAACCACAGCTGACTCCATTCTCCACTGTGTCCTCTGTAGTTGACCACATACACAACCCTGATGGACGTGTCCAAGGGCAGACTGGAGTCCTACATCCGTGACTGCCCTGACCCCTGCATGCCCTGGTGAACATCTCCTCTACCTCTTCAGTTTTCTAAATGTCTAATTGCACAGAATGACTGGGGGAGAGAGAGAGCGGGACAAGCTCAGGTCTTAACTCGGTGACTAATCACACAAACCAAAGATTGCCATGTTGTAGCATTCTCATGAGTCACGAGTATCTTTAACCAAAGCAGATAGGAGCGTCCAGGAGACTGGGGTTTGATTCCTCTGGTGTTTCCGGCTTGGCCAGGCGTTCCAACAAACACAATAGTCTCTGTGCATAAGTGTAGTCGCAGGACTCCAGCAGGTGGCCTAACCGTTTCCTGTTTCAGTTCATTTTTGTCCATAGCTACATTTGATTTGCTCGTCAGCAGTTTTGAGCTGGAAACACGTGAATGTGTCATATGTGTGTTGGGTTAAATTCGCTGTCAAGCCAAACAAATAACGGTACGGGCCTACGAGGAAATGAACTGGAATAGTACTAACACGGGTATGCCAACTTCTGGAAAACTGCGACAAATTTAACTTGTCTTGGCTGTAATCAACAAAATGGCAATGCATAAATTGAGGAGAATAGGAAAAAAGGAAATGCTGATCAACTGAAATTCAGTTGACGGTAATAAACATAATTAACCCGAAGTTGGTGTAAAAGTGAAACTGATATTTTATGGTAATATTTGAACACTTGTTTTGTACTGTATGGCTGTAGGTTGAGAATGTGTTTTTTTTTATGTGAGATGTGATCATTCAGTCAAGTTGTAGTCTAGTAGGTCTCAGTCTGGGTGCCAGCTCCCCTCAGGAGGGACACGGGGGGATGCCAGATAATTTGTTGAGAACCACAGTGTAATAACACAACAAGAGCATTAACTGAACTAATTTCACTTTTACTGATAATTGTACGGTCTAGTTGCACTGTTCTTGTGATGAATTCGGTGGTAATAAAAACCTGTGACTGTTTCTGATATTTTGAAATTGGAAATGACTGGTGGTAAAAACACTTTTCACAGCTCAGAATAGATTGCAGCTTTCAACCACAAATAATTTGATTTGTGATTACCGTAATGCTGAATACTGCATGTCCTGCTGTGATTGATTGCTTTTATTTGTGTCTGACTGCCTTTTGCAGCCCATCCCTTACACGACACAATTTACAGTGGCTGACACAAATATTAGACAAAAGTAAATATCATACAATGTATACATAACTTAAGCAAGAGTACTGTACATTCAAGTAGTCCATTTTGCCGCGATGGAGACTAAAGCGGAGGGCAAGAGAGCGCACAAGAGAGAAAAGAACATAAGGAGATAATGGACAGAAGACAGATTTGCGTCTAATTTCGACAAGTCAGGAGGCACTTAATTGGAAATGACTGGTGGTAAAAACACTTTTCACAGCTCAGAATAGATTGCAGCTCTCAACCACAAATAATTAGATTTGTGATTTAATGCTGAATACTGCACATCCTGCTGTGTTTTGAATGTAATATTTTTCATTATTATTTAATTGGAATGATATATCCCCTGTGGACTTTTTGATCTAAAGTTGGATTCCTTTCAACGACAAATTTAAGGTTTTCAAGTTATTTCCCTTTCTGCGAATGATGCAAAAATGAAAATTAGCTACTGACTAATCTTTATCAGGAACTTTGGGCTAAATGCCAAGAAAACCAAGGTTTATGGCAAGCCCATTTAACATGTAATCGAACCACAATCCTGTCTGTAATTATATTTTATATATCCATAATCCTGTCTCACTAGTCATAACGGGTAATTACGGATATCCATATTAACAGTCTTAGAAGTTACAAGCAGAAATTGTATTTAAAAATATCTACAACTTTTATTACATTTGAGGCTATGGACCACAACTAGATCACTCATTTGTTTCACTTTCAACATTAACTAATAATTTTAGTAGTGGACGCAAAATTACCACCCGCTTCAAATGATCAGCCTATAATCAAGAATATGTCAGTGATCAGGAAACTATGTGAAACCACGACGGGGTCACGCAGTCTCTGGTAGCCTTGAGCCACGTGAGGAACCGTCCGGCGCCATGCTGAGTGTTGCGATGGCCACCAGAGCCGACTCAGCACCGTTCGAGTTATGTACCGATATTAGTCCCCTTACTCCCCTCCCCCCTACTTTCCATGCCCCTGTCATGTCTGCACTAACCTGAATCCACTAGATGGTTGCAGGCGGAGTCAAGTTATGTCAGGTGTGCCACATGGGACAACCAGATTATGAAATATATAAGTGGCAGATATTCCGTGCTCAAAATGAGACAATAGAGGACAGTCTGTGAAACATTGGCCTACTCACAATGCACTCAACTGTATTTGCCACATTCAGCAAAAGAAAAAAATAATATCAAATATCGTCATGTCCCCAAATAGGTATGGACTAATATTACTAAAGTCTGACATCAATTTCCACCAACGTCAAGTTCCACCGATTCAGTGTCTACTAGTGTGCCATCTCCATTCTTCACCTGTTCTTCACATAACTCAACCTGCCCACTGGCACTACCTTGAATAATTAGTCTGATTCTCTGTGCATCTGCCTGTAGGGATTCATTTTGAGGAGCAATCATCAGAGCAGCTTGGTAATCCTGGAGGCCCTCTGCGTAGAGCTCCAGCTCACAGAGAGCAGTTCCTCGCCGTACATGTGCTCTTACTCTGGCAGATGCGTTGTCAGGAACGGGTGGTGTCAGTAGATCAAGTGCCTTAGAGGAATCCTCAATAGCTTTGTGAAAGTATCTCAGTTTCAGATGACAGGCAGCCCTGTTTGAATACAAGGCCGGGACTATTCCGTTCAGCTTGATTGCAAGGTTATAGGCATTCACTGCGCCCAGATAATTCCCGATTGAAAAACATTTGTCTCCTTTTTCCTTCAACCAGTCTGGGTTCCTCTCTTCCTCCTTCAGGTCCTCCATTTCTGCTAGGTCTGCACTTATTGCTCGTCTTGCTTCAGCTTGCTTTTTGAGCCACTCCTCCTCTTCGGGCAATTGGGATTCTCTGAGTGGTGTGGGCAGCCCTCGTGGGGTGAATTTGAGTTGGATATTTCCAACTGATCTTGGCGCAGGCACATTGACCTGCCTTTTCTTGCTGCTACTCGGATCAAATTTGACCATGCATGCATTGGAAGATGTGTTCATTGTTGCTGATCTGGTGCTTGGACTAAATTTGCTTATGACTAATGGTTCATTGACTGTTACCTTTTCCTCCTTTTGTTTCCATGACTCTACTTCTGCTGTTACTTCATCATCTCTCAATTTCTTGATCCTCTCTCTCTCTTCCAGCTCGAGCTTCATCATTGTGTCCAATGCATATTTTTTATCTTCTCTCTTTTTTTCATCTTTGGCGTTGGTGTCCGTCGCAATCTTCTCCTGATATTTCAAGAGTGCCCTCTCTCTAATATTTTGCATTTGCTCTTTGTTGCTGGTCTTAATCATGAGATGCTCCCAGAGCCTGTGGGCCCTCTTCTGCAGAGTGATAGCTGCAACACCATTTCCAATCTGTGCGATGCTTTTTTCATCAATGACAGGTTCAAACAGAAACGCTTCAAACAGAAAGGGTGGGAAATGCACTTTTAGATATTCGTCTGTAGAAAGTATATCTACTTTCGCGACCTTCGTACCTTTTAAAGGTACATTTATGTAAACAGTTGATTCTGTCTGTGTCCATGAGTAGTCTTTAATGATCAACGGCATCGCTACGTCAATTTCAACAGTTAAGGTGGCTCTTACCAACTGCTATTATTAACTTGTATATACCATAACAATAATCTATATGCAACAAGTGCTTTCCACTACAATAACATCAAGCTGCACAAGCTTTTATAATATAGCAGTGATGTCATAGTTAGTTCCAACCTCGCATTGTGATTGGTGGAGAGGAATTACTAGAGTTTTAGACCTCCAAATGCAACTTATTTACCTGACTTGTATCTTAGCAAATCTAATGTGTTACTTAACTGTGCATGTGTCTCTCTTAATCTGCTTCACTTGCCCATATATGGAGATCCTTGAACTCTCCCAAGTTGGTGCGGCATAGACAACTGACATTATAGAGTCTATAATGTCAGTTGTCTATGCCGCACCAACTTGGGAGACCTGTTATTTATCAGAGTACTCTGAGGACAGTCTATAATATAGACTGTCCTCAGAGTACTCTGATAAATAACAGGTAGGCTACAGTAGGGTACTACTGGATGCATTTAACTCCTATGGAGCTATACATATTAAATTGTCACAAACATATTGCATGTCTCTGTGGTGCAGGAGATTAATTGCCGTTGGTTCAAATCCTATTAGTCTAATAAGTTGACATGTATCTAAATCATAGCATGAGAGAAAAGTCGGTGCTTTGTTAAGACTAACAGAGTAAGACTACTATAGTTTCTGGGAAGGGGTTTGTTTGTAAAATATACAGTAGGTTGTTATTTCCAGAGAGAAGCTACTAGAGGGGGAAACTTATTTATTAATAGAAAATAAATTGTAGTCTATTTGTATTCTCTCTAGCTCTCTCTCTCTCTGTATGGTAAAGATACGAAAGAAACAGCAGTTAGTATGAAACAGACAGGGTAGGTACAACCTGTACCTACCTACCCTGTTTCATACTAACTGCTGTTTAGTGGCGGCTGGCAGTTATTTTGGGTGGCGGGGCTATAAGACATCCATTATACTATATGCTACTAGTTCAACCTGCAGCAATAGCATCATATTCCAGATATCAAAGTACAGCAATGACACTACTACAATACAGGCCTACACTTTGTTACAGCAAGTGCTCCACAACAAGTTAACAACAGAAGTGCATGCCCACAACAAACACTCCACTGAACATTGTATTTTTACAGATAGCTGCTCTTATACTGTCATTAATAATGACAGTACGCATGCACGCACGCACACACACAAGCGCCGAGACGAATCAAACACACACGCACGCACGCGCAACTGGCGCAAACGGCACCGACCAAAATGGAATAAAGATGCAAGCAACTTGCAAGGCAGTGGGCACACGCACGTGCGCACGCACACGGCACCGAAACAACACTACTCACGCACACAAACACAGCCTCTCTCTCTCTCTTCCCAAATCAATGAGAGGCTCCAGGCCCGGCGCCACGGGGGTGCCAGAGGGTGCCCAGCACCCTCCGTTCCAAATTCTGCACCCTCACTTTTATGTACATACAGCATAGTTTTACTATATAAAAGTTAGATGTGCACCCTCGCCACTTTCAAATGCCCAAGCCCGACACACACCGGCTGCGTCCCCCGCGCGGCGCCGCGCGGCGCGCACAGCCGCCTCCATTATTTTCAATGAACCTAACGCACACCGGCTCCGTCCGCCGCGCGGAGCCGCGCCGCGCCGCGCCGCCCGGCGCGCCGATAGAACACAGTTCTATTTTCCAGGCGGCGGCGCCGCGCAGCAACGCGCCGCGCCGCACACGGTCGCAGACGGTGTGTGGTGGGCTTCAGTCATTTCATCCTGGAGCCGAGCCTGATGAGAGCTCGAGCCACTTTCAATGTGATTAAACCAGGGATTATGTTTCTTAACTTTGTGAGATAAATTAAGCAGACCACAATACCTTTCTGTGGGTCCGGTGTGCGGTCAGCTGTCTGCCCCAAGCAAGAATTTCAAACTCACAAAACGTATTTTGTCTCCTTTCCTTTTGTTATATCCTAATATGCTCCTAGTCTCTTAACTTCATTTTCCCCTCGACGGACACGGGACAAAACGGATTATAAAGTAAATTCCACCGCCATTCTTTCACATCAACAAACGAGCAGGTGCTGTGATTGGTCAAGCAGGCGTGTCTTGGCAGCTGTCAATCATTCAACGCAATGAAAGCCAATGGAAGCCTTTTGAGCTGTAAATAATCAGCCCATTTTGACCTATTTTGTGTTTTTCTTGTAACTATTTGATGCTGTTGTTGCTTTAGATTATACCAGAATATAAATTTATCATCTTTACTCCATAGGATAGGGGGGTTAATCCGTCCCTGGCTTATTTTATGCCACAGTATACCACCAATTAAAACATTTGATGCAACACAATTTGTAAATGTCAGTACAAATGAAAATTACACCACTCACAAAAGATTCAACTTTTTATTTATTAAAACCTGTTACCTTCTAACATTAACGGAAATAATGGGATTCAAGAACAAAGAAAAACACACTAAAGCAGCAGAACAAGGCAAAAATAGAACATTTAAAACTGAATTCCAAATGATCCCAGAACAGTAAAAGTAACAAAAATAATGAGGGCTACTAGAAAGAAAATAAAGATTCAAACTGAGGCATACAACTTTGTCAACAGCAGCATAGAGGAAAAACAACCTAAATCAGCAACCAATTAAATGAACATGTTGAGGAATAAAGTGATTTAAGTGTTGATTATGTGTAGCTCTAGCTTTTATTTCAATATGCGTTTGTTACTGCAACCGGTGATGAATCCTCTGAACCGTTGCTCCTGCCACTTTACTTCAACAATCAAGAACAATCAACAAAAGAACAATCGATCGTCCGTTCATACAGGCTCAGGGAGCGAGATTGATGCTACTGTAGTGTTTCTAAAAATCAATGGATATTTAGAAGGTGTGATTCTTCATGCACTCTGGGCACCGAGACTTTCTGTAAGAAGGAAAAGTGAGAAAACAAAATAGTTACTTCCACAATTAAGTAAACAAAATTCCAAGTGTGATATATGACACTATGATCCAAATCACCTAAGCTATTGCATTTATTCCAGAATATTGAGTAAACATCACAGAAATATTGTATTGTCTATATTATGATCAAATATTATGTCACACCTAATGTGAACTGTTTCGAGGCCATTGATAATTATAGAATTAGTTAGTGTGGAGTAAAGCGTTTTCTTTACCTGGTTCTTTGAGTGTGTGTGCGTTTCCCACCAGCACAGTCATTGTGTTGTGGTTGAGGATCTCTGCCGACAGGTTGTTGCTTTGCTGTTCCTCCACAATCCTCTTCTGAAGCTCCTCCTGACAGCAACACATGCAGGTTAGTTTCATTCATATATTCATGAACAGCTCCTTTTTTATGGACAGTATCACATACACAGCCTTTACTTGACCTGGGTAAGAGGAGTGATAAGCTTGTGCTGATTGGTTAACGGCCATGTAACCCATAGGGCTTATGGCAGCTGGCCAATCAATGCAAGGCAAAACCACGTATTCCCCAGGGTTTGTACGGCAG
This sequence comes from Protomyctophum bolini, assembly GCF_963924005.1. Classification (NCBI taxonomy): domain Eukaryota; kingdom Metazoa; phylum Chordata; class Actinopteri; order Myctophiformes; family Myctophidae; genus Protomyctophum; species Protomyctophum bolini. The sequence continues at coordinate 33,913,394 of NC_137864.1, forward strand.
CAGTAAAAATCAGTGCAGCAAAAGTGGCAATTGTTATGGGTTCGAAACAGCTGTTGGGACAGATTGGAAATAAAGAATGAGCATCTTTCATGGAGTGGTGTGACAAGATGACAGAGCATGGAAAATACTTCTGGACTGAGAGGGTTGACGTAAACTTGTAAAGTGATGATCAAATACCATTTTCTGACTTATTTACTTTGTGAATAAAATAAGGCTATGGGTAAACAATTGACCACCCAGCAGCCATCGTTGTCCTCTTTATCCAACCTCATGCAAAGGTATATCAGCCCAAGCAAGGTGAGCTGGATAAACTCTGGCAACAACAAAATGTGTAGGCGATTATCTAGATTAGTGAGTATTAAACAAGTGATCTGTACCTCACACATGACAGAGAGCTGCATGGGAAGATCCTCCACCTTAACAAAGTCATCCTCATCAGACTTCTGGCTGGTATTTCCTGATCCCACCTCCTGTGACAAAACCATTTCATGTTCTTGTTGTAATGATGCAGGCAAACATTTGGGGTACAGGCATAAGTTCTGACATACTAACAGTCCGACAATCATTTAGTCCAACACCCTACCCCTAACCTAACCCTAATGGCAAGCACGACACAACGCATGTCAGACCAACGCATATCGGGAGCAACGGACTTTTGGTGTGTCGGATAAGCATGCATGCAAAATGTAGTCTCATTTTATGCATCACTAATGCACACACCGAAATGATAAATCCAATAATTGATTACTCGGGATTGATAGAAAATAAAATCTGTATACAAATCAAATGCAATTTGAGTGATCAAATAACTGGTTTAGCAAAATGTCTCATTTTTGCCATTTACAACTTCACATAATGTGAACGCTTGTCTTTGTAGCATATTATAAAATTAAGTTCATATTTTACATAGCATACAAGATGTCTTTTTGGTTTAATTTAACATGTGATGAACATAAAAGTAGTAATAAGTAATTCATTACATTATTTTACAGGCATTTTACCATTTAAATTATTAATCTAGCTTCAGATAGTGAAGGAAAAAAAGTCAACAGATGAATGGATTGTGAAAATAGTTAATTGCAACCCTATTAAAAACCTTTCTAGATGTTGTGTAAAGAGCTCATTAATGGATGAGAAGTGTAGTAGATAGTCTTACATCTACATTAATCATGACAGGGGACTCTGTGTCAGGGCTGTTGGTGGCGGTAGAAGCCTTGGACGCTTCCTGTCCATTGCTGTCTGTGGCGTTGGTCTCTGGGGACGCGGCTGCTGCCCCTTCATCTCCCCCTTCACACTCAACACTTTCCCCTTCAGCTCCTCCGTGCTCCACCCCAGCAGCCACGTTCCCATCTGGGGATTCAGACTCTGACTGGTTGTTCAGCACTGTATAGGAAGAGGAGAAGATGATGTGTGTTAACTAGAGCTGTCACAATCATGTCCTTTTAGTTGACAGACTATTATACGAATACATTTTGATTAATGATTTAATCATTAATGCTTTTTTTTAATGTGATTTGGCATTGAATGTTGGAACATACATTTTTGCCTTTTAAGGCTTTGCAGGACAAAGAAATTACAAAGACCGGTGCCAATAATTTAAATAAATAATGACCAAACAGGCCATATATCTTTCAACAGATAAGTCATACAGATGAACGGAAATCAAATTATTCTGATGACAATGCAAAAGAAAAAAGTTTTACCGCTCACAGAAACATTCCCTTCTGCTGCATCAGGCCACCATGAAAGATGAATACAGATGCATGGCGCATCATGTCCACAGGTTAGAAAGGAGCCAGTTTATGTGTTAAAGTGCTTTATGCTGGTAATGAAAGTAAATGTGACACCAATGTGAGTCAGGGGTAATAAACTTTAGCACCTGTGTGTGTCTCAATTTTTGGTCATTATACACAGATGAAGGGCATCGTCATCTTGTGTAATGTTTAGTTCCAACACTGCATGAAACCAATGTGTTGTCACAAATCACAATCCATTTCTATAACTTCCTTCATACATACAGTACATGTAGGAATACAAATTGTTTATTTAGGCGACAACAAATCCCTACCATAATTATTCACTGAACAGTTCTGGTCAGATGTTGCTTCCTGTCCTCTAGGCTGCTGCGCACCCTGAAATACAAAAATACATGAATTACACCGGTCAGTGCACATGAGGAGGAATTTGACCTGGTGCGTTGCTCAAAGAAAAAAACGGTATGATCTACAATCGACCCAGAAACATCACAGTGCATTAAGTAGCACTAACCCTCCTTAAACACGCTGAAATATAAGCTGAGTGTGCGTGGAATATTAGCCTGGCCCCAAAGAGATTCTGGCTATATGACCAAATTAATTCTGTATCAGTCAGATACAGAATTTAAAAAATAATTTCACTGTGCAACATGTAAAATATGTTTTTCACTGGTCTGAGTAATTGGTGTATTGGTGTACTGGTGTGTGATGTTGGTTGTGTTGTGACCTGTTGTTGCTCCAGCAGTGTGTCAGACGTGGCCTGTAGGGAGGTCTGGACCTCTATAGGTCCTGCCTCGAAATCCTCCATCTCAACCTCATTATCATCCTCTCCACTGCCATAGTTGGTCAAAGCCCGGGTCTCTGCTTTGGACAAATCTGCAACACACACAGAAAGTATTTTTTTTGTATTTTCACATGGAGGCACACTAAACACAAAATCAGCATTATTATTATAGGTAGGGTTGCGCAGTTATTTGAAACCACAATGTCAAACCCCATCTCAGGCAAATGACAATAAAATCACAGAGGGTTACATGCTATTTGGCCAAAGGCACGACAGCAATAAGTACAACGAACAACAAAGCTATTACAATTGTATAAAATCATCTTTTCCACCAAAAAACAATTTGTATCCCACCCAATCACACGTACAAGAGTACAATGTTTAGGGCAAAAGGAAGCCTTGTTCTGGACAGTCAGGCAACGGGAATGATACACACTCCCATTTAAAAAAGGAAAGACAGATTTAAATTTAAGAGAGCAGAGAACTTTGAGAAGAAGTTAAAACGGTCACATACTGATGGATAGAGGCATTCCCTCTCCATCTTCTTCCTCATCCTCTTCGTCTCCATCGGAAGCGTTGCTGCTCCTGCTGTATTCGCCCTCAGCCTTCTGTCCGTCTCTCTGCTGGAATTCAGCAACCTGCTCCGTCTCATCCTGGTCCTGGAAGAGATACAGACATCATCATCACCGTGCTTGATATGTCAAAATAAAAAATACTTTATTGACCACATGCTATATACTATTATACAAAAAGCAAACATCTAGCAGATCTACAAGCTCAGACACCACGCATTGCATGGTAATGTGTTGGGAACTTGTAGGTCTGCTTTTTCTTGCATTTCTCAAAAGTAGTTGGGTTAAGCATGAGGTCAACCAATGAGTTTATTACAGCACAATATGCGGTATGAGGGAGAGTATTACTATACAGACATTCTGAGCAGTTCTTACCTTGTCTTCATCCAGGTATACTGGAGAAAAGCACTGCTCTCCCTCCACAGTTTTGGTTTCCTGTTGGGGAGGTATGCAGATATTTACATTGATGCCTTTTGGGCCAGAAACCTTTCTATTATATGTTTAAACAAATTAACATGTTTGCAGGCTGTTTTTGCTGTATTTTTGTTAGCCGTTTGTGTTTCTGAATAGTTGAGAGGAATCTTCTTTAAAATGTAACTTTATTCTTGAACTTTTAGTATTCTATGTTGGCAATAAGTTCCTCTGTAATTCTGGATATTGTAGGATTCCGGCAGCAAATTTCCATTCAATCAAAAAAAATTGGGTCAGTTAACCTAACAAATCAAATAAACATCCACACATTTATATTCCTTTAATTTCTACTTCATCAAATGGTCACGATTAGCAAAGTGTGATATTTCCCTGATAGAACAATAAGCTGACCTGAGCTGATCTGTGCTTGCTGTTGTTGGGTTCCTCGGGTCTTTTCTTGTGTCGGTGTTTGGCTGTTGCTGCGGTGCTGCTGCTGCTGTTGTCCAGATCCTGCATCAGTCTGAAGAAGGCCAGCTCGTTGAACAGGATCTCGGAGATCTCCACCAGCAGGTCCTCTCCACAGTCCTTCAGAGTCCTGCCCGCAAACTTACTCAGAGAGTCCTGACCCACGGCAAGTGGGCAGACAAGGAAAGGAAAGGTATTAGACATTGGGTCTTCAACGTTTTTCAGCCCAAGGACCCAAGCACTGTATTTAACACTTATTCTTTGTTGGGTATTAAAACTTGGGTTTTTTTGCATTACACAACGTCTTTCATTCCATCTGTGCAGTGAATTCTACTGACATGAATATGATCTCCCCCTACCTGAAGGATTCCTCCCAGCTGAATTCTACTGACATGAACGCATCGCCCCCTACCTGCAGGATTCCTCCCAGCTCTACTAACATGAACATGAACGCATCTCCCCCTACCTGAAGGATTCCTCCCAGCTGAATTCAACTGACATGAACATGAACGCATCTCCCCCTACCTGCAGGATTCCTCCCAGCTCTACTGACATGAACATGAACGCATCTCCCCCTACCTGAAGGATTCCTCCCAGCTGAATTCAACTGACATGAACATGAACGCATCTCCCCCTACCTGCAGGATTCCTCCCAGCTCTACTGACATGAACATGAACGCATCTCCCCCTACCTGCAGGATTCCTCCCAGCTCTACTGACATGAACATGAACGCATCTCCCCCTACCTGCAGGATTCCTCCCAGCTGAATTCAACTGACATGAACGCATCTCCCCCTACCTGCAGGATTCCTCCCAGCTCTACTGACATGAACATGAACGCATCTCCCCCTACCTGCAGGATTCCTCCCAGCTCTACTGACATGAACATGAACGCATCTCCCCCTACCTGCAGGATTCCTCCCAGCTCTACTGACATGAACATGAACGCATCTCCCCCTACCTGCAGGATTCCTCCCAGCTGAATTCAACTGACATGAACATGAACGCATCTCCCCCTACCTGCAGGATTCCTCCCAGCTCTACTGACATGAACATGAACGCATCTCCCCCTACCTGCAGGATTCCTCCCAGCTCTACTGACATGAACATGAACGCATCTCCCCCTACCTGCAGGATTCCTCCCAGCTGAATTCTACTGACATGAACGCATCTCCCCCTACCTGAAGGATTCCTCCCAGCTGAATTCTACTGACATGAACGCATCTCCCCCTACCTGAAGGATTCCTCCCAGCTGAATTCTACTGACATGAACGCATCTCCCCCTACCTGAAGGATTCCTCCCAGCTGTCTGTGGAAGAAGCAGACGAACTCCTTGCTGTCGTCGTTCTCCTGCGTGAGGGTGAGGACCATGCGACGGACGGAGGTCAACAGCTGGTAGGAACACACCTCGTCCATGTGCTCCTATTCACATCAAACACAACCACACACAACACTGTCACAGATGACATCTGTCTGTCTGCCGAGTTCTTCATGCTGCCGTTCCTTGGATGCTGCCTCATCTAGTTAAAGACATGTCAAGGTGATCTGGAATTATAAACTCAGTGTATTGAGGCCAGTGCTGTCATGTTGGAGGAGTCACAATAAAAGGAACGATAGTGACATTATTGCCTCTTGCTCACTGATCAACCCCCTCTTTTATACTCGACTGTTAGCACCCTACTTGCACTTGGCATTTTCAATTTATTTAGTGACAAAGACGCAACATCATAATCTCTACTCCAACATTGTTCCTCGTAACCACCAGTAGCACTCTCCCGACACTGCACGGCAGTCCTCCGTTAGCTTAGCAGTTCGTTAACTCTGTCTGTGTGTTAGCTTTTTCAGGGCTGTGGACTCAAAGGATGTTGCAGCTCTACTGGTGCACAAAACAAGCCTCCCTCAGGAATGCGCTCCCTCATTCTATTATAATGTTGTATGAGTGGGTATGGAGTGTTGGTGCTTATTTCTAAAGTGGTGCATTTATATAACGCCATTCTCCAAAGTGCTTTTACAATGTGCATTAGTCACGGCAATGGCGGAGGAAACAAACTACTCATCGGGAGCATTTGATGGTCAAGTGTCGTGCTCAAGGACACTTCAACACACAGCCAGGAGGAGTCTGGGATCAAATCGGGAAACTTCATCAGGTAATCAAGATGACTGCTCCGTACCATTTCGGTGAGCATACCTTGAGGAAGGGAATGACCTCGGTCATGATGGCCTTGATCTGTCTGTCCAGCTGCTGTGTGTCAATCTGAGGACAGCGCACCTCTGCGGAGGCACCTGGACACAAACACACCACTTTAGTTCAGGTTTTCTGGAAACACAGTGATAACACACAGTAACAAGATAACCTGCAAGATGCTAAAAGTAAAAAATATGTCTTCTGAGATGTGTTTAAGCACCAATGGGCTAAAAAGGCTGAAAATAATGTAACATAATCCAAAAGACAACAGGCACAATTAGAAGATAGAAAAATTGTAATAAAAACAAGGAAACAAATGACTCATTTTAAGGTGACATGTCACCTCTAAAGAAAAGAAGCAATGAAGCAAAAAAATAATAATCATATAATCAACATTACAAGCAGAGACATGAATGATGACGACCTTTGTGTAATTAGGGAAAGACAGCTGAGCACAGATGCTCAACCGACACAGTGTGGTTAAAGGACCATATCAGTGACATTAATCGTCTACTCACACCTTCAGCCATACTGTATAATGTCATACAATGTCATTGATGTCATACATCAATCATGTAAGACACTGTCATTAACAAAATGTGACAATATAGCGACAAACAGTATCAAATAAAGATGTTTGCAATAATGTGATATCATCTAAGGTAACATCAATATGCCAGAACGTTATAACACTAGTCAGTCCTCTACTGTTGGGCACACTGGGGAGCTACGCAGTATGAACCCAGTGGAGTACTATGAAGGGTTAAGTGATTAGGTACCTTCCCGAAGCAGAGCAGAGGGGTGATGAGCATTAGCGCCGCCTGTGGCTACAGCGTGGGTGGTACAGTGGTTAGACTCAACTTTAAGCTTCATGCGCTCATATTCTCTCATCCTGGCCATGGCCTTGTCTAAATGAATCACTGTGTTACCTAGCAGAGCAGCACACACAGTAGGAGAAAACAGAGACAGAGAGATCAAACTCAATGAGGCAAGCGGGATGAAAAAAGCAGGGATTGCTGTGAATATGAATACTCGGGTTTCCACAGTAGGGTCCAACCCAGGGGTGAAAAAAACAACATAATGTTCTTGCTGGTGAAAGTTAGAGTGCATGTGATGTGGAATGTAAGGTTATATCATTGGCTTCTGGATAAACAAAATGTTAATTGCTCCTCACTTCAGCTTTGCACGCAAGGGTGCGGGACAGCCCATTATTAAACATATGGGAGATTACTTGTGAGTCTGATTATTACAAAGTGTAGTAATTATTATGTCTAAGCATAATGATATAAATCTACAGATAATGTTCAATTTAAGTTATACACAAAATACACAAGACATTCTATGTTGTTTGTACGCCTTTAAATGCAGTAGCGTGAATGGACTGTGAAGTATTAAGAAAATAATCAGTAGTTCCGTGTGAGGTGTGAGTATTAGTACCAGGTATGCTACGAGCTATTTATGTTCAGGTTTGCTATGATGATTTAGCACTGTAAGCAAAAGCAGAACTTTAATGGGCGATGTAAAAGGGAAAGGAAAACATGCATCATTCTGAAAAGCTTCAAGCACTTTTCGCTGGTGTGTGGTTGTTTGTATGTACTGTAGTGTACACTACAGCACGGTGTGGTTGTTTGTGTGCAGTGTACAGCACGGTGTGTGCAAAGTGTTTGTGGGAGAAAGACAGAGGAAACAGTGTGTGTAGGGCTGTCACAATTATTACATGGAATTCTTTTTTTGCTTAATCATCATAATCATCGAACAAAAAAAAGCAGAAATAGCAGATCTACAAGCTTACAACATGTCACTTCATGGCGTGTTGGAAGCTTGTAGATCAGCTATTTGTACTATTTTTTTTACATTTCTTTAGTATAAAATGATTAAATATGTCAGTAATTGCTTAGTATATTTAAGTTATTTGTCCTGTGCAATTTCTGATTAAGAGGCCTTAAAGGCAATCTGAAATTTTGTATTCACATGTTGTCCAATGTTTCATTAATCGCAATTATTTGTAAGACAATTAATCGTCAACTTAAATTTGTACCCGTGACAGCCCCTAGGTGTGTGTGCTTGTGGCAAGCATCTTCGTGCGTACGCGCGTACCCAGGTCGTCATTTGCGAAGGCCTCCAGGTTGGAGGACGTGGACACGATGCTGTCGTCCGCAGAGTCTCCGTCCTCTGTCCTCTTCACACGCTGCCGTTTCATCTGCCTGATGTTCTTCTCAGAGCCGTCCTAATACACACGGCAGGCTGTCGTCAGTCTCACACACGGCACAGGCATGTCGACAAATCCTAAACAATATCTTCTCATCGGTCATTGTCTCTCCATTGTGATAAAGCCTCGTCGGGGATCGTCCCCACACGCACACCGCTCTGACAACACTATAACCTCTGCTGAAGAACACCTAGAGATAGGTGGAATTAACCCGGAGTACAATGGCGCCTCACCCCACCACCCTCCTCCTAACGCTGACGTGCCGCGTGTTTCCATCCATCAATTCACAAGGAACAGAGGCGGCTTATTTAGGAAGACAAAGGGGACGGCTTCAAATTAGCACAGCCCCCGGGGACCGTCGTGGGGCCCCTCCGAGAACACAGAGCCGGTGGTGTCTCGTTTGAAGAAGAGCCACTGAGAGATTTTGGTGCGAGGTGTGTGTGTGGGTGCTTTCAAAAGCCTCATCTGAGCAGATTTCAAAGCTAGCAGAGGGTCTGGTGATGGTGGCGGGGAGAGATGGAGGAGGAGCGGAAATAAAGGACGTGTGAGGAGATAGGGAAAAAAGCAAGCGATGGATGAGGATGAAACGATGAAGAGAAAGGGAAGAAAATGACTGATGCCTTCAGGGAATTAAAGGGGGTGACGTGTATGGAAGGACAGGGAAAGAGGGTTAAGGAAAGCAGAGAATTGGCTCAGAATGAAGATGGCTCAGAATGAAGATGAAGGGACAGGCAGAATCCTCAATGGACAGAGGAGATGAAGACGGGAGACAAAATGGATCAGAGAAAATAGATAGTGTGGAGTGTGGACTAGTGGGAACAGAAATTTGGGAAAAACAGAACCAAACCCATAACAATAGAATTTTGGTTCTGCTCATCGATTCCTACATTTAATTATCGCAAACAAAGTCTATATATTTGCAAGAATGTAAGTAGCTATCTGCCAGGACTAGTTACGCGACTAGGTCACACAAAACAACAGTGTGCGTATTTATTTCGATACAAGCTCGGAGCTACTGTGTACCGTGTATGGGACAATGTGAAATATGAACCATAGTAAATGCTTGAGAAGCTAATTAGCTGCAAGTTGGTTTGCACGTAAAATCAAACCAAACATTTAAGTCTGATGTACAGTAGTCTCAGAGCCAGTGCTAGTAATAGTAGTATCTCCAGTAGAGCCAGGCCAATATTTAATGGCCAATTAAGATTCTAGTCTGCAAATGGCCGGCGTATACCTAAATATATTGGAAAACTTGGTCTTAGCTTTAAAAATGCTCCTTCCAAGGGGCTCTAAAGCGCTCCCAGCTGGACGTTATCAGAAGAGCATTTTCAGCTGGGAAGAAAATAAATAAAAATGCTTTGGCGGTCACACTAAAGACTGCTCCATCTTACCACATCACTGGTAGCCAGGCTCTCGCTGGGCGTCAGCTCCGACTGGGAACCAGCTGCCCAGGCCACAGGGCCCAGCGAGAGAGGCTGGTTCTCAGCCCCATTCCGCTCTGTGAGGTGCCTCGTCACGATGTCCTGGAGGGGAAAATACAAGGCACCGTGGTTCAAAGATGTTAAAGCAGCCCCATTTGGTCCAGCCATTCCTTTATGAGTTTTGACCAATTTGGTTAAAAATGACCTGTGCTTACCTGCAGGGAGTAGAGCGCCCTCTGGCGGAGGTAGTCTGTATTGAGCAGCTGCAGCTCATGGAACAGCTCGATGAGAAAGTGTGGCCGTGACTCATTCTGAGAGATCAGAGTGGCCACCTCAGAGTAGATGGTCTCCCTCAGGGCCTCAAACAGAGAGAAGTCACTGCTCGCATCTGCAGGGAAGACAAACGGCACCATCTCAGCGACTAGAATGGCTTTAAGCCCACGCACACACCCATACAGATTTCATGTGTAAATGTGCAATTGAGTTCATAGACACAGCATACTCCCGACATCAGAGAGCAAACCCGGTGTTCCCTCTAAGCTAAGCTGTGTGTGTGTGTGTGTGTGTGTGTGTGTGTGTCTACAGATGGCTAGATATTAAAATTTCTGTTTTGCGTTTTGTTTTTTCTATTTTTAAGCAGATTTGTTATGGCCCATCACCCATTTTGGAAAATGCCAGATTATTAAAAATTAATGGAAATCGGTCTGCAGCAACTGTTTGTATGAGCATGACTTTACACGTATTTATACACTGTCGTATGCTGGTGTGTCGTGTCTCCCCCCCCCCCCAAAAAAAAGCTGATTTACATTGCGACACGTTGTGAGCATTTTGAAGATCTGCTGGGTGAGTTAAGTTTACCTGGTGCTTCAGTGCATGCAATTCTGTTAGAGAGGAAGGGAGTTCTCCAAGCATATGCTGAGTGAAGATACATTCAAAATGACAAACAAAGGGAAATGAGACGAAAATTTAAATAGAACAACAAATGTGCAAACATTGATAAATTAAATTAAATTAAAAAGCATAAAGCTGTTGTTATATTTCATGGTAAACACGTAATGGTGACAAACAAGGACACACATTTCAAACATCCAGATGCATGCGGTCATCAGCTTACCCTTTTGCATGCAAAACAAAATCAGTACAGAATAATGAAAATCGTACTATGAACTACCACTAATATTGTCAATATTATCCATATTATGAAAGCTGATGACTAGTTACAATTGGATAAACTAGTGTTTCTCAACACTGGACCCTGGTACTGCTAGCATTCTAACCTACCAGGTAGTTAAGTGCATTTAACTGGCATCTCATCTGTAGTTAACCACCAATTAGAGAGCCAGAGCAGCCTCGGAAACCCAGTCGTTTTAGAACCAGAGTCCATTTTGAGACTCAGTTAAAAGAACAGTGAGGCTTGTATTGTGCAGAGAACTAGCAGTAGTCTCACGGATTTGAGGTCATTTGAATCAGATGACCTGTCTGCATCAGACAGTTGAGACAGTACCAGAGGAAAGGTCATTGGGTTTGTGTCCCGCCTTGGTCTTGCTGTCCAGTTTCTCCTGTGTCAGTTTGTCCAGAAGGTTCTGGTCCTGGTCCCTCTGCCGGGGCTGCACTGCCCTCTCCTGGACAAAGCCTGCAGTGCTGCTTGCACTGTCGCTCTCCTGGCCTGCAGAACACACAGAAGGGATTTGAATGCACTTTAATGTTCTGTATTGACGGCCGGGTCATACCAAAGACTGTAAAAATGGGACCCAATGCCTCCCTGATTGGCACTCCGCATCAATGGGCTGGATTGGGGGTCAAATCAACTAATGATTCCCGAGCATGGCGCACGCTGTGGCTCACAACTCCAAGAGATGGAACAAATGCGGAGAACAAATTTCACTGCGGTAACGCGTGTGACTAATCGTGTAATTTCAGGTGTCTGTCTACGGAAATGTCTGGGAGAAATCTAAATTAAATGTAGGGACTAGAGATGCGGCCGTGGCTACACGAAGAAGATTCCAGCATAACTTCCGGGTATGATGATGATGATGATGTCATGATGTGCATACCCTCTATAGAGCCTACATACCGGTAATAATAAATACAATATTCTGACCTCATATAACAAACACGGACTAAATTAGCAGGACAATAATTGTTTTCGTGTAGTACAACTACATTATTCCATAGCGAAAATACTTGCACTTCTGGTGGCACTACATATTCTACATTGACATCCTGATGCTGATGGATCTCACTGCATCCCATTGAGAAGAATATTGTTTTGGGCAGGATGTTGTGTTTTGAGGATCCATTCTGGGTATTAAAACACATTAAAACAACACAACCTACCATTTCATTAAGCTTCATAGTTTTAAGGCCCAATATGTAAATCTACCTGCAGCATTCTTGTGACCTTTGTTCCTGCGTCGTCGGCCTGAAGAGATGGGCGTCTTGTCACGGGATGCCAGGCTGGCCTGGGCCGACGCCTTGCGCCCGGCCCTGAAGGTTTTGGTGACGGTGGTGGGATCAGCGGAGTCTGGCAGGCTGTTGAAGCTCTCAGAATGGGGGAGGTTGTGGTTGTGGCGGGGGGCGTGAGCGGGGGAGGAGAATGGGGACTCCTGCTGCTCCGTATCGGCCCGGTGGAGTTGGGTGGAATTGTTCATGTGGGAGGAGGAAGGGTTGGGCCAGCCTGCAGGCCTGCACAGAGTAGGAGAACATTCAAATAGAGAGAAAGACACATACATTTCAATGAGTAGGTAGAATGGTTGTGCCGAAAAGGGATTTGAAGGCTGTTTCAGAAAAACAGACGGCCTGCATCATTTGGAGAATCTTGTAGTGACTGTTATGGTTTAGACTGTGTTATCTGCTTAGCTTATATTCTTTGCCGGTTGTTTCCTTTGTGTTTAGATGAGCTCCTAGCGGTCTGCATCTCATCACTACAAATTTTGCTTGTCAACTTTGAGTGTTGCAGTCAATTCTCACCATTACCTACATTTCATTTTGATGAAAACAAATGAAAAGCAGACAGACTAAACAGGAGTACACACCGTCCAAATGTATCAGCACTGAGAGGAGAGCGCTGCACTGGTGGAGGGAAGCTCATGTACTCTGTCTTGACAGAGGTGTTGTGATCTAGCTGCTGCTGCTGCTGCTGCTGCTGCTGAGAAAGATGGTGATGCTGCTGCTGGCCGGGGCTGCTTTGAGCCACTGAAGCTTGACCAAAGTCTCCCACAACGGGGAACAGAGGGTTGAAGTTAAAGCCTGCAGGGAGAGAGGATGAGGAGAGATGGTGAGTGAGAGACAGCCAGAGAAAAGCAGAGAGGAGAGAAGCAAAGATAAGAGCACATTCTGATTTCCTCTGAGGGGCAGGATGTTAATGGTCCATGTTTTAAGTAAAACCACCCTTCAAGTAGTAATTCACTACGACTCATCTCACACGACTCTTCACAGTTGGGCAAGGTCAATCCTACAGAAAAAGTGTGTGCGCTGGTGTTAGAACTGTAACTTTATCCAATTTCAATTAATTCCAATTTCACAGCAGAGCAGACAGAGAGGCTGAATTATCAGACGGCAGACTCTGCATTTAAATTCTTCAGCATGGAAAAGAGAGCCCAGAGCTCTGTGCGCACTCGGACTCCCAGTGCCTGTACAACATGCACAACGTGCACAAATCATGTACTTTCCTATCAGGCAAGTACAGGCCATGTTCTACTTGCCCCTGGTCATAAACCCACTTGCCCGAAAAGTTAATAGTCCATTATAAAATGATAGGTAAAATTTGCGCTTGCGTAGAACTAATTATTAATGTTAAATCTAATTGATAACTGTCGAGTGGTGAAAGTCACTTTGAAAAAACAGAATGAGTGAAACTGATACTCCACTCCACTTGCCCGGACATTTTATTTACTTTCCACGGGCAGTAGGGCAACCGTTAGTGTCAACCCCCAATACTGTACATAAACTACAATTCTGTGTAAGTAAATAAACATACTGGTATACTACAGCTAACGGTGTATACAGTCCAGAGTGTACTGCACCTTTAAATAAGTGTATGTACAGTATTGTAGACGTCTGTGTGTGCGTATACGTGTATATGTGCGTGTGTGCGTGTGTGGGTGCGCGCGTGTGCGTGCGTGCGTGCGTGCCGTACTGGGAGGCAGCGGGGAGAAGGCGGTAGCCGACAGGCCTGGGACATTGAAGGCGTTGGCTGAGGGGTGGAAGCCGGAGGAGATGGGCAGGTAGACGCTGGGGGACGGTGGCGGACGGGAAGAGCTGGAGTCCTGGGAGGAAGAGGCCTGTTGACCTGCTGACGGCGACGGGTGGAGGAGCTCGTTCAGGACTTGCTTCAGCCTGGGCCAGCCGACAGGAAAAATCAAACACATGGACCAGTGTATGCAACATACGGCAATAGTACTTTTGTGTAAAGCCCAAACCGCACCAATGATGATGAACTCGCAACTACTTGCAACCATTATCCCCAATGGCAGTTGCAAGGAATTGCATTGGTGTGGTTGACCTTAAAACTGTTTTGTTGCAAGGAGTTGTGAGTAGTTGCAACTGGTGTGATTCGGACTAGTGGTACCAGAAAACGACGGTGGTATATCGTTTTAGAGGAGTGAATAACATACATATAGAATAACTTGTTGGGTTGTTGCCTTTAGGGCAGTTAGGGTTAAGTCATTATACTGATTTACTTCAGATTGTCGTGATCATTTTATAATTGAATGTCATAGGAGGGGACTTAGACTGTTTTTCGTCTGTGGTACTTTTAAACTAATATCACCGTTTGGTCTTGTAAATTCCACTATACGCTATATATACGCTATATATTTTATGGCGTGGATCTTGTGTGTCTGCGGCTAATCTCACAAACCACAGGACCAATCAGTCACACATTTCTTGAATTCATAATCTCTGAAAATAGAAATTCTTTCTAGATTTCAGCAACATCATCAACATAACCCCTCGTTCTTTAGTTGACAACTCCATCTTGTTTTTTTATTTAGGTTTGTTACCTTTGTACGTTGCTCTGCTGCCAGGCCAGCTGGGTGTAACACTGGTTGAGCTGATGCATGATCAGGTGGACGTGGGGGGATGACATGTTGTTGGGCAACGCCCTGTGCTGGCCTGCCAACAGGCTCTGCAGCATGTAGGACAGCGTCTGGACGGAGAGGGACACACAGCGTCATCCACTGTACAGTAGCAGAGGGCAAACTATTAGGCCTGAAACTATCGATTACTTTTTCAAATAATCATATAATTAAGGAGCATGTTTTTTTAAGTCCCGTATTTTAAACCATGGGGAGGTATACAACATTGTGTCTGATGGTTCTGATGGGTGTGTGGTTCCTGGTAAACCCACCTGTTGGTCCTGCAGGAGAGTCTGACACATGCTGGTGCTGAAGTCCAACTGCCTCTGCAGATGGCTGACCTGCTCCTGCCAGTGAGGCTGGGGACCCTCGGTGAAGGACAGCTCCGAGGCCCAGCGCAGGTTCTCCTGCCGCGGTGTGGCCCCAGACTGGGCCCCAGACTGGGCCCCGGACTGAGCCCCGGACTGGGCCCCGGACTGGGGCACAGTCCTGTTCTGTTGCTCCTGTTTGGTCCTCGACTTGGAATGCTGGGAGGACTGATTCCCTCCGTCCTCTCCTGAGAAAGCTGCTGGAGGCTTCAGGTTGCTGGAGAGACAATCCATTTTTTACAATGTGAGAAACAGTGAGTCTAAGATAAACTCTCACTTCTACCACAGAAAAAAACATTTCAAACCAAAACAGACCATGAACTCTAAATATGTATGTATTAACCGATTCTGACCTGAGATCTGATTCACACGAGGTTTCCACTGGACACACACTGGTCTGATGAACCCATTCTGACCTGAGATCAGATTCTAAAAATGTCAGTCGTTCTTTGATTTTTCAAAAAATAGCAGACCTACAAGCTCGTAGCGCGCCACTCGGTGGCGCGCTATGAGCTTGTAGATCTGCTATTTTTCAATAGCTAAAGCATAACATGATGCTAACACCAAAATGGGTTCCCGTTCAGAATGGGTTAATTCATACCGACAGCAGCAGAACCTCCCCATGGTGCCACCTATAGGTCAAAATGTGAAACGGCCTGTAATAGGGCCACCATGAGGACAATTAGAAATATTTGTGATAGATTCTTCCTCTGCCTACTAAAAGTGTGTGTGCACAAAGTGTCACACCGATCGGTCCAGCTGTGCCGGAGACTAAGGCCCCTTCTCAATTATATTTTTAACCCCTCATCCATTGCCCCTTCCCCTTGCCCCTACATAATGAGTGTCAAGGGATAGGAATAAAGTTGTTTACAGACAGACGCATAGATAAACGGATGGTCAGGGGCAAAACACAATATCCTGCCATTGGCCGTCTGGCCTAGCATAGAAATACAATAAATACAAATAAATAAAAACAACAAATTAATGTCATGTTAGGTTTTTAAAAGCTTTGTTAAAGACTTTGACACGTCAAAGTATAAATTAGGCTTAACTTTAAGTTTAATTCTTTTGAAAACATGAAAAGTAATAGCACAAGCAAACAACCAAGCCATGTCAGAATGAAGTCCAGGTCTTCTTTACACATGAGTGACAGTCATGCACAATGTACATTGTACAATGAATAAACACTTACAATAACACTTGAGCAGCTGGGATTCCAATTACATTTTCAATTCAACGGTTTCATACTTGACTTTAGTCGATCCAACAGACCTTGCGTAGTTCTTCCTGTTGCTGAAGGAGCGCTGCTTCCTGCTGGAGGAGTAGAGGAGGAGGTCGCAGCTCGAGCTGCTCTCTGCACCTCGGTCCTCCTCCTCATCTTCCTCCTCTCCGCCCAGCTCAGACGGGTAGCCATTATCCTCATCATCATCATCATCCTCATCGAGGTGACAGGGAGTAGAGCCCCCCCAGGTAGCCATAGTCCTGACAAAACATAGACCAAAACACCAATAAATTCCACCCATGTCTGATCTGGGCAGTGATGACTGTACTATCATAGACTGGCCTCCAGGTATTATGATAATTGGTACTGTATCACTATATCAAGTTGTCCAATAGAAAAATATTGAAGAATGTTAAATGTGAAGTTTAATAATTCAAAAGGGGAAACGTTATGGCAGAAGTAACTCAAACAGCAGCTGATGCAACAGGCATCGGATATTGAGAAGGGACAGTGATCATCTTGTCAGTCTGTCTGCATTGTAACAAGGTCTCTCACCTCTCGTCCCTGCTGAGGGCCAGTGAGCCGGCAGCTAGTCCCTCAGGGTCGTCCAGCCTGTAGGAGGAGTCGGGAAGGCCACTGCGTCTCTGGTGCTCAGCCATCAGGGACTCCAGGTGCTTCCTGCGCTGACGCAACTCCTCCCGCATGATCTGGTGGTGCCGCATCTCCGACCACAACTGCTGGGAACCCACGGGACATTGAACATGAACATACAGTACTTGAACAGAGCGCTCCAACAGTTCAGAAGTACAGAGATGAATTACACATGTATTAAATTACATAAATCCAAGTAGAGATTCTACTTGGTGCTAAATTATCTCTTTAAAGCGCATAACTTATTTGTTTAAACTCTGCGGCCTGTACTGGGTGCACAGGGAAGTGGCATCACCTCATTGTCAGGGACTGAAGTGTTGGCTGCCTCTGCAGCGGTGGCTTTGAGCACAGCAGAATTGGTCTTCTGTCCAGAGGAGGAGCAGAAGGCCTGTGGAGCTGCAGGTGTGGAGGTGGCTCCTGGGAGCTTCCTCAGCAGGCCAGGCTGACTCATGGTGCTCGACATGGAGGACTGGGAACGAGAGATACACACACACACACACACACTGAGACCACGTTTAGACGTCTCTAGAGAAAACAGTATCAGGTGTGCCTTCTGTTTAGATGGCAACGGAATTTTCAAGGGTTGAAGCCGCAACAAAGTGAGTGAGTGTGAGTGTCTGTCTGTATGTCTGTGTCCGTCGGGAACAAACACACATTGCATGTCTGTTTACATCGGCTGTGAACGGAAGTGGTTGCCAAAGTGTTCCAACTCCGTCTAAACGTAAAATAAAAAGTGAGAATGCAACAGTCTAGAGACCGTTGTCTTCTAAATGCGGCCTGAGACTACAGATTGTGTTGACTGCTGGACAGTGAGGCTAACAGAGTGCTATTATGTCAATATGGCATACTGTACATAAACTACAATTCTGTGTAAGTAAATCAACATTATATTATAGTACAGCCAATATTGTATACATAGAGTACTACAGTCCATAGTGTACTCCACTTTTAAATAAGTGCACATGTTGCAGTAGCGGGTCAGAGCCTCCGAGTGATGACCTAAAAGCCTACTACTGTATATTCCCCAGTCTACAGGGAATTCCCTTTAGTCTAGACTCTAGCGGTTAAGATGTTTGCTTTCCACACGGGAGACCCGGGTTCGAATCCTGGGCGGTACATATGTACACTTCTGTCTTTGTGTGTGTGCGTGCGTGCATGCACATGCTACCTGGAGGTCTGGGCAGGCCCAGTGCAGGTCCTGGATCTTTCCCTGGATCTCCACCAGTCTGTGGCGGTCCTCGTGAAGCTGCTTCAGCTCCTGCTGCTGCTGCCGCAGCTTCTCCTCGTACAGCTTCTCCCTGAAACCACCACAACCAACACTGTCCAACATTCTATGGACAACAGAAAGCGCTGAGAGATGGCAGTCTAATCAAACAGTTATGAATAACCGAACAGACTACCTGGCCTTGTCAGACAGAGTTAGGCGCCTGGGAGTGTCTCCGTCCCGAGGCACGCCAGCTACCGCTCCTCTAGTGTTGTTGGGCTGCTGGTGGTGATGAGCCTCGTCCTCGTTGGCTGTGGTGCCATCCGTGTCATCGCTCTGGTGGGGGAGCAGAGTGTGTTATCTTTTTAGTCTAAATGTCTTACTGCACCTCTGTCCTGTTCCCATTTCTGACTAATAAAGTATTCCATCACAGTGTTGGTGTGAGGCAAGGGGGCACGGTGAGTAGACAGCATAAAGCAGTGGATCCCAAACCTTTTAGCCCATGACCCAAAACAGAAATGAGATATTTGCCCGGGACCCAAACTAGTGAACACCATCATCATAATTTTTCGACCACGGTCGAGATCATGGATTTCACAATGCCACGCCAGACTTTCCGGTCCTTCATTGCATCCCCAGTTCCTGCTTACTAATGCATGTGTCCCTAGCGATGACATCAGGGAACTACAGTTTTCTACCTCTGGTCTGCTTTGAGGCAGGATTCCAGAGAAGAAAGGAAGATATAACCTCATTGTCAGCTCTGTAGCAGTGGCCGGAAAACTGTGTTCTTCTTCTGGATCAGACTAGTGAAGAAGCACGGGGAAGGTTGCCATATATTAGATTAGTCGATGGGTGGCTCTTCCAAGACAAAATTTTGCGCTCTCATTAGAAGGCGGGTGTAAGTGCCATCCAAACTTTTCTCTAATTTCTTTGAAAGTGTCCATGTCTCAGAGCCATAGAGTAGAATCGGCTCAACTGTCATCCTAAATATCCTACCAAACGTAGGAAACAAAAACTAAGAGGACCCATAACAATTTGTCCTCAACCCACAAATGGGTCGCGACCGACCCAGTGTGAAACAGTGGCATGGAGTGATGAGACTCCCGTTTGCCTCACCTGCACCATGGCCACCAGCTCCTGCAGCTGACGGAGCTTCTGCTTGGCCGTGTGCAGCCGGTGGACCTTCTGGGCGAAAGCCGCGTCGTCTCCCAGGCTGCTCCTGCGACTGGAGCCCGACCCCTCGCTGTCTCTGCCCACCGCCCGGGCCCCCTCCTCGTTCTCCAGGCCGTCCTCATCCTCCTCCTCGTTGTCATCCTTGGCCTGGTTGTAGGGGCTGTCCCGGTTGTACTGGCACTCTGGGTGTTATAGAGCATTCGTTCAGTTAAAGGATGTGGGGGTTGGTTAACCACTTGATCCCCAGCATGCCTGCACTGGGTGGGAAACATTCGTCAAAAATAGCAGATCTACAAGCTCAAAACGTGCTTGTCGATCAGCTGTCTACACCAAGAGTTTTGGTGTAGACAGAAAAAAGCAGGTCCGAGTACAGTTGTAACTCAAGTCACTAGAGGGTTTATGACAAGTGATCAAAGCTAGGGTTAAGGTGTATGTAACCTTAAAGTACCCAAGCTTTTCTTGGCATAGAGGGGCAAATCAAACTAGCGCTGGAAACGGACGCCGGCTCCCTATTGGTTCACCCAGTTTATTTTTAACAAAACGCCTGCGGTCCCCGAGGCTAGGGCGTATGTGACTGTGTGTACCTATTGCTGAGGGGATGTTGAGACTGCGGAGGTTGGCAGCAGATCGGTTGTTGATTTCACACTCAGTGTTCAGTCTGCCGTCTTGGTTATTGGCCCCTCTGCCTCTGGCCGCTCGACCATTGGTCAGGCTGTTCAGGTCGGTCCAGTTCCCACTGTGCTGCGGATTTCTGAACACAAATAGTGGGGTTTCAGAAAACACTGTGCAGCAGATTTAATGAAATGTCCAAAAATGCCACACCCAGTTCATTTGTTTGTCCCTTTACGGGAAAACACCTGCAAGGAATGACATGAAACTCTAAGGAAATGTGACATGGTCCCAACCAAGATGTCAAGTTCAAAGATCACAGAAAAGCTAAAAATAAACTTTCAACAGTCAATAGTACAATTTACTTACAACCAGGCCAACTTCAACAACAACAAAATGCCATCCATTCTTATCCATCAGGTTCAAGGCACATTACATATTTTCCAATTTGAAAATAAATAAGGAGTCACTTATGGTCTTTCATGTGACAAGAGGACTTGATCGACCTTGTAAGTAACTTACAAGACGTCAATGCCTACATATTGTGCATATGTGTGTGTATTCATTCTATTTATAGAGGGTTGGGGTTGTTGTGCTTGGCACCACTTGTAATTGCAGTGCGGTCCTCACGCCAACCTGATGTTTGTGACGGGTGGTCGGTTCTCCTGCTCCGAGTCAAACATGGCCTCAAACATGGATCCGTCCTCCGTCTCCTGTTCCTCCTCGTCATCGTCATCATCCTCCTTGATGTTCTCATTGACGGTGTCCACCATCATGTCAGAGGTCTGCTCGTAGTACTGCACCAACTCCCTCAGCTCATTGAGACGCTTGTGCACCTCCTTCAGTTTCCTGGAGAGGGGGAGGGAGGGGGAGGAGAGAGAGAGAGAGAGAGAGAGAGAGGATTTAGAAAAGAACTGACGTGATCAGATCATGCTCACTGGCTTCCTACTGAATGTCCTCAAAGTGCTTGAATTTCCATCCAGTAATACTAGAAAAAACACAAAGCCGAATGGACTGCCCATTTTAAATAAAGCAAAACTATTGCATGTAAACACAATGGGTCATAAAAGACTGAAATTAAATGACTGAAATTTGTTTTGCGTGCACCTGATAATCTGGCTATATCAATAGCATCCATTCAGATTCAGTGTTACCTGAGTTTGTCTGTGGGGTGGGAAGGGTCTTGGAGGGAGAGCGAGGGCTGGAAGGAGGTGGAGACTGTGACACCGTCAGAGCAGATGGTGGAGGGTCGGTCTGACGAGGCTCCCATGCTGAGGCTGCGCTGGGCGGAGACGCCACGGCCTGAGGGAAGGACAGCAACAAACAAGTTCATTCACTGTCGGTGAGAAAGGTTCTGTTCATAATTAATCAAATAAAATAAAATAGACTCAGGTCTAACGCATCCTTTTTAATAGTATGCCTTACATGAGTTGTTATTGAGCGTTTGGTCTCTGAGGGAGTGCAGTTCCTGCAGGATCTTATCCATGGTGTGTTTCTTGTCCTGTAGGTCTTGCAGCTTGGTTTTTTTGGCGCTGGCGGAGTCTCCAGAAGCGGTGGCGGCCGGGCCAGGCCCCAATCTGGCCAGGCCAACGTGGGGCCCAGAGGCAGAGTGGAGGAGGGGTCTGTGTGGAGGGGGTCCGGACGGCTGGGGGGGCCTGGACCTGCACACTTCTCTGGAGAGAGACAGACTCTCTGCCTGCCGACGGTTGTCTGGGACTGCCTTAGTCTGCTGAGGGTGAGAATATTGTCTTACCTAGAGGGATTTTGTCTTTTGTTAACTCAAGAGCGTTTAGGTTATCTGAGACTGATGCACAACTTTTTCTAAAAGGGAAAACAATGGCCATTTTGCCTAGCATTTGTGTTGCGATGAATGTTGCCTGCCAGCCAACCAGCCACAATCTGAGCTCTGGAATTAATGTTCTGTGCTGTGTTATTGATGCCAGGACACTACAGTACTGTACATTAAATAACCCAATATAACCAATTGTTCTTCATCTGTGATCTTTTAAATTCAAGACCTCTAGAGGTCACGATTACAAATGTAATTGTCACACAAATAATTGCAATTTAATTGTGTCTGTTTATTGGCATTGAACATTTACAATTTGTACTTTTGTTTGCCTTTTGCCTCGTAATCACAAATTGCACAGGGCAGATATTACAAATGACTTAAATATACAAAGATGTCACTCTGACATTTCTTTCCAAACAATTTACAAAATAGCGGAAAGTAGTTGTACAAGCTTACACCAAGTCACAAAGTGACATGTTGTAAGCTGTAGATCAGCTATTTTTGAAAAGTGGTTTCTCAACATGGAAACGATTGACAATTATTGAAAAATACAATATGTGACAGGCCTAAAGACTGCATGCTTGGCTCCTAACCCACTAGTTGATGTGCAGCGTACCTGAGTGTCATGTAGCTGGTTGTGGAACCTCTGGATGAGGTCGTTGAGCTCGTCGTTGAGCTCAGAGGTGATGCTCACACCAGACACACTCCCTGTGGTCTCCGTAACAACTGGTACAATAACACACAGACAGAACAGAACGCAGCTGAACTTTGGGAGGTCATGTGAATACTGTTGTGACTTCTCAATGTGTTCTGTGTTAAGAGCTCATTCATTCTGTGTGTCAATCACTAGCAGACTATGTAGTCTAGCAGCAGTTCTCAAACTGACAACCAAAAAAAGAAAAAACATTTATTTTATCAAGAAACGGTAAAAAAGAAAATGGTGAAGAGGACACGTGTATGCAATGTGTGTGTCTGTTTGAATGAATTATTTACAAAGATAATGGATCTGGACTACATGTAGGCAGATACGCAATATCAAGTGCCTGAAAGCTGGGGTGGACACACACTCCCGTGTGTGAACCTGTGTGTCTCTCACCAGTATCATCCAGGACGGCGAGGGCCTGCTCTGCTCCTTGCTGCATGGCCAGCAGAGCGGCCTGCCGGCCCTGCAGGGCCCTCAGCTGCTCCTGCTGCTCCAGCATCTTCTTCAGCAGCTCGTGCTGCCGCCGCAGGTTCTCCAACTCCTCCTTCTGATCCCCGCGGCCCACCCCGGCACCACCTCCTCCACCCTGATCCCCGCGGCCCACGCCGGCACCACCTCCTCCACCCTGAGGAGCCAGAGAGGAAGAGTAAAGAAAGACGGACAGCGGGGAGTGAAATGTGCACGTGCACATACAGTGCAGGAATTAAAAGCATGAAGGGAGGGACCGAGACAAACAGATAAAGTTCTTTGTTTACTGAAAGTCACCTCTTCCATACAGGCATTTGGTGTCAGGTACAGAACCCGCAAAAAAAACACACAAAGTTCGAAACAGGTTTTTCCTCCACTTGGTTTGTTTTCAATTTCACACCCTTGTATTTGAGTGGTTGTCTTGAAAAGTGACAGTCAGAGGATGTGCAGAGCTTACCCCCTCAAGATAAAACTAGTTTAAACTTTTTCCACCAGAATGAGGTGCAGAAAAGCAAGCAAGTTACCTTGCAGCCTGCCATTCAGATCCATAGGAAGGCGCTTTTCATCATATATTAGATATTATCAGATTCTGCATTTAGCTCATGCATTTAGCTCAAAAGAATACAACCGTTCACTGTGGTACCGGGTCAAATTACATTATTATTACACTGTTTCACTCAAGTTCATTAATGCTTATCTGGTACTCATGTGTATGTGTCCATCTACAGATCTGGCCATATTACCTATTAAAGGGGAAAACCACTCATTTTCAACATTGAACTATGTCGTTATAAAAAGTAATAAAAAGGTTCCCCGCTTCTGTGTAGCCCAGAACGGGAGGTCTAGAACCTGGGGTCATGTGATCAGTGACATCCCAAAGATGTACTCTTTGACTTGCAAAGAACAAAGTAGATTTTATTAAGATTTTATATATCATAATAACAGTACTACTCGTGCATGGACAGCAGGACACAGACAATGAGTCTAGAGGACTGAAGAGGGGTCATATGAGGAAATGAATCAATCATGCCATAGCGGTGTAAGTGGGATTGGGGAGAAATCACCAGTGTGGAAACACTTCATATTAACAGAGGATAAAAGAAAGGCTGTGTGTCAAATATGTGACACAACAAATCTGGGTACTCATTTAACAAGTGTGCAGCAGGTTTCATGGCTGCGCGCATATTAAGCAGTTGGCGTCAAAGCTTTGTGCAGGTGTAGCCTAGGCCTACATGCAAACAGACCACACGTCCCATACGCTGGCTAGATACACGTGTTGTAGTTTGATACACAACGTGCAACCGAAAAAAGCTCTCAAAAGCCACTTTACATGCTCCAGCAGCTGTAAGTAATTACTTGTATTGTCTAACTTTCTTTCTTTCGGCTGTGAAGGCGATATCCTCAAATAAAAATATCCATGCGGCCTAACAACTGTAGACATGGGATAGCCATTATAATTCGCCATAAGCTTCATTAACACTTTGACTACAGAGTTCATTGACTGTAGACCACTTTCCCTGCAGATCGCGAGATCCCCGAGTTATGTTTTCGCCCATCAGCCTTAATACCTATAGTATAATCTAGCAATATGTATGTGTCCATGTATCATTCACAGTACCGTAGCGTTGGAGGTGTCTGAGGAGCGAACCTCGATGTTGAGAGAGGTGCTGTCTGCCAGCGAGCCAGAGCCCACAGCAGAGTCCAGGGTGCCCACATCGTCCTCCTCGTTCTCCCTTGCCTGCATGGGGAGGTCAGAGAGGTTCAGCCACACACATAATAATATTAATAATAATAATAAACGGAAAGCCTGTGTAAAAGTTTTTTAAAGTATTTTAAAGACAGTCACTGAGGGTGCATCCCTCAGGTTCTGGGGTAGGGCGTAGGGCGTTTTAAAAGGGAGTCAGTAGACTCCTGCCTGCCGATCTGAGGGTACGTGCGGGGTCGGTTGTGGCTGATAAAGTGAATTTCTGGTATAAATTAGATGTGTGAATGAGACATGGGCCTCTGCCTTCGGGCTGGATAAATAAAACAAAGCCACTCCTCTTTGCGAGAAGAGCACAGCGCTTTGTCCTAGTTTTTTCCATCAGACAGAACATGACACTCGGCTGCTAAAGTATGTCAGGCCAGAAAGACGGTCATTAAAAATACATGAACTGCAGCTAAAAACAAACAGGTTCCACATCGGGGCTAAACTCTTCAAACATCACCCCAATGTCAAATAAAATAATGTATTGTATACTATATATATATATATATATAATATAATTTATATCCAATGTCTGAGCACACAGCGTGCAAAACGGTCATATCTGAGCAGAGGAGAGGCCAACATGGCAATAGACGAAGAGAAACGGACATTGAGACCAACCAGCATTTTCTGCAGGAAGCGTAGATAGGACTTCTCCTGCTCTTTGAGGTGCTCGATGAGGCGGGAGAGACGCTCCACGTTGGCCGGCACATCCTTCTTCTCCAGCAGGTCATCCCTCATGGAGCTGGCCTTCCCAATGTACTCCCTGATCTGAACCAGCTTGCTCACCACCTGATACCGCAACAGACCGTGTGAGGGAGGGAGGAGTGGAGGGGAGGGGTGTGCGTGTACGTGTACGTGTACGTGTGTGTGTGAGAGAGCGAGAGAGAGAGAGAGACAGGTGAGCGGTGCGCCAGGTGTGTGTGTGTGTGTGAGAGAGAGAGAGAGAGAGAGAGAGAGAGAGAGAGAGAGAGAGAGAGAGAGAGAGAGAGAGAGAGAAGAGAGAAGACTGCTCAGCCCAATCTACTCTGAACAAGAGCAAAGAGTGGAGGAGGAGAGGAGTAGCTGGGTACCAGAGCTCAGTGGGCACCAAGGGTGGCATATTTAGAAATTGCCCTAAATACTGGCTGGCTGGCTCGCTGCTGCTGCAGTAGCAGCATTGCATTTGTGGCTCTCTCACAGTTCGTCCATGCTCTAGTTTCCTAATTTTCACTATGTCCTTCCATTAACGCAAGAAAAACTTAAAACTCAGTATGTAAAACAAGATCTAAGATATCTAAAACATGTTTTGGGGGGTTTTTTTAAGTATGACAAACTGTTGCTTTTTCACAGGATCTTATTCACAATGTATGTATGTCACTGACATTTAAAAAGGCTGGATTATTTTTGCTCAGGTAGTCTAGCCTAGCCCAGGGGTTCTCAAAAAATAAATCAGGTGTCGCCAGATTATCTTCTGAATGTGTAAAAAACTAAATGTAATACTTTTTGCAACTTAATGGCTGGAAAACGGAAATTAAGAGTTTACATAGGCCTATGTACATGCATAAACTTTCCTTAACGATTATATTTGGATCCAGTATTTATTTATGATGTATTTTCTCTGTGTTATTGTCTACCACTCTACCATATAATGTAGCCTTATTATTCTGCATACACCACAGTGACCCCCTTTCCACCGGTTGGTTCCCAATGGAAAAAACTAGACCTATATTAAATTGTTTATAGGATCAATACAAGTAAATTAATACATGATAACCCTTCCACAGTAGTAGCTTTTTCATAGTTTCTATTATTTTGCATATTTTCCTACATAATGCTCCATTTGCATATTTAAAAACAATAAATCATTGTCTTCATGTAAGTAATCAACTGTGGAAGTTTCATGGTGATAACAATCTAATATAGGTATAGTTTTGCCCACCGAATTCATAATAAGCGTTCCAATTTTGGAGCTCTGGTTCATGGACTAAGAACCAAAAAGAACTGAACCGGTTCCCATTGGGAACCAACCGGTGGAAAAGGGGCCAGTGTGCAACCACCTTTACTATTTGTTTATTATTTTGGGTGAGAACCATGTATAAGCTCTTTATGGGATTCCTTTCACACCTGCACTAATTTTCTCTTTTAATGTTACCATGGCATTTAGTACTCTTTTTATTAAAAATAAATTAAAAATATATATATTATTAAATAAAAAAAGAAATATATATATATTGTATATTGTCTTGGGGGTTATAAAGGGGGCATTATAAAGGCCTATTCATAGTTCACCGAAAACTACAACACGACATCACGGCGCATTGGTCAGCGCTCACACAACACATCTCTGTTTTTACAAACCACTGTTTCGGTGGTCACCTTATCACCTAAAACTGGAGTATGAATAGGCCTTTATCTTTTTTTGATAAAATCAAGCATTCAGTGGGGAATACATGTTACACCTACTTTATATGCTGAATATGGGCAAGATGAATGTGCAAATCCAATGAACATTACCCTTTGATATGATGAATTAAAAGCAAGCACATTGAGGAGCATGAATGAACAAACAACTACATTATTTGATTAAAGTTCCTGTTTTTGTGTACTGAACCCTTATTGGAGTTCTACTCACAATGTGTGCCTTGTGAACAAGACCCCATTGTCTGACTTGTCTGGCTCACACATAAGCCAGTGGGTGATCGGTCATGAGACCAGAACAAGGACACGTTTGAAACCCAACTCCAGTAGAAACCTCCATGTTACCTGGCTGCTGTCGACGTTCGGCTCTTCTCTTCCAAAGTGTGCCAGCGGCCCTCTCACGGCTAAGCCACGTCCTAGGCTGGGAGGGTCCTTGATGATGGGAAGGACTGGTGTTAGTGTGTCCCTGAGCCCAAGGCTCTGCTTCTTGGCTTCCTTGTAGATAGCCGGGGTGGCCGGGGCGGAGGAGGAAGGGGGGAGTGAGTCCTTGCTTCTGTTGGTGTTGACGTGCAGCGGGAGGAAGTTGAAGGGCTTCTTGTTCTCGCCGCCCAGCTGCCGCTGGTTGTTGGCAGCCGTGGCGCGACCCTGGGAGTCACTGCCGATGCTCCTCTGAGGCAGCAGGGAGACAGGAGGTAGATGAATAGTCAACTCAGTAGAATAAATTAAACAAAAGCGCTCATGATTTGGGAAAACATTGGAATGTCAAAGTTTTGGACACTTTTTATCGCCCACACTCAATAAAGGTGCTTCAAATATAAAACTGCCAAAGAAAGTTAAGTAAAAGGCTATTATATATATTTTGAGATGCGCTGAATGATGTTTTACACGGCATGTACATTCAGTGCTTTTGCTCTCTGCTGCAAAACCTTGTAGATTGTTGTAATAGTGTGCCGTGAACAACCAACTCTCCAAGTCATACTATCTTTCCCTGCTTACTCAGCGGCAGCCAGGGTAGAATATCACATTACATATTAATATATTATGTACAGGTCCTTCTCCTTACACAGTGCTGTAAAATATCTTAATAGATGGTTGTGTTGACTCTGGAATTGATAAAACACAGTGATGATTTGGGGCCATGTTATCTGCATGGTGTTGGTCCACTGACAGTAAAAGCTTCACACTGGAGTCAACATGGCCATCTATCAGGATATTTTAGAGCACTTTGTGCTTCTGTATGTTAAGCTTTATGGAGGTGCCAAAACTACTATTAATTTGTGTACTGACCATGTGCTTAACTGACCAGCCAACTGGCCTGACCTCAACCCCACAGAGAATCTAGGTTGTATTGTCAAGAGGAAGGTGTGAGACATAAGACTGAACAATGAACTTACAACTGTTATCAAAGCAAATCTGGGCTTCCATAACACCTTATCGCCTCCATGCCACGCCCCATTAATTAAATAATTTGTTCAAAAGTAGCCCAGACCACGTATTGAGTGCATAAATTAACATACTTTTCAGATGCTTGAAATTTCTGTATTATACATATGTTTTTTTTTGTGGTCTCATAAAATATTCTAATATTTTGAGATAGGATTTTTTTATTTCCTTGAGCTATATATGCCATAATCATCAAGATTAAAAAAAAAATGTTTTAAATATGTCACTTTATGCTCAATGAATCTAGAAGAAAGTTTCACATTTTGAATTATATTACGGAAGAAAATGAACTTTTCCACAATATATATATTTTTTAGAAGGACCTGTATATGACACATGCATAACATTACTTAACAATAAAAAGATGTGGTCCCCACTCCCTTTTTTGCACGTGAAATTTACTCTCTGGGCGCAGTAAGGCTATGTGTCTTACTCAGGGACACTTTGACGCATTATAGACCCGAAGATTTTCAATACAAATCATGTTATTTTAATATTGGGATGTATGTTGTCGGGCCACTTCCTAACGTTCTTGAAAACCACTGTTAAAATTGACACTGCAGTTAACGAGAAAAGTTCACTAAAAACAAAATAGAGTCAGCTAGCCCGGAGATGCTGTCTAGCTAGCATCAAGTGGTTTAATTCACACACACACACACACACACACACACACACACACACACACACACCTGAATCACTGTATGGATGACTGTGCAAGTTCTATTCCTTCTGATCAATTCAGGGTTCTGCCATGATGACTGCAATGCAAGGCAGACAAGTGATTGAGAGACTGTCCTAAACCGCTGAGAATGATGACGATGCCCACTAACAGCCGTGTCCTTGAGCCAGACATTGTTCCCTGCAATTGTTTCTTTTTCTGCATTGTTTCTGCAATTGCTCCCTGCCTTGTTTCTTATAAATTGTCCATCAATTAAAAAATAAGGCTTTCTGTCTTGAGTTTTTATTTGCTCACCTCGTCGAGGTCTGTAAAGTTAATCCTCTGTCGCAACCTCTCCAGTTCAGCCTGGTCGGGGACGGACATCTGCGTGGTGTATTTGGTGTGAGGAAAGGAGTGAGGGGTGTGGGTCCTCCTGCGCCCCGCCCCCGGGGTGGACTCTGGGGAGATGTCGTTGGTCAGCCGGCTCTCTGCCACGCTGGTGGGGAACTTCTTCCTGTTCTTCTCTGAGGAGCGGTTGGCTTTCTTCTGCTGTACGCCCCAGTCCTGAAAGAAAAAGTGTCAACATACTGTAAATAAGGTGAAAGCAAATAGATCCATGGTCATTATATAATTAGTTATATGTGCTTTTGGCTAATTGTATCTATTGTGAGCAACGGTTTGTTTTTGTAACCCAAGTTTCCGTTTCGGGGCATAAACTGTGAAATGGTGATGTTCATGCAGGGAACATTATCGGAGTAGAAAACTATGATGTACATAATCTGTTCCAGTTACTGTAATGACAAGCTTTTTCATTGACTGATGTCTCTCCGATGCACTGTTATTACCATGTTATTGAGTCTGTCTTCCAGACTGCTATTGGTGATAGCCCAGTTGTGTAACTCCTGCTCCTCCGTGCAGTCATCAAAAGGAGTGCCCCCGGTTGCCATCTCAACCACTGGCAGTCTGTTGGCGATTCACAACAACATAAACACTGGTCAACCGTCAAAATCAAACAAGACAGACACTGAGTAATGTGGGTAAACATACAGACTACATACTACTAACTAACTCTATGATTACTTCATTGCCTATAAGATATGCAGTAAAGCCAATCACACCAACAACCAAATACCTCAATGCCAGCTTAATAACAAAATAACCATACTTAGCATGCTGCTGAAATGAACTATTTAAGTTCATCACATCAACACCGGTAACTTTTAACAGCATATAGAGTATATTTTTTACCACAACATACCTGATAGCCAGATATCCAGAGTTCCAGACCAGTTGCAAATACCCCACTAATGAATTCCCTCTCTTGTTGTTGGATTAAGTCTGAGTAATGACAGAGTGCTGTCTGTAGTGCTCTGTGTCTGTGTGACCCGCCTGGCTTCCCGGGTATAAAATAACAATATGGACCTTACCTCCCACCTACACCACCATGGAGTCAGCACCAGCCATTAACCTAGTACTGTCATTGCTTACTACTACTAGTTAATAACGCCCCATAGACAGTACATTTAAATCAACTATGCGAATTAAAGCTCACGCTCGGTAACGATAAATTCACCATTAAGAATATATTAAGTGGCACCAGGTTAACTAACTCTTGTCTTATAGAATCGCCATGGCAACTAATAATAAAAGGGCGGCAATCGCGCGAGGCTGACCTGCATTGAGGTGACATGTAGCGGCAAAAACGAACAGACATATACGATGCTAGACTATAGTTTGTAGATCTGTTCTTTTTTAGCAAAGGGACACCGTTGTACGACGGAGTACCAGGCAGGCTTTAACACCGACCATCAACCTGACACTGTAGATGATGCTGATGAAGGCTAAATCACAGCGGGGGGTCTTTAGTTGCTCTTATAGCTACAACAGTGACAGTTAGTAATGCTCATTGCTGACATGAAACCACGACTTTATCATAATACATCTCTCGTAAGAAGTTGCAGGCAGCAGAAAAATGCAAATAAGCTAACCGATGAAAGTACTACTAGAAGGCCAATATATCCCAGCACAGCAGTCACACTTTAAACGTGTTCAGAATATATAGACTGACAGAAAACCTCAATGTTGTTGTCAATAAACAAAGCCCCGTCAAATGATCGCGTTTAACCTAAACAAGTATCAGTTAACACTAGTCTGTGCTGGTTTATTAGCTCACGCGCTAGCTAGGTTAGCAGGTAGAAGAAAACAAACGTTACCGTTCTGTCCCCCCGGGTGAGAATTAGAATGTCGCAGGCTGCACTTTCTACTTCAGTTTAGTAACAGCTCTCCGGTGGCTACCATGTCTGTCCGTGGGTTATTTGTTTTATTAACCAGATTAAAAAAAATAACAACGTCTCCTCCACCGATGATCCCCGTTTGTCTATGCAACATTAATCAAATGACAATGAAGAGTCAGTCACGCCGAACATTGTGACCTATCCAATTCTGTGACTCCACAGTCCAGACTCCAGACTATACCTACGTAGGTTTCTGTTCACTACAGTACTGTACATTATGTAGTTGGTGTTGGGCTTCACTTCAGGGCAGATAATTCAGATATTCTTATGGTACTATTGGAAAATTAATACTTTATAAAACCAGGTTATACAAAAATGGGTTCGTGTTAATATTGCACAGTGTGCAAACTGTGCATCCGCCGGTATGCAATATGCATTGCATACCGGCGGATGCACACTGTGCAATATGTTGATATGACCCCATACATACATTTCCTCCGCTCCTCGCGAGAGACTCCATTCGTACTGGGTCACCGATGTAGGTGTAACACCTGGTACAATAGGTGGCGCTGTGGGCGCTGTAGACAGTTTGACCACAGGAAGTACTTTCTCCGGGAAGCGGGGTCACGTCACTCAGACTCACGTCTCACAGTAGCGTCTTGTGTTCGTTTGTCTACAAAAAAAGAGATGGTGGCGATCAACGGCGCACTTTCACATGCTCCCACGGAGGAGGAATAAGCCACTCAGTTATACCAGTTCTACTTCTCTTCGAGTAAAGTAAAGCCTGCTCGTCTGTTCTACAACAAATATTTTCTGTCTATCTCGATTCCCGTTTAAGTCGCGTCGTTCAAATAGTTGCTTAGCCTCCATGCTAATGTAGGCCCGTTGTCGTCATCTACACCTCGTCAGTGTCCGGCGTTCGCGTATCGTTCTGTGAGTTAAAACAAAACCAGAAGAAGTCATGGGTTCTTCAAAGAAACACAAGGAAAAGAGCCGCGACAAGGACAATGAGGAGCGCCGTCGCGAGCACAAGAAACATCGTCACAAGGACCGAGAAAGAGACCCCGAACGGGATGGGAAGGAACGGGGTAAGGAGAAGGGAAAACGGCCCCGGTCCAGGGACAGAAGTGGACGTGAAGGACGTAGCAAGGGAGAGCCGCGCATTAAGAAGGAGAAAGTTGACACTGCATATGAGGAGGGAGCTGACATTCAACCCCAATCAGCAAGTGGAGATGCATCACTCAGCATTGAGGAGACAAACAAGCTCAGGGCCAAGCTGGGCCTGAAGCCCCTGGAGTTAAATGAAAACAAGAAGGAGCTTGGCACAAAGGAGCAGCCACTAGTTGCAGAGACCATCAACCCTGTTCACATCGCGCAGCAGAAAGAGATGAGAGAAAAGCTTGCAGCAGCGAAAGAAAAGCGCCTGATGAATAAGAAATTGGGAAAGGTTAAGACCTTAGCAGATGATGACTGGTTGGATAACACAGCTGCTTGGGTGGCGAGAAGCCGACAATTGGCAAAGGACAAGGAAATGGCAGATAAAAGAGCCAAACTCCTGGAAGAGATGGACGAGGAGTTTGGTGTCAGCAGTCTGGTGGAGCAAGAATTTGGACAGCCCAAGAAAGATGCTTATACTTCCCGTGACCTGAAAGGACTAAATGTACAGCACAAGATAGACTCCTTCACTGAGGGCCAGACTGTCATCCTCACACTCCAAGACAAAGGAGTGCTGGAAGAGGAGGAAGATGTGCTTATAAATGTGAACATGGTGGACAAGGAAAAAGCTGAGAAGAATGTTGAGTTGAAGAAGAAAAAGCCGGAGTACAAGCCCTATGACGAAGATGAAAGTATTGACGACATGGTCACACTCAAGCCCCGTATCGTGCTGTCAAAGTATGATGAGGAGATTGATGGGGAGAAAAAGAAGAGCTTTCGGTTGAGCAGCGGAGGCTTCGCTGAGGGCACACGGGAACGGGAGCTCGAGGTCATAAGGGAGACGCTTCGCGACCAGGCCCAGACCTTGGACATGCCTGCTCTCATCCTAGCCTCTGAGTACTACACCCCGCAGGAAATGGTAGGCTTTAATAAAACAAAGAAGAAAGTTAGAAAAATTAGAAAGAAGGAAAAGCTGTCAGTGGCAGATGAACTCGCCACAGACGACACCCGGAGCACAGACTTTGGCTCCAGGGTGCGCGGGCGGGGCCGCAGGCAGGTGGACCAAGAAGAAGGCCAGGACGAACCTGAGGAGGGGGCGGAGGAGGTTGTCAAAATCCCCGGATTGTCTGTGTCTGACGACATCAGGACGGCGGAGATGGAAATGAGCGAAGATGATGAAGACTTTGAACCCCCAGAGCCAGCTGTGATTGAGGAGGATGAGGCAGAGCAGGAGCTGCAGAAGCAGCTGGAGAAACAGCGGAGGCTCAGACAGAAGCAGCTCCTGAAAGACTCTGGAGAGAAGGTGGTGCAGCGGGTAAAGGTGCTGGATGAAGATGCCGGTGATGACGACCCAGACAGGAAGGACAACATTGTATTCAATGCCACCTCTGAGTTCTGCAGAACTCTGGGTGACATCCCGACCTACGGTCTCTCAGGAAACAGAGAGGACCAAGAGGATATGATGGACTTTGAGCAGGAGGCAGAACGGGCAGAGGCCGGGGTTTCTGACTCGGACGGTGATGAGAACATTGGCTGGAGCACAGTCAATTTGGATGAAGAGCAGAAACAGCCTGACTTCTCCACCGCCTCCACCACTATTTTGGATGAAGAGCCCATAGTCAACTCTGGCCTGGCTGCCGCTTTGCATCTGTGCAAAAACAAGGGCCTGTTGGACACCCAGATGCAGAAGATTGCCCGAGTCAGAGCTCCAAAGGGCACTGGCCTACCCAACGATAACTACAGCATCGAGGACAAGCAGACCATCGACGACAAGTACAGCCGCAGAGAGGAATACAGAGGCTTCACCCAGGATTTCAAGGAGAAAGACATGTACAGACCCAACGTCAAGATCGAGTATGTGGATGAGTCTGGACGAAAGCTCACACCCAAAGAGGCTTTCAGGCAGCTCTCTCATCGCTTCCACGGGAAAGGCTCAGGCAAAATGAAGACGGAGAGGAGAATGAAGAAGCTGGAGGAAGAGGCCCTGCTGAAGAAGATGAGCAGCAGTGATACCCCCCTGGGAACAGTAGCCCTGCTTCAAGAGAAGCAGAAATCTCAGAAAACACCATACATTGTTCTCAGTGGCAGTGGGAAGAGCATGAATGCTAACAACATTACCAAATAAGTTGTTTGTTGGGAGGAGGGGGGTGTTGTGCTATTGAAATGTAGCTTAATTCTGTGTGTGTGGGGGGGGGGGGGGGGGGGGTTGTGTTATTAAAAAGTAGTTATTTTAATTCATTAAAACTATGATTTCTGATTTTGATTATGATGCTGTATAAAAGGTTACTCAAAGTTGTAGTAAAGCAGACTTCAATAAATTCACAAAAGACAATGTGTTTCTTTCTGTTTAACAAGCCAGCTAGTTAGGTGAGAGGTCTAAGTAAGGTGACACATTCATTGAAGGAAAGATTCAGTGGTCAATCTTTGTGCCATGAACCATGCATCCTCACAATTAATTATCTGCTCCACTTAATCATATATTATTTGGCTATAATATTGTGATTTGACATCCTATGAAATATTCAATGTTTGAAAGGTTTACTGCAGCAAGTTCATTTGTCATTTTGTACAGAATTGCTGCTGTCATTGCAACAAATCATACTATAGATAAACCGTGGAAGACATTTTTAAATTTCTGTGATGTGAAATATTTGCTTTAAATTGTCAATGTCCCCTTTTGAGGTATTACATTATATTTTGTTGTTTGCACAAACATTCATATAGTGTATAATATAGAAGTATAAAAGAGCAGGTTTTCTCTGGTCCATACATTTTAGTAAGAGTTAGTAAGATGGCAACGTTCTGTTAAATATTGTAATATACTTCCCAGGAGTGGTAACTTGGTAAGGGGAAGGTAAGAGATAATCGCACAAATATGACAATGAAATCCCATTCATAAAATAATGGGCATTGCTTGAAACGATGAGAAATGTGCATGTTGCACTACTGAAGTGCCCTTGAGCAAGGCATTGAACCCCTACCATGAAATGTTCTATGAGCAGGGCCTGGCTGTAAACAAGTTATTGAGCTTAGTCTAGTTACCCTGGGTAAACATGGTAACTTTGCTTTACTTTGTGCAAAATTATTTGAACAGTAGGCCTAGTGTGCAAATAATTGGCTGCCAAATAAGCAGCCAACAACTACCAATAATTTGGTATCTTAATAATTTCCGAATTATTGACGTAATGACCAGTGACCACAGTAACGTGGACACTGATGATGGTGACAGTGCGTGGACTTTCGCACCACTTTTCAGTCATGCGCATGTATTGACGAATTTAGTGGAACTAATGTTGATGAGAAGCGAACGGAGCCGGACGCTTTGTGGTGTTGCGCATGCAAGTTAGGTGGCTAGCTGAAGTTAGCGGCCAGCTAGCGTCTGACGCGATACCTGTTCATATTCATGGCTATTGTCTAACCTTACTGGTAACTATCGTGACATGTATTTTATTTTCTGAATATCAATGGAAAGAGCAGAAAATAAACGACGACAGAGCCGTAAGTTAGCAACGTCTTACGTTTTGGTTTAGCAACGTTAGCTCATTTGACAGCTGCAGTTTAATGCCTAGTTAGCTAGATGGCTAATGTCAATAATGTCAATGAAGCCTGAATGTTAAGATTTTTTTCTGAAAATCAGTGGACGTTACGTTTCCCTTGAAGCACCAGATTAATACTAGAGAGATTTGTTCACGTCAAGTAACGCCAGGGAAGCGGTTGTCTTAAGTTAAGTGAGAGCATTTATTTAATTTTAGATTAGCTAGCGTTATTCCTGGCTAGTTGTACAAATAACAGCTGTGTTTCCTTTTGTCATATTGCGATTATGTCTTGACCATAGACTGTAGGGTCTTGACACATTATGTCATCATCAATCCATTGCCGTTCTGCTGTTTTTAGGCCACAATCAGTTATATAAACCCGACCTAACATTAACGTCAAATCTTAGGCTTTATGCGAGGCTTGTTCAGGCTAACGCTGGCACGGAAATACTCTTAACCATAAGTGTCATGAAAGTTTGTTGCTGATGCTGAACTGATGAAACCCTAACGGACATGTTCTGACCAAGTCAGATATGGCTACGTCATGTGAATCCAATCCATGAAATGCTTCCATCAAAGTTGTTTTCATAGTGTCACAGCATCATAGGTACAGGTAGGCAGCTAGCTGACCAGCCAGATAAGTTCTGTCTTCATAATGTATGGTCTTGTGTCCTAATGACACACTACTTCCCTTATGTTTTTCTTATGATCAGAATGACGTCATGTCGGTAAAAAAAAACTGCTCCAAATGTTAGAAATCCTTAAACCAGATTAACCACTTAAGCCCTATTTTATACTTATGCAAGCTCACAACACCTCGTGATGCCATGTGTTGTGAGCGTGTAGATTGGCTATTTCTGAAACAAAAACAAAAAAAGAGCCTATAATGACATTCCCATAAATGTGGATGCCAGGGTTAATCATGTTAACTTGCTAATGCTATTCCATGATGCCAGGCCTGGAGCTGCTTCAGTGGGATGCTGAAGGATCATAATGACCTAAAACAATCTATGTACAAATCTAGGACTTAATATTTTGATGTTGCTTACAAACCAGAAAATGTGTATGTACAACATGGAAACATTTTCAGGTATCAAGTTGGGTGATAAAACATCTATTACAAGGGGCAAGGAAACGTCAACTTAATACTTTGAGAATGAACAATGATATGACTTCTTCAGGGTCACCCTGACAGCCTGAAGAAGCCGCAAGCGATACATTTGTGTATGATGTACATTTTGTATCAAGCCCATTGATTTAAAGGCCTTTTACTTTCCAAACCTATGTTGAGTGTTTTATGCCCTTCCGTGATTATAATCTTTCCCTTATAGAGCGGCGCAGTCCCGCCCGCTTTGACGGCACTGGAAGAGAATTTCCCATTCATTTATTTAAAGACCTTTAAGCCTCGGACAAAGCCAACTCTGCTCCTGACCTATCATGACAACAAATAGTTGTGGGCAGAACAAATAGTTATAATTATTTGTCCGGCCCAAATGATTTGTCTGCAGGCCCTAACCTCACTCTGTGAAGTCGAGGGCTGTTGTGATGTCGGAGCCCAAGCCCCCTACTCCCACCCCTGGAGACACTTACAAGGGTTGGCTTTTCAAATGGACCAACTACATAAAAGGATACCAGCGGCGATGGTTCGTGTTGAGCAATGGCCTTCTGTCTTATTACAGGTAGGTCACTCAGGCATAATCACTCAAGCCCAATATTATACTTGAGCAATTTGTGCTCATAATGGCATGATATATAATGTTGGCCTTCATTATAATTTTTGATCAACACAAATTCAACTAATAGCAAGTACTGTAACTCAACCTCTGTATTTTGTATGTGTGTCATCAGTGAATTCCATAATTCCATTCAGCAACTTTTCACAATGTCTTTTCTTTTCCCCCCAGGACCCAGGCAGAGATGGGTCATACATGCAGGGGTACCATCAACCTGGCCACAGCCAACATTGCTGTGGAAGACTCTTGCAACTTTGTCATTTCTAATGGCGGTGCACAAACCTACCACCTGAAGGCCAGTTCAGAGGTGGAACGTCAACGATGGATCACAGCCCTGGAACTAGCCAAGGCCAAAGCTGTCCACATGCAGGCCGAGTCTGGTGAGGAAGTTGGCGGGATTAGCAGATGGGAAGTCAGGCCATCATTTGGAAATACAGAGAAAAGAGTAAAACATTTGAAAAAAGTTTGTAGTGTCCTAGTACAGAAGGCATGACAGGTTGTCTTTTCTTGTTCTACAGACGACTCGGGTGACGATTGTCCTACACCGCCCCACACCCCAGGACACGGTGGAGGTAACCGTAACGAGATCCAGTTGACATTACGTATGCTGGGCAGTAAGGTGGAGGACCTCGGCACCTGCAACGACCTCATTGCCAAGCATGGCTCTGCCCTGCAAAGGTTAGCAGTCAGTCTATTTCCCATCAAACTGAGCTCCTTCACTTAAGTGCCCTTGATGGGAAAGAAGGTGTAGCTGTCAGTGTACATACCTAATGACATTTTCCTGATCTAGGAAAGACAACCTTCCACCAAACCCTTGTCTGTGTGCATCTCACATATCTGTCTCAATAAAGTAAAAAGTTAAACTATAAAGGGAATGGCCAGTGCATTTTCCTTTTCATATTGATTGATTCATTAAACCATCTCAGTGGCCTTGTGGTTAGAGTGTCCGCCCTGAAACTGGGAGGTCGGGGTTCAATCCCCGGCCGGGTCATACCAAAGACTGTAAAAATGGGACCCAGTGCCTCCCTGCTTGACACTCGGCATCAAAGGGTTGGATTGGGGGTCAAAGCTACTAATCAAATGATTCCAGAGTGTGGCGCACGCTGCAGCTCACCGCTCCTTGGCTGCGGCTCACTGCTCCAAGAGATGGGTCAAATGCGGAGAACAAATTTCACTGCGGTAACGTGTGTGACAAATCGTATGACTTTGACTTAAATTGCATGCCATTGCCCAGGTCATTGTCAGAGCTGGAGAACATTCGTTTGGGGCCAGACACGGGAGACAAGATCAGACAGGTGACGGAGAGAGCTACGCTGTTCAGAATCACCTCCAATGCCATGATCAACGTAAGTCTACCCAGGAACTGAGGAGCATGAATCTCAAGAGTGAGACTAGCATTCAGTAAGACAATTACTTCAGGTATAACAGACAACGAATGTACAGGTTCTACATAGAATATTCTTGAGTCTGTGAATGTTCTACTTTTAAGGTCATGTAAATTATCTGACTATTTAATCACTGTGTCCTGCTCTCTCAACATAGCCTATAGCACAGTAAACTCTAGGGAGAAGTTGTCTGTTCAATTGGATGATGCTTGCTTGCAAGGTACAGGAAAATCTTTGACCATGCGCCTTGATGGTGCTTGGAGTGTGATTAGGGTTATTTACTAG
This sequence comes from Protomyctophum bolini, assembly GCF_963924005.1. Taxonomy (NCBI): domain Eukaryota; kingdom Metazoa; phylum Chordata; class Actinopteri; order Myctophiformes; family Myctophidae; genus Protomyctophum; species Protomyctophum bolini. The sequence continues at coordinate 33,953,039 of NC_137864.1, forward strand.
TGCAGGAGATTGTAACCTACATTCTTTGGGTTTTGTTCTGATGTTGTTGATGGTGTATTTCTTTTCCCTCACCCCACCAGGCATGTCGGGATTTCCTGTCCTTGGCCCAGACCAATAGTAAGCGATGGCAGAAGGCGCTGCAAACGGAGAGAGACCAGAGAGTGAGACTGGAAGACACTCTTGAGCAGCTAGCCAAGCAGCATAACCACCTAGAGAGAGCCTTTAGAGGAGCTACAGTACTGCCCCCTTCACTCAGCAACCCTGCCATGGACGGCAAAGGTAAAGCACTTTGTGTGCATGCCTGTTACAGTACAAGTGAAAAACCAGTACAAGTGAGAAAAACGGAACGGCGGGCGCCCATTTATCTGTCACGGGAAGTCAAATGTGTCTTCGGGGGGCTGTGGTGTTGCGTCGTTCTCCCGTTCGCCAGATTTTCACATATCCTCACAATAGCATCATAGCATTAATATTAAATGGGTGTAGTTCCCCTTCTAATCTACTGGAGTGTCTTTGATTAGTTGTTGCGTTCTTCGATTCCCCTTGACTTTAGGTTCTGGCGGTTCAGGAAAGGGTGATGCCAGTGATGAGGATGATGAGAACGAGTTCTTTGATGCCATGGAAGATCCAGCAGCGTTCATCACTGTCCCTGCTGACCCCAAATACCACAGGTCTACATCTCTGCCTCACATGTCAACTTTCTCTTTCTGTCACTTTCTAACCTGTATGTTTGGTCTCTTTTTCTTTCTTGTTCACTCTCTCTTTATTTCTCTTCACTGTCTCTCTCCGTGTATTTGTCTCAGGGTTTTTGTTTTTTTCATCAACTCTTTCATCATACTTTTATTTTTGTTATCAGTCATATTTTATGTTACTCTCCTGTCCCTGTGCACACCAGGAGGTCTGGCAGTAATGTCAGTGGTCTTAGCAGCGAGCTCGGAATGGACGACCAGTCTGTAAGTTCAAATCAAAACTTTATTGTTCTTGTAAGGGAAATTGTATTTGCAAATTAAAGTACATGACAAACTACCCAAATCAAATATAACACGGATAATTACAACTGTATAATCCATTGCAACAGTCTTGCTAGAAACAGTAAATGTTTGATTAACATTGTGAGTGAATCTTAACGGCTATGAAAGCAAATGCAATATAGGCTGTGATATATCGCATTACATCGTATGTCTGTAGCCATGGTATAATCGCCATATACCTCAGCGCCTTGTGCATTATTGCTTAGATATACGAAAGACAAACTTGAGTTGGTAGCCCCATATAGGCAGGCTGTACATATCCGTAGGCTGTAACTAACCCTTCAGTGGACCTTTTCCCTCCTATAGCTTGACGAGCAGTCTTTGGCCTCTAACCCAGAGTCCCCACAGCCCTTGGAAGTGGAGCCTGTAAGGCAACGGCGGACACATATCCCTGACAAACCCAATTATTCCCTCAATCTCTGGAGCATCATGAAGAACTGCATCGGCAAGGAGCTCTCCAAGATCCCCATGCCTGTAAGATGCCTCTCTGGTTGTGAAGTCATTTGTTCTCAGACTTGGTGTCCGTTTAACTTTGAAAGTGTAAACCTGGACACTTCATCTTAATCGCTTCCCACTATGGCCTCTTTTCCACCAAAAGAACATTTGTTCCAGAAGTAGTTCCGTTCTAGATTCTTGGAACCTTGGTGCTTTCACAGAACTGGCGGACAGTTTTTGGTTCCAGTTCCGAACCAACTTTTTGGGTTCTGAACCAATTCATTTTCAGTGGAAACACTCCAAACTGCTTCAAATTTAGGGGGGGAAAAGAACCGAACCGGTTCAACCCTGGTGGAAAAGGGGCCTCAGTGACTGTCGTACAAGCATCAGACTTTTCAGGTCCATGTTTACACTTCCAGAATGATTATTTCAGTCTGCTCCTTCTCTGAAATACCTTCTCCTATATCCCACTAGGTGAACTTCAACGAGCCAATCTCCATGTTGCAGCGTCTGTCAGAGGACCTGGAGTACTACGACCTCCTGGACAAGGCTGCCAAGTGTCAGAGCTCCCTGGAGCAGCTGTGCTACGTGGCCGCCTTCACTGTGTCATCGTATTCCACCACCGTGTACCGCACGGGCAAGCCCTTCAATCCCCTGCTCGGAGAGACCTTCGAGCTGGACCGGCTCCAAGAATGTGGCTACCGCTCACTCTGTGAACAGGTGGAGGGGACACGCGCACCATTGACGGATGAATCAACTTCACGTAAATGAATGTAATATGTTAATTTGCCCTTACTGTCCTCCTCCTGTCTCCTCAGGTGAGTCACCACCCCCCTGCTGCTGCCCACCATGCCTTCTCTGAGAAAGGCTGGACCTTAAGACAGGAGATCGCCCTGGCCAGCAAGTTTAGAGGGAAATATCTATCCATTATGCCTATGGGTAAGTGTTTGTGCACTCCAACGCTACAGTAAACTATAGCTTTGTACCTGTGATACACACCTATTATCAATCTTTACACTTTGCCTTCTACAAATGTATTTAAAATACATTTAAGATGTAAATACTATGCTGTCACTGTTGGGCAGAAACCTTGAATGACCGTTCATTTTCAGGAAATAGAATCCTTTTTGAAATCCACTCTCTCTCTCTCGAGGTGCCAACTTGAGAGCGTGCAAGTACTGCTACTAACTAATATCTATTACAACTACTGTTCTAAAACCTTTAGACCCGTTATTGACCTTATACCAACCTTGAAACGTATACGTTAATTACGTCACCAACAGCCAATAAGGGACCACCATTGTTACCCCGACATACATACACGCATACATACCCAGCCGATCACCAAACGTACCTTGGTTATGTCATTAAGAATGGTGGTCCCTGATTGGCCGACGGACACCACCGACATACCCAGCCGATTAAATGACTTGCACGCTCTGCTTGCGCAAGTAACAACCTGTATTCCAATGTATCTAGTTATTATTTAATCACAAATTCTTGTTAATACTATTCATTTTTTCAATATTTCTGTTAAGGTTTAATCCCATCAATCAACTACACTGACTTGCCCCATCTTGTGTTTTGTCGTCCGTCTCTTCAGTTTAGTTACATTTGTACACTCAAGAGTTAAATTATTAGTATTACTGAAGATTTGACAGTGTACGAATCATAGTACATTTTGTGATCATTAGTGTTGAATATACCTCTCCTCCATCCCCAGGGTCCATCCAGTGCATGTTTCAGAAGAGCAACAACCATTACTCCTGGAAGAAAGTCACAACCACAGTACATAACATAATTGTAGGAAGATTGTGGATTGACCAGGTAATTCTATTTGTTAGTAAACTGATTTCAATCAGTCCAACTACCCTAGCCCTCTGCACAGAATCAGTCCAGCTATCATCTACCGTTTTTTACACAAAATCAGTCCATCGATCGCCTACCCTTTTACACAGAATCAGTCCAACTGGCAACTATCACGTATCGCCTAGGAAAGCCTGGTCTGTGTTGCTAAATTGCTGTGTGAACCGGTCGGGAGCGGATGATATTGTTACATCATGTTGTAGTCATTGTTTTGTAGTCATCGGACCGGAACCCTCAATCTGGAACTTACTTTCCCTCAAACCTTCCCAATAAAACTATAAAAGCCTTGATGAGGCGTAGTTTAGCTGATTTCTAAAATATGAATGTGAGTGTACTTTCTGGAGACTATTTTGTGTCTGTAATGTATATCTTTGTTATCCCACGGGGAAATTCTATTCTCATCGCAGACTACGAAAGTGCCAGTCACCCTTTTATTGGGAAGGTATTATTCTTCCGGTTTGATGGAAAGGAAGTTCCGATTCTAAAAACGGTTTACTTAAAATATTTATTAAAAAATTACAAAAAATGTTATACTGTCATATACTGTACATAGCAACAAGAACCCCAAAAGGGGTTCCTGTCCAGAAGGGTCAAAACACCAAAAGGGCTTCACGTCCTGAATCAGTTCTACTACTACAATTTCATTGAGTAGCATTTTGTGGCTTAGCATTAAGGGCACAGCTACATTTGTAGATGATGCTTTTTTACTGGAACATCCTATGAAATGAAACGTGTTCCTTCATGTTGCCCCATCAGTCAGGAGAGATAGATGTGGTGAACCACAGGACGGGAGACCGCTGCCACCTCAAGTTCGCTCCCTACAGTTACTTCTCCAGAGATGTGGCAAGAAAAGTGAGTGTTGAATGTCAGTGTCCCCTTGCTTCATCCATCTTTAGAGTAGTGGAGATAGAAATGTCAGCAAACACCCAAAAAGTAAGCTTTCTTTCGGTTAAAGTAGAACTATAAATTAAGTTATACATTTATATCCTTCAAAGCTGAAGATGTACGCAAATTCAAGTCAATGTTGGGTACTGCACTAGGAATCAATCAAATTATCAATGGATCGTTACAGAGGGTCAAAATAAATATTGTGCTAATGTTTATTTAGGAAAAACAGTGCAATGGTGTCATTTAGATTTATTCAGCCTTCTGAAGGATTACCTGAAGAACTTATTTTAAGTGCAGTACCCTTTGATTTTAATGACCACAAGATGATGGGGAGGGGGGTGTGGATTCATTGTTTTATCTCTGACTATCTCTGCTTTAACTGTACTTGATTAAATATAAGATTTTAGTTGACTAAATAACAAATGACAGTAATGACTGATTTTACACTTGCTGAAAATAGCCTATCTACAAGCTTACAACACGTTGCGCTGCAAGTGTGTAGATCTGCTATTTTCCGCACGCAACCAAGTGTAAAATTACTTATACTGGATCTCTTGTCCACTAGTCCCTTCCTAACATTTTAGTCTAGTTTTTATTTGTTGACGAAATTGTCAATATATTTAGTTTTTGGCATCATAGCTTAGTTTTCATTTAATTTCCATTTTGTTTTTGTCAGTGAAAAAAAGGTAGTTGAACATTTTTTGTATTAGTCGATGAAATCAACACTGACTCTGTGCCCCTCTATACTCCAGGTAACTGGCGTAGTAATGGACAAGGATGGCAAGGCCCATTATGTGCTGTCAGGAACATGGGATGAGAAGATGGAGTTCCAGAGGGTGATGCATAGCAGTAAGGGGGAGAACGGCACAGAAAGCAAACAAAGGACTGTTTACCAGACACTCAAAGCCAAAGAGCTGTGGAAGAAAACCCCACTGCCGTGAGTTGGTTTCTGGGTATCGTTGTGGGGATGGAGCTGAAGGCGGGGAAAGAAAAAGCCAACTTAATTCAATTCAAGGACCCCCAGTTTGATATAGATTAGATATACAGTATATAGATTAGATATTGTTTATTTAATTTTTGTTAGTTTTTTTATCTCTGGGACACTAAACTACCCTGTCTCTGTGTTTGTCTCTGTTTTTCACATCATCCCTCGTCCCAGTGAGGGAGCAGAGGCCATGTACTACTTCTCCTTCCTGGCTCTGACGCTCAACGAGCCCGAGGAGGGTGTGGCGCCTACAGATAGCCGTAGACGGCCCGACCAGAGACTGATGGAAGCCGGCCGCTGGGATGAGGCCAATGCCGAGAAGCAGAGGCTGGAGGAGAAGCAACGCATCGCCCGCCGGGAGAGAGAGCGGCCGGCAGCCACATCACCTGAGGAAGGTAAGAAAATAAGACCGGAAGGGAGAGGAGGTGTGAGGTGGCAGCGGAAGAGGAATTTCATGACAACACTGTTCATGAAAATAGGTTTCCTGCTACTAACAACTTGTCATGGAGTATAATGAAGTGGCCTTCCTGTCCAATGTTAAGCTATAAGTAAGTAACTTTTGTGTACAGTTTGTGAACATACATACATCACTATGTGGTGAACTACAGTATAAAGGAATATATATATATATATATACACACAAATTTAATAATAATAATGAATTGCATTTTATAGCGCTTTTCCAAGTGCTCAAAGCGCTTTACAATGGTTCATTCATTCATACATTGGGAGGTGAAGCGGCGAACAGTTCGCCGCAACCAGTCAGTTGGTTGTGTCGAACAAGCAATCTTTGTTTAGGAATACTTGGATAAGTACAGTGATGTTTCTCTGTCCATTCGTCTGTGTTGGCTATTATTGTTCATCTTGATTTCACTAGTCTTAAGATTTTTTTTAATTGATTACTAGTCTGATTAACTTTGTATGTACAAAATATTTATTATCTGTATTTTGAATACATATGCTATGTATTTCCAATTGAACAATAAACTGTATGTTTATCAAGAAGTCCTTGAACATAGGATGAACGACAGTGATGATTGATTGATTTGACAAGCTTTTCTTCATACCACACTATATGCTTTAACTTTCATCAGCACAAATGCTAAATAAATATGTATTATTATTATTATTATTATTAACTGCTGCACCCTTACACTAATTTGTATGTCTCTGTCCCAAGCTGTCACTGAGGACTTCATCAATGACTCGCCTTTAAAAAGCAAGTACCTCCTCTCTTGGCCTTTTAGTAACCCTTGCACTGCATTTTTCTCAAGTACTGTACATTCTGGCATAAACTCTGCCCGTACATTGTGTGTGTGGGTGGGGGTGTGGGTGTGTGGGTGCCAAATGTGTTGTGTGTCCCTTTACAACCTTTTCGAATCACTGTTTCCTTTCCGATCTCTTCATCTGTTTTGCGTTCAGCCGATGCAGAGGAGGTTGCCACGGAAGCTAATGAGGCTTCATACGAAAGCAAGTATCACTGCTACAGCTCAGATAGACGTGTGTAACTGTGCATGTGTACGCCTAAAAGAAAAAACAAAAAGGTCATTTTTTTTAAAGTAGAGCAGGTCATCTGCTCTACTGTAACTAGCCTAATGTCATTGAAACGAAAAAAAGAAAAAAATAACTTTACAAAGAATTAAATATATTGCTGTCTGGGGAAAAAAATCACTTCATTCTTCATTTATTTTTTATTTTTTATGAATCAATGCTTTGGATACCTGGTCTATTTGTTGGTTCAACAAATATTTAACCAATGGAAGGTATTAAAAACCTCCTAACGCCACTTGAGCTGGATGGTTTTTTTTTTCATTCCCTGAAGAATGAATGAATGTTAGGTGGTTTCTTCCAAACAGCAGAGCTATATGTTTCATCTCATGACGAATTTGAGGTATCACTATTAATCTGTGGAATGCAAAAAAAACAATGTACACATTAGAAAGCAGAGCCTCTCCATTGGAACTCAAAAAAGTTCTGACTAATTTGGATCAAGTAGATTAAAATAGTATTTGTGTACTGTATACTACGTGCATTACACTAATGTATACTATACACGGTACATACAGTACTATACTACACAGGCTGTGTCTGCTGTTGCTCCTATTTCCATACATTTTAATTCTCTTTTGTGTGTGGCTGTTCAGCGGATACTGAGGACTCTCCCTGTCCTACACCTATTGCATGCAAGTACCCTACCTAATGCTTTTAGCACACATTCGTAATATTTTCCTGTCATGTTGTCATCTTCAGATGATACGTGTTCACTCAATCATTCATAGATGTTCTCATTCATGTCTTTACCTTTTGTTTTTTTGTCCATACATCTCTATCGCGGCATTTGTTTTCTTGCAGCACCCCATGGACCACCACCTTATCAAAGCAAGTATTCCACTCCTGAAATACCTTAGCCGTGACATCAGTGTTTCTGGAATTTTCCCCCCTTCATTTTTTTTAGCAGGATCTAGAGCTGCACAACTGATGCACAACACTGGCTATTGCATTTTCCAAATCCCAAGTGGCAGCAGTTGTCTATCGGTGATACATTAATAGGAAGTTACAAGTCATAAATTATTAGTTCTTGCTGGTGGGTACAATCAGCACTTTTTCCAAATGCAAAAGAAGTATACTTGAGTCCACAAGTATCACAATCCATTTTTCGGTTACAGTATTCACAAAAAATATTTATTTTTTAGTTTAATCAGTGTTGTGCAGCCCTAGTAAGTGCCCTTATCAGAACTCTTATCAGAACTCTGTCCTCTCGCGTCACATTTATTCGTCTAGTCCCCTGGTGTGAGTTACCGCCAGACCTACAACCCTTTAGTCACCTTTCAGGGTCATCCTCACATTCTTTCTGTGTCCTCCTCCCTGAGCTGAAGGTTTGGTAGGTCCCTATGGAACTGTGGCAAACTCGGTTCACTCCCATTCTCTTTTACAGTCAACATCTTGCCTGTTTGCCGCCTGTCTATTGCTGTCAGATATGGTCGGTGTCTTTTAGGAATGACTGTACCAACAAACCTCGGTGAGGCCTTTAGGAGGGCCATTATAATCCACCACTCCTGAATGAAGTGCCTGGTGCTGGGAGTCTGGTGCAACGCACAGGTCCTGGGCCTGGTGAGAGCAGGAGTGGACCTGGTGAGACGTAGGAGGTGCCCGGACAGGAGTCAACCCACAGAGCCTAGTCCTTCCACGCACCAGAATTCGGTTCTCCCAGTCCCGGCAGAGTAGTTCTGGACCAACGGATTGTGTGGCCTTGCTCATTCCCTGATGGACTGATCGAGGGTAGCTACTGGGACATAAATCGGGATTTGATCAACCCCGGCTGTGTCGCCTGAGTGAGGGGTATGATGTATGATGTAGACCCGAAACCCTGTTGACCTCAGGATACATCACTGAAGATACGTCCCAGGTGCATCTATGTGATGTATCTTTAGTTATAGTTACCGGTATGATCATCTGACAGAATTGTTAAGTTCTTAAAGGTATAGTTTTTTGGGGGGGGATTATTATTCCTTTTTTTGCCCAGAGTCAGACAAATGGAGGCATTTATGTCTGCATGCAATTTGAAGTATCTTGGAATAGTGTGCGTATATCCTATCTCAATAGAGCTTGACAGTCTGGTGTTGAAGGAAACGTCTCATTCATTTTCTCCATATAAACTTTTATTATATCAGCTACAGTGCTACACTGTCATAACCATCTAAAGCAGACTATATGAACGATGCTATATGCTCCTGTAGATGCCAACAAAAATGTTCAATTCACAATTGCATGGAGAAATGCTTCACTACCAACAATCCTAATATGTACATTAGCAGCGATGTCTCTGATTGGTGGAGCTTACGTTACCATGGAAATGGTATTGCGCTAGCCTGGGTACCGAGGCCAGCGTATAATATTGACAGACACAAAAGATTAGGAGACACTCTTCTAGATGGCTCACACTTTAGGCGCCACTCCATATAAACTAAAGAACATACTGTACATTAAAACTACATCCGGTAGCAGTCAAAGAGACAAAAATATCACACCCTGCAATCCATTTAAGGTTAATTTTATAACCTGATTTCTGTGTCACTTGAAAATTGCCATTGGTTAAACAAAGCTTTTTTTTAAATTACCTGAAAGAGAAGCCGGGTTGGTCGCAATGTGTTTGATTATTGTGATGATTTGCTGGGATCAATTCGCTTTCTTGCTTTTCACCAAACAGCAAATATTATATTGAATATTATTGAAGTCATTCAGTTATATGCAATATGAAGTGATGACTCAAGTGTTTTTATCTTTCTGCTGTTCTGGACAGACTACAGACCTGGACATTCCAAAGAGCACCTGCAGATATACAGTATATGGGATTCAAGCGCAGCCCTGATTTCATAAGCACATTTTTATTTCATTTATTTCTTCATTTTCAGGCGCCCACCATGACGACTACCAGGCATTGTGGTTCGAGAGGATTGACGATCCAATATCTGGAGAGCCCATGAATGTCTACAAAGGAGGCTACTGGGAAACTAAGGATGATGAAGGCACATGGGACAGGTGCCCTGACATCTTCTGACCACCCTATCCATCACGCCCTTTTCATCCACTGAGAAGTGGATGACCTGATTAGGACCTGAGAAGATGCTCAGAAACACCCTTCATTAAATCAACTCGAGTAGGCGGAAATGGCTCAGCCTATAGAGAGAGAGAAGAGAGAGAGAAGTGGTAGGACATGCACATTAGATATGGATACATGGTTTAGCAGTTGTTGGAGGGTGACAGAACGAACGCAAACGAGAAGGTCTGCACAATGTAGCTCCCTTAAAGTTACTTTTCATGATATATATATATATATATATACCGGTATATATTCTAAAACAGGTCTGAGTTACTGAGCTTGTAGATCTGCTGTCTTTGTCTAATGTTCCCCCAGAATATGGATGCTGGGGTTCATGTGGTTAAAGACATCATCCAACAAGTGATGGTTCGAGCCAAAGCTGAAGACTCCTCGAAACGTCACTTGATGGATGCCATAATAAGTCACTTTAAGGAAGCTACAGTGTGCTGACCTTCTTGTTTGCCTTTCTCTCTGTTCTTTTGGGACTATCACCTGCTGTCAATGGGTTTTGGATGTGCGTGATCCTGTAGGCTAGGGTGTCGGAACATTGTCTTTAACTTGGTTCTCAGTGTGGCGTCCAGGGTACCCCCAGGGGTTATTGAGGGTGTTCCAGGGGGTCCAAAACCAAATGATGAATAATTATTAATCATTTGGCTGGGGACCCCTCAAGGATTCATTAACACAGTGAAATGGCGGTCCATGGCCTATAATGCACATCAAACAGGGTTGTTAAAAATGTAAAAGGTTGAGAATGATCCAGCCATCTAGATTTTGGTTGGTGTTCAGTTCATTTGGCATTCAGGTCTCTATCCAGGGCTCCATGGTGGAACTATTCAGTTGCAACTTTGCATTTTCTTTGGTCGCACCAATGCTAATGGAAGAATTCAGCTGGTTTTGAGCTTCAGTTTGTTTACGTGTTGTTTTTTATATATGTATAGTTCCGCTATGTACTAAGAATGTTTTATAAGTATTTTGATGACCTCACTGCTTCTATTTATGCATTCAAGTAGACTCAGTTTCTGAACGTTAAGTTGATGATCTTATTGACTCATTGCAATTATAAAACAAATGATTTGATGCTCTGTAAGTAATGCAAATTAGTTGATACAGTAGCTGCAATGATGCTGCCCCCTTAGTCATGCTTCTTTGTTACACTAGGTGTTAAGATTTGTCAGGCATATCCAATCAATGTGTTTTGTCTGTGGGTCGGATTGCAGCCTCATTGATAAATAGGGCTGCAGAGCAGCTAGTCAATACTGTACTGTATGTGAGTGCCGAGCGGAGTAGCTGTATGCTCATTAGACACGTGGACTCTGCTTTGTGTTAAATGTTAAATGGCTCTTTTACCAGATACTAGCAGCCTGAAAATCTAGTTTAAAGTGGTCTCCATATACAGTATGGGCATGTTACGTTTGAGACACCCACCCTGGCCACCCATGATCCACTCACCCACCGTCCATCCACAAGGCAATTTTAATGTAGCGTTATGTGAGTACTTACGTACAAATAAAATATGCTATGCTGCTGACTGTGTTGTTAGAGTACATGGTACATACTTTATAACACATAGTCAGCAGCATAGCATATTTTATTTGCTCTTAATTTGATCAGTATAGTGCAATGATACATTTGTGAGTCTTATATTTGTAACAAACCAGTTTTGCATTGGTGCTCCTGTTGAAAATCTTAATGGTTCCACTGTAATGCATGGTTTTATTATGGAGCCCTGTGATGCATGATGGGTATTTGTCATGAAGAACCTGGTCCAATATTAATCTAGTCTTTGATGCAAGGTACAGTAGTAATTTCACTCTGGCCCAAATGGTAATGGACCACCCCAATCCCTGAAGAATATAAGAACAAGCTCTCTGAGAGTGTGAGTGTAGCCTACATATGCTGTACAGTACAACACATGTTGCATGTGGTTGTTCAGTGGCATACTTTACAAGACTTCATTCATCTAATGCACACGTTGCAAATGTTAAAACATGGGACAGTGTTCCTATTAATCGTCCACCAAGTGCAAATAATGCTGAGCCTGTGGCTATTATCTATAATTAAAATAAGCACACCAGGGCAGAGATAAAGCCTAAGATGTTTTCGTACAACTGTATTGCTTGACAGAAATGACTGCTTTTCAAGTATATATGAGCCTCTGTTGTTATTGATGATTCAAGGGTGAGTAATGCAATATAAGTTATCGATCCAACTGTAAAGTTAAAAATGTACAGCGTCGAAACAACCGTTTTTATTTGACAAATGTGTTTCCAACAGCGAATGTAACGACTGCTTTGCAATATTGGGAAACAAAATTTTCCATGCAGCTTTTCTAATGCGATAAGTTGCATTTGTCATAAAACACTTGGATGGAATTGTGTCTGTCTAGAGAGCAGAGCAGTGTATTAAACTGGTCTACATGGAATTTGAATAACTATTATTATACCTGCTAGAGAACACCCCTACGGCAGTTTTGTTAACTACAGATTGTGTTTTTAAGTGGTGCAACCACTTCATTAAGGAGCTGTGTGTCTGTCCCTGGGTCCCTGGCTGGGTCTATCCGAGCACGAAAATAACGTTTGGTTTGTTTTCACAACCAAGTGTCACTGTTGCGCAGCCTAACACACACACTTAACTGTATATATATGATGATTTTTGGTGTGACAGTACAGTACAGTAGAGGCACCCCCACATGGTAACTGTCATTTCTCAACCATTTCGGACGGGCGGCGCACCGGAACCCTGGGCGCGTTCCTGGGGGTCTGGAAGTTCTTGGGACCGCCACACGGCGTTGCACCACTTACATCACACGGGTGTTTTTTTTTAAGCTATACAGATGACGGATATGAAGACAAACACTTTACACTAAATGACGGATCCTATAACTGAAACAAGTTATTCTTAGCCTAAGTGATGCTCTTTGTGATTAGGAATAGAGAATTGACATACGTGTGTGTGTGCCTGCATGTGTGAGTGTATGTGCACACTAAATGTGTATGTGTATACATTTTGTGCACAAATGTCTAATGTGAAGGCCATGTCTGAGACTCAAAAGACACCCGTTTCTGATTGTGTGTGTGTGTGTGCTAGTGTGTTAAAAAGGTTTAAATCATTTCCTTTTATATGTAAGTGTACTTAAATGCAAAATCAGTAAAAGAAAACAAGACGACAACGCAAAACATGTTGCAATTAGTATTAATGATAATTCAATGCTAAGATAGAAGTGATGACTTGACAGTTTTATGATGTTTTTGGTTTTTTTTATTTCCATTGTTTGATGTATTTATTTTGCATTCATAACTGGATAAACATTGACTGGCATCATATTTCCATTTACACACTGAGACCCACCTTTCACTTTATAACCATCTGCACCCATGTGTCCAATCACAGCTCGCCCATTTCTAGTTTAAGTTTTAAGTTTAGTTGTATGACCGTGTTGCTTGCTGAAAATATAGCTTCAGTACTGGCTCACAATGTGTTGCAACATGTGAATTTGTAAATCTGTTAATTTCCCAATCAACACAGTCATACGACTGAGTGTAATGTAAGCATATTCTATGTAGCCTATAACCATTTTTACTTGACAGATGGTTACAGAAGATCCAGCTTCACTCCAGGAGTTTTTAAGATCACTGGAAGCTGAATTTCAACAATGGAATCGTGACCTGTTATTATTACAGAGTACAGACCTTTGTCTGACTTCTCTTTAATTTAATTCTTATATTTGGTTCTTTTTAGTTGTTTAAATTTTTAACTGTACTTACATTTTTTTTTAGTTTTTTGTCTTTCTTATTGTCTTGTTTGTGCATAATGTTTGTGTCCTTTTGTTTGTTGTCTTTTCTGAATCCCCTTTTGCATCTTTCCATTAAAGGTTTCTCATGCAGTGTATAGATTGTTTATTTTATTTTTCCACAAATTAATTATCCTAAAATTAAAGCAACAATTTCCCTTCACAATATTCTCATTAAGACAAATGAGTACAACAGGAACAGTTTACTTCCAACATGTCTATTTCAAACATGATCACAACTGGCATTTTAGACTCATTTGATCAAATTAAAACAGGATAACTTTGGGAACTAAGAAAACATGAATACCCATAAAATCTATGTTGCTGGCTGACTGTTCATTAATTGATCCTTAATGGAGACCATTTGTTTTTTCTAGTGTTATTGAGACCATAACATGATAAAATAACAATATGTAGGATCATATAACAAATGTAATGCACATAACTTCAGAACCGTTCTCCGACTGTCCGGAGCAGCACATGTTCGCCAACCTTAATCCGATCGTTGTTTCTGCATGTCGGTCCTGTTATTGACCTTATACCAACCTTGAAACGTACCTTAGTTACGTCACCATCAACAGCCAATAAGGGACCACCATTCTTACCCCGACATATAGTACATACAATACATACCCAACTGTTCACCAAACGTACCTAGTCATCAGCCAATCCCTGATTGGCCGACGGACACCACCAACATATACGACCTACATACGCAGCCGATTACAGTACTTGCGTGCCCTGCGCAAGTAATAACTTATTAACTTATAAGGAGCTTGATTGCATGCAGATCTTCAGACCCATCATGCAGATTGACCATTAATTATTATTCAGTCAGTTCAGTTTTATATGCGTCATTTTCCAGATAGGTGATTCTCTAAAATGGGGCCCCTGCCCCGTGACCCCCAGAGATCCTTGAGGAGGGGGTTCCAAAAAATGGACCTTCCTTAGTCTACAGCCAGGAGGTCTGTAACTCAGCAGACAGTGAGTGTTCTGATTATTGAATATGAAAGACCACAATGGAAACAAAAACTAATAGAATACGCACATCACTTATTAGTAGAGGTGCTGCAAGTTCGAAAGTAACATCAGAAAATGAAAGAACCCCACAATCATCTGCTCCAACATGTTACTTTATTGACGACGTTTTGAGCCAATCTGGTCAGTTTTGACCAGATGAAGAGCCTTGGCTGTGAATAAAGTAACATGATGTTGGAGCAGCAGATGAGTGTGCAGCTTTCTTTTCCCCAATGGACAAGGCATATAGGGTTTCTTTGGTCTCTTTATAGCAGACCTTGTCTCTTATACATTCCTGTGCTTTTTTCTGCAAACTGTTAATAAAGTACTCAATCAGAAAGTGTACAAATGGAACCGAATTGACGGTTCCACTTGTACACTCGGACAGACATCAGGGAGAACAACCACTGCACCAAAATGACACTCTATTATTGGGTTGAAAACAAGCGCTCCTTCTTGCCTGGGCCTTGGTGGTGACGTCATCACGTGTTTACTCTTGTGTGTATCACGTGTACGGATAACGGATAACGGATGCGAGCGACGCAGACACGACAGACAACAAAAGAGTTACCAGAGGAACACAGTGTGCGAATAGCTCTAATTAAAATAATATAATTATTTAACGCAATCGTTTTATTTTGCTTAATACAATCATGTCAAACGGCTGCAGAACTGGAGAAGACCACACAGATGCGAGGCGAGGGGATGGACAAGAGTGAGTTCATGATCTTTGTTATGTCAAGGCTACACCTAGCCCCTCTCGGAACCCTCCGAAAGCTTTTATGATTGGACCTAGCTTTGCAAAGTCATAAAAGTGTCAGAAACTTTACTACATTTGGGTTCTGCTTGTGGGGCTAGGCTACACCTATGGTAGCCCTGAAACATGACTGTCATGATGATTACTTCACGCTCGTGAAGTACGAGCGTCATGAACCATGAATACACCTATGGAGTCTGGAACGATTAATACTTGGCGCTGAAAATAGCAGATCTTCAAGCTCACAAACGCGAGTCACGCGATGTTTTGTGAGCGTGTACATCTGTTAACTAAACATTAACGCCTGCGGGACCAAGATAAGGTCCGCGTCCTCTTGCATTCGCAGTGTAACATATGTTACACTAAATATTGCTCTCCCCGGACAGATTTTCAATGAAGATTTGTTTGTTTTTAACCCAATGGGTATTACAGCCATGTAACATATGCAGGACCAAATTAGCCATTGGGCCAATGAGGCCGTGGCCAAGGGGCCCTTGGCTCCCAGGGGCCCTTCAGCGAAAATGTAATGGGTTTGAGGCCCTGAAAAAGCTCCATTGGCCATTGATTTTGTTACATTTTTACATCCCTGAACGTATATGTGTATGTAAATTGAAAGTACTGTGGTCAGCTGGCTTTTTTATGCGTATGCTCGGAGGTATATATATAGTATACTAGATGTTGATGGTGACGTAATTAAGATATGTATAAATGGCTTTTGATGGTGACGTAATAAAGATGAATACCGGACTTCTCGCCTCGGCGAGTGGACTTCACCTTTGGCGAGTGACCTTCCCCTTTTGCCGAGAAGTCTTTACTTTCCGAGGCGAGTCGCCAAGACCAATCGCCCCAGAAAGTGAAGCCTTCTCGGCAAAAGGGGAAGACCACTCGACTTACCACCACTTACCACTCGAATTTACTCGACTGCTTCGGATGTAAATTAATTCTGGACTTTCTGAGCATGCTCATTTAGTCATTTCCATTGCGCTCCAATTCCAAGGCGCTCATATCCAAGGCGCACCGAGGAGTTTGCACACAAAGTGCGTTATTTCTTGCATTTTGCAGCTCCGAAATCCCCCCCAAAAAACGTGGAGCAGGCTGCAGTATGCAGTGATGATTGATGACCCCCCTGGTCTGTGAGTGTTCAAAGATACATCCCGAGTTGATCATGATCACTTTCAAATTATATAGTGCATCGGGGACTCACAGAAAGACAGTGGAGAGAGCAATGCCATCAGCCCGCGCACGCACACACACACACACACACACACACACACACGCAGTCCCAAGAATACGCTATTATGTGGGGCACATTGTCAGCCTGTAGATCAGCTCTACACAATGTATGCCTACCTATACGTGCATTGTGCAAAGACGAAGCACAAATAAATCCAATAGCCTTGTGAGGCGCGCAGCGAAAAGTTGATAAATGCGATGTTTTACTGCTTCGTGTGTGACTGTGTGTGTGTGTGTGTGTGTGTGTGTGTGTGTGTGTGTGAAGAAGCCTTTCTAACCAACGTGTGTTAGGTACCTTTTTACGGCCTAAATGCATGGCTTGAATCAGCCGTGCACTGATGTGAAAGAGTCAAAACCTTACCAACAAAGTCAGGGGAAAAAATACCTTAGACGTGTGTCGTGTGTTATGATCCTTCCACTTTTAAGAAGATCACACCAGGATTTGTACTACACTATGTCTTCACATTCAATATTTGAGCTGTTCTTCTAACAACAATGTCATGGATTGATCAAATTATATAAACGACGGATTTCACCCGCATGGATGTCATGGATTGATCAAATCATATAAAAGACGGATTTAGCACAGTAGCTAGCAAAGGCTGCAGTTGCTGAAAGTGAAGAAAACACTCGTCAAAAGGGGAAGTCCACTCGCCAAAAGGTGAAGACATTTCGCCCCGGGCCCAGTGGTCTTCCCCTTTTGGCGAGAAGACTTCCCCTTTTGGCGAGTCGCCTAGACCAATTGCCCAGACTGCTCGCCAAGGGCGAGAGGTCTTGCTACCATAAAGATAGGTTTAATACATACATGTATACACATAGACATATATACAGACATTACGTTTAATTCACCCGACATTGAATGAAACATATCCTAATTACGTCACCATCGACAGCCAGTTATAACCCGACATTGAAACATATCTTAATTACGTCACCATCAACATCTAGTATATGTACCTCTGAGCATACGCGTAAAAAAGTCACCACGACCACAATACTTGTGCGCTCTGCTTGCGCAAGTAATTACTGTTGATCTCTTCATTAAGGCATGGTTATGATGTATTTTTCTTCAGATCAACAGGGCCTGCTTCTTCTAACCCTGCAGCAGTGGAAGTGGATTCCAAGCCCCAGTCTCACAGCTTCAGATATAGCCTCAAATACCCCAGCATTGGCCAGTGTGTCATCATCAACAATAAGAACTTTGATAGGAGAACAGGTAACTACTGTTTTAGCTAGCTAGATCATCTTTGCTGAGTTTAAGTCGGTGGATGTCTTTACGATCAGCTTCTGCAAGTGGGACCTACGTTTTGGATTCATCATGAAGCCAGTATAGTATAGTATAGTATAGTATAGTAGCCTGCATTTTTAACTAAATAAAATTTGTACTATTAAATATGCTTGGAGGGCGCTGGCCTGGCTATACATGTTAGGAACAGTTCCATTTATACTACTTTGCTGCAACACAAATGTATGCAAAGTTCGGCCAGTCATCATTTCAGCCGACAGGTCGGGTTAGTTAGCCAATCAGGGACTTAAGGTGGTTGCACACTGGACGTGTTATTCGGAAAACCGATGGAGAAACTCCGCTAAAAATCCGAAAACCGCGCTCTGTGTGCAGGCCAGGGACCTTGACACTGGCTTAGCAGCACAAGCATGATGTGCCACTCTGTTGAAGGCGATGGTTTGAGTTTGCCAATCAGCCGATGAATGACATCTCCAGAACACACAGATAATTTCAGAATTTCGTTGAACACACGGATCAACTGAATTTTGTTGTTTGTGCAAGCAATGGAAATACAGATCTATCTATCTATCTATCTATCTATCTATCTATCTATCTATCTATCTATCTATCTATCTATCTATCTATCTATCTATCTATCTATCTATCTATCTATTTATTTACACATCTCTCTCAGGCCTCACAGGTATCCATGATTTTGTGGTTATCGGATACTGTTGTTCTGTTCGAATTGCCATTAGGCTCTGCACACCTGTTATATGAGACCGAACGCTATCAGGGACACGTTTTGTGTGACACATACACACCCACGGATTCCGTAAATTATAGTATAATAATAGATTCTAGATACATTTTAAATCATATGATCTTATAACCTATCTTTGGTTCCTGACCCGTCAGCCAAGGAACACTACTTTTTACGACTGAGCTAAGAGCTCAGATTTTCCAAACTAAATTGTTGCAGCCATAGAGTACCGAAGTCCTGACGGCACTCGTTCATCCCCTGGGTCGCAGAAGTTTTTCGTGTCTCAGCGATATTATCGGGGATATGGTTCTCAATTGTGTGTCAGTCACTCATATTTCTACCTTCTAGCGAAAATGTAACTAACCGCCGGGATCACTTGTTTATATTTGGAACACACGTAGGATGTGTAAATTATGTCGGGCTTCAGTGCTCTATTCCAACGACAGTGTGATTATTAGAAGTACAGTATGTTTTAAGCTGACTTTATCTTTCAGTGTCTTAGGTTGGCTATAACAGCCATTGTATTGCAAAGACAATTGGTTGCTTGTATTTATCCTGTCTATGACTGATGTTTCTGTGTGGGACCATAGTTCTGTTGTTATACCTAATAGCTTATGCAATACACTACAATATTAAATGGAGCTTATAATAGAAGAAAACACAATGCTAGTAGTCTGAATGTTATGTGGTCTAGTACAGTGGTCTGCCTTGTTTCTTATGTGGCGATGCACCGGAACATCTTGCAATACACATTTTGAGAACTAACAGTCTAGTTAGTGTTCTTCTTTTTAGACTTTATTTATCCAGGCTAGAGCCACACACTCTTAACAGCTGGGAGCTGCTCAGTACAACCACAGTGGTCTTATATTGGTGGCCACTAAACAGCTTGGGTGATGATAAGTGGCCTGCTCAAGGGCCTGTAAACAAAAGTCAAAACACAGTAAATAATATTTTAGTGTAATAGTTATATAATAATATTCTGATTGTTAACACACATAAGTCCAAGGATGAATACCAGCCTCGCATAGTTTGTCACAAGACAGCTCCTTAGTACACATAAGGCTGATTAAACTGATTCCACATGTCCCAAGAAACAAACCAGTGTTCCCCCTGTCATTGTCAAAAGGTATGAATCAACGGAATGGGACGGATGTGGATGCAGCCAACGTCATGAAAGTGTTTGGTAAACTGGGTTATAGTGTGAAGGTTCACACTGACCAGTCTGTTGACCAGATCAAACACGTTTTGACTACCTGTAAGTACAAATAAAATGGTTATATGTCTTGTAGATGTCTATAGTGCCTACTGACGCCACGTTCTAAACTTGACTCTGAAGTTACTTTTGTGGACTAGGGGATCAAATTGAAATCTCTCCTTTTTGTTGTCTCTTTGCCAACATGGCATTGATAACCACTCTTTGTTTCTCGTCCATTTATACTTAGCAAAAAATGCTGTCAAAGATTAAAACTATTCTAATAGAGAAAACAAATGTTCTCTCCTGGTCAGTTTCCAGAGCAGACCACAGTGGTTCAGCATCGTTTGTGTGCGTTATGCTAAGTCATGGAGACGAAGGTGTGCTCTATGGCACCGACGGGCCAGTAGACCTGAGGAGCCTCACGTCACTGTTCAGAGGAGACCGCTGCAAATCGCTGGTGGGGAAGCCCAAAATGTTCTTCATCCAGGTAATGCAAACCTTTATGTTTCCTTTTCCTTATTGTCATTATTATCATTATCTTCTTCATAGCAGTGATACCACCAATGCAAAGAGATATTTTTGGACTTTACCTAATATTACGTATATGATGATTTGTGTGTTTGTGCGTATAGGCTTGCCGTGGCACAGAGCTAGACCCAGGTATTGAGACAGATAGTGGACCAGATGACATGACGAAGATCCCAGTGGAAGCAGACTTCCTCTACGGCTACTCCACAGTCCCAGGTTTGGACTTGTTCTCTTTTAGGCTTGGGTGGTATTAATCGTAAAGGTCTTTTACACAATGGGAGTGTGATGAATAAACAAGCATTTCCATGTCAAGCATTTTGCATCAAACTATTCATATAGTGTTTACTATTAAACACAGTGAAACATCAACCTTGTTTAAAAGGTTGGTGGGGGGATGCTCCCGGATGTATGGTTCTTAATCTTAATTCAGTAACCTGATGTCCATGAACAGTATCCATGTCACCGCCGCGATTAAATAGTAATGTGGTGCAAATGGTTTTACTAGAACTGCACAGTAAAATCATCAGTGTTCATTTTAGCAGTTGAAACTCTTGAGAGTGCAGAAATGTGAAAATGTGTGAAATTCTTGGATTATATATTCATGCACAGCAAACGTTTTAACTCATAACGTTGCTTCTGGGGAGTCCCAACATATTTTCAGATGGGGGGGGGGGGGTAACCAATTACATATAACTTCTGGGGTCCTTGACATGAAATCCTTCAATAAACAAATAATAACCACAGTTGTTCAATCATGCTACTTTCAGTTGAGAAATATTGCCAAAATTAAATCATTCCTGTCAGCCCCTGACCTTGAAAAAGTAATTCACGTCCTAATTTCATCACGCCTCGACTACTGCAACTCCATCTACTCCGGCCTTAACAAAAAGCAATTTCCCGTCTACAACTCATACAGAACTCTGCCGCCCGACTACTTACAAACACGAGAAAACGGGACCATATCACACCCATACTAGCTGGCCTTCACTGGTTGCCTGTGGGCTCCAGGTGCGATTTTAAAATACTTCTTACTTATAAAGCCTTAAACGGAATGACCCCTACCTACAAACCTGAACGCACCCTTAGATCGGCAGATAAGGCCCTCCTTGATGTCCCTATGACTAACTTAGTTACACGTGGTGATCGGGCATTTTCCGCCCGGGCTCCTAGGTTGTGGAATGCACTGCCGACACAGCTAAGGCTAGCACCCTCCATGCCTGTATTTAAATCTCAATTAAAGACCTATCTCTACACCAAATGTTACTTGACTGTACAATGTACATATTTAAATATTGTTTAAATATACTGTATTTCTACTGTATTTGCTTTTTGTTTTTTGACTTTATGTGTTCATTGATGTTTTTTGTTTAGTTTTTACCCTGCTTTGTGCAGCACTTTGGAACATTGTTTTAAAAAGGTGCTATAAAAACATTAATAGTTTGAGAACCACTGATATAAAAACAGAGGTTTTTCAGAAAACTGAGGATTTAGAAGACATTTGTAGAATCTGGTCTCAGTCCTAAATGGGTTAAATTAAAAGCACGATTTTACTGTGTGAAGTCTCTATACAAGACTTGGTGATGTGAAGTTGAGCCCAGACAGTTATTTAGCTGGAATGGATGGCACCTACAATGCACAGCAGAATGTTGAGGGAGAGACTGAGCATGGGTTGTGGCAGGATCAGCACCATGGACAGTGGCCGTAACTATAGGTATTGTAACTTATTGCATTGTTATTGTACGCCGTGTACGGTCACATATTTGTTTTGCGTAATTGGATGGATATGAATGGATGTTGTTGGATGTTGTCCTGCATTTTCAGTGTCTTATGTTATTTATACATAAAATCTTTTCATTGCCCCTTTTTAAAGAGCTGTTGTCTGTCTGCATGGCAGGAATTTTCTATTTGACCAATAAAGAATGGTCCAGTCAATCAATGTCATCTTGTCCCATATCTGTCTCTCCAGGCTACTACTCCTGGAGGAACACAATGACTGGGTCTTGGTTCATCCAGTCGCTCTGTGAGATGATCAGCAAATATGGCGATGAGTTGGAGCTCCTGCACATCTTGACACGGGTCAACCACAAGGTGGCAGTGGAGTACGAGTCAGCCTCCAACGCGCCAGGATTTGACGCCAAGAAGCAGATACCATGTATTGTGTCGATGTTGACCAAAGAGATGTACTTCACCCCTTGATGCCACCTCCTCCAAAAGAAGACGCAAGCCTCCCTCATCAAGGTTCAGGCTTTAGGTTTGTGTTGGGGTTTTTGTGGTATTTGTTGTTTTGGAATAACTTTAGTTTACATTTGTAACGGAAACTTTAAGCAAAAACGTTCACTGTGGTATGTGTTGTGGTGGTAAAACTGATTCCATGTGTTTATTACCACTAAACACAGTTTCACAATTCAGGTAACTCCACATGACTGGGGGAAGGCTAGTCCAAGTTATTGGAACGGGTGAACTCAGACCATGATACGGAATGTCTAAACTGTTCGGTTATTGCTCTGACAAGTGCACTATAACTATCAAGCTCAAGTAGCGAAACGCAAAACCATCCTCATGGATGTCATGGTGCTACAGTACAGAGGGGAGCTGAGTACATTTTAGTGCAGAAGATGTCCCACAATTGTCTGATTTCATCCTGTAGGTGTAGGACATGGCTATACCATAAAATGTCCTACCTGCCGCCCCAATTTCAGCAGTTGTTCAGGGTAATATACTGTTACAAATACAAAGCATGCGCGTGTGTGTGTGTGTGTGTGTGTGTGTGTGTGTGTGTGTGATAAAACCCACAATCGATATATTTGACATAGCTTGGTAAAAAAAAAGAATTGCACTGCACTATCCCGTTCTTTTTACACTCTTAGTCTCGGTATGCTGTGTTATTGTCAACAATTACTTGAAAACTAAAGTTGACTTTATATGTACTTTTATATGTGGTGATCAGTGTGATGATGCTCCTCAAATAATCCCTGAATTCAGCTGAAATTCAGAATTGGTAACTACGGCAATAATCATGTTTTCTAACTATTGGCCAGTTGGTGGATTATGTTCACAGTTGTTTGTTTTAAAAACAAAATCAGTTAAGGTGTATAACCGCAGTCCTTTAAACATAGTACTGTCTAATAATGAATCAATCTGTGCCTGCCCACCCCCGTGCCTCTATTTTAAGGTCTTTAAAGGGACACTTCACCCTTTATGCAAAAAAATATATGTTAATGACGTTTAGAAGCTTTAGATCACTTTCCTGGGGGTCTTTATGTGTGTAATATGTGGTTTTAGATATTTTAGATTGTAGCAGTGAGCCTGTTGTCTCTGATGTCATGGACACTGGTCTCACTACCTTCCTGGACTACAATTCCCATAATTCTTTGGTGCACTGCTCCTCCTTGTGGATAGGGGGGAGAGCTGTCTTAAGCCCGACACACACCGGCTGCGTCCCCCGCGCGGCGCCGCGCGGCGCGCACAGCCGCCTCCATTATTTTCAATGAACCTAACGCACACCGGCTCCGTCCGCGCCGCGCCACCCGGCGCGCCGATAGAACACAGTTCTATTTTCCAGGCGGCGCCGCGTGGCGCCGCGCAGCAACGCGCCGCACACGGTCGCAGACGGTGTGTGGTGGGCTTTACTGAGACAACATGTAGTCCAGGAAGGAAGTGAACCCAGTGTCCATGACATCAGAGACAACAGGCTCACTGCTACAATCTAAAATATCTAAAACCACATATTACACACATAAAGACCCCCCAGGAAAGTGTTCTAAAGCTCCTAAACGTCATTAACATATATTTTTTTGCAAAAAGGGTGAAGTGTCCCTTTAAGTCAAAGCGGGTTCTGACTTGAGCCACTACAGTCGATTGGATTCAACTGTGACATGCACAGATATCTATTTTACTTTGTGATGTGTATGAGGAAAGATCATTGCAATGCTGTAATATTTGTTGCATTTTTTTATCAGTTATTCATACATGAATAGCAGATTTTCATTTTACAGTTTCTATTTGTTCACTGGTCAATAAACTGGTGCTCTTTGATCATAAAAACGTACAGTTGGTTTGTATTTAATGAAATCTTGACTACTTTTACAGTGTGAGTCATGCCCTTTATTTATCAGCAGCAAAGTTGTGCATTCATTAGCGAAGTTGTGTTGCCTCATATGGCACGCTGTCTCTGGAGAGAGTCATGTTTTGAACTGCTTCACCTCCACTGTTTGGTCAAACACAATCCATCCCAATACATTACAATAGAAACGCAGACCAGGTGCCAGTGTTTCTATTGTAAAAAAGGCCTACAGGAGGCCTACAGTGGCTAACTGTAAGAAGTTCAATCACCAAGGTTATCTTATGTCAACTTCCGCTCTAAAAAAGACGTAAAATTACATCTTGGCACAGGGGTTTATAGTGCTTAAAACGTAAACTGACGTTCCTGGCTTGGATTGGGTTAAGTGACCTTTTGTCTCTTCCATCATACAAAGAGAAAAAGGTGCTAATAACTGACTGTGAATATGGTAAATGTTGCTGTCTTTTTGTAGCCATGTCAATGTCATACATTTTTAATTATTCAATGTCTAGTATCTTTACTATCAGCTGTGTACACTGTATGGCACAGAACTTTGTTTCTGAGGCAATTCAGAATAAATTGAGACCACTTTTCATTCATTTTTCAACTGTTAATAGCCATAGCCATATAGCCATGAGATGACAATGATGAAAGTACATTATAATAAACCAGCATTTAAACCATACATTTAGATTTTTGTTTTGTTTGATTGTCCTGCACTGCACTATTACAGTGACCCTCCCTCATGGCCTTATAGGACACTGTTGAGTATATGTATTATACATTCAGTATCATGAGATTCAATATACAATCAGTTCACTACATTTCCAGTAATTCACAATATACAATAGATTATAATAATTATTCATGCTTTTTATTCTATAAATCTAGCCAAAACAAAAGATACCTATAATAAATGATTGATTACAATATACAAAATCATGTGGTAGCCTATACTGTAAGTCAGGCTAAAAGGATAACACAAAGAACTCTTGGGGATATGTTTCCAATGTGGTCTTTCCTAAATTATAGGAGCCCCAATTTAATAGTTCCAATTTAGTCATGTTTTGTTTAATCATTTCCGATTTCACTCCTTTATCATATAATGTGAGTTCTCTCCTTATGAACTCCTGTGGCCTCAGACACACAAACAAGTAAAATGGTCATAGAGTCATAGCCGTTTTCTCACTAAAAACGCCGGGACAACGCTCCACACGTCCCAAACTCTTCTCCCTTCTGGCTCCAAAACTGTGGAATGCACTTCCCATTGCAGTCAGAACTGCAGCATCACTCCCAATCTTCCGCCGTAGTTTGAAAACACACCTTTTCAGACTCCATCATGGGGGGGGGGGGGGGGGGGGTGTGGGTCCCTGTGTCCGAGCACGAAAATAGCGTTATATCCTTTGTTCACCACCAAGTTTCACTGTTGCACAGCCTAACACAGAGACACACACAGGCCAGGGGGGAGGGCTTGTACAGTACAGTACAGTACAGTACAGTACAGTACAGTACAGTACAGCACCACTCACTGGTCTGATTTTCTTTTAGTGTGACTACTCATGCTAGAGCCCTGAACAATGTTTGCGCCAAGTTTGGTGCAGATGGGAGCAATGGTGCACCTCAACAACCCAGGGGGCCCTTTGCTGCATGTGACACAGTGAGCTGGGTTGGACAATGTGGCCCGTCCCTTCCATGCTTATTCTCATGCCCTGAAAGGTTTGTGCCAAGTTTGGTGCAGATCGGAGCAATGGTGCACCTCAACAACATGGTGTGGCCCCTGCATGGGGGCCCATGAAACACACTGGCAGGCTGGCAGCAATTGATTTCATAACTTTTTTGCATTATTGCATTATTTTTACGTAAATATGTCTAAATATATATTGTATTTTCCTTTTTAGTCAAGTACCACTGACTGCAGGCTCCCATTCAAAACTGTTAAATGATTATATGTTGATTCATTATTCAGCTGAATGATATTCCCTCATAAAATGTCATAAAAAGATTTAGGACGCGTATTTAATTATTTTACAGAAAGGGAAACACAATTATCCCATTACCATATTAAAATGTTAATACTGAAAGGGAAAATATTAGGCTACATGTTGAGCGAAGAGTGAAGTCATCTAATAATAATAATAATAATAATAATAATAATAATATAACTGTGTTGCATGGTGTTAATTTACTGAGGAAAGAGTGTCTTATTAACATTGTAACATTGTCGTCCCACACACTGAGCTGCATTACCCATTGGTGAAAAATGAAGTCATCGGCTCCTGCAAGCAATTTCTCCTGACAGTCAGCGACATTTGGCCCGCTATGTCGCGCTGTGGTGGAGAAAGGGGCTTCGTTGTTTTTGCTACCTGCGTTGGCTGGTCGTGCGCGTTGGCTGCGTATTGCCTGGGCGCCAGAAGTTGGAATTGGAAGCCTTATATTTCTTATATCAGGCTATAGATTGTATGGCTTTTCAGAATGCCGTGTGCAGCATGTTTTACATGTTACAGAACGTCTAGGCTACCGTTGAAACAGTTTATTTCTAACTGGATGGATCACAACGGTGAGTTTGCGGTTCATTAACAAATGTTTAAATGGAGGAGAAGTTATTTGAGATCGCGCCTCACTCCCTGGCTCTGGTGCTGTCCCGGGTTGGTGGAGATGATGATCAGGACGACACAGAAAAGTTAAAGCATCACACCGGCTACGAAATATTCGGCAATTTCAAAGCTGCAAACATGCAGCACTTTTGGAACAAGACGGTCACACACGCTTTATCGGAGATTTTCTTCCTGGGATGGATAGACAAGCATGTTCTGCTGATCCAAGGCAAGGAGAACCACCTCGATGTCCTCAGGAACGGATGGTCAAGACGGGCCCTTAATCCACCTGCGGGCTTTAACATCAAGTGCATAGGTAACCTCACTTATTATTAGTATAGACTAGACTTTAGCCATCAGAACGCAGTTCAGCAAAACTTTTTAAATTCTAATTCTATATGAACTGACTGTTAAACATTTAGCCTAAGGAGTCTGGTTGTGCAATATAGGCTAATCCTTCAAAAGTTTCATAACGGCGTAACACTTTATTTTCATACAATTTGCATAATATCTACTATTCAGGGATTATGAAGGCTCACTGACTTTGTGGCTCTTTATTTGATGCAGGAGTCTGAAGCCATATACATGTCTATATATGTGTGACATATCTTATAGGTTACAGTATAGGCTATCTATAGGCCTACCTACTCTGACCATGAGTTAAATTGTTCAAGGCAGCATCTCTGCGCCAGACCGCCAGTGTTCCCACATGTTGGCTAGGAAATGATATGGCCTGCCGCTATGTGGTGGGACAAGTTTGAACAACATTGGGTGTTATCACTTACACTGTTGTCACATTGTGTGGAGTGTGGGAGTGAGAGAGGCAGGTGTTGTAGCTCGACTGAAAACACACCTTATACTGCTTGATGTAACTGAAATCAAGTGATCTATCTATACAGTGCACATATTGATGTTCTTAAAAATAACTTGTCAGTTAAAATAATGGGGCTGGCTATGCCCAACCCATGTCCCATCCATACAAACAAAACAAAGCACAAAGTGTCTCATTGTAGCCATACCCTCTGCTTACACGACTCAAATATAGGCTAAAGAATATAGGCCTAATAGGGAAGCTACATTAATATTGACTGAGCTGAGTTTCCTGTAGCCTATTTGTGTAAAAGAAGCTCTGCATCGCAGATATAACCTTCTAAATCATTATTAGACAATATTAGATTAGGTGTGGAATTTGGCCTGATGTAGAATGGCAGAGTCTCTTAAAGTGAAAATGTACAACTGTCAATCGTTGGCTGGCTACCCCATGAAGAAAGTGACATACACTGATACACTATATAGACATTTAAATTAATGATCTTTACAGTGTTGTTCAATAGGCCTATGACAGGTATTGTTGGTTTAGAAAATATTTTGATGCACTTGCATATGGTATGCATGCACACACCTTCATGGACACATAGGAATTTGAAATAATATAATCCATTCATGTTTGAAATAGCTGGTTACATGTTGTCCCCCCCCAGCCCAAGCGAGGTGACATAGCTTCCCTATGACCCTATTGAAGCTCTCACTGATAAGCATTGGAATGTTTGTCTTATAACTAATAACTCACCAGACTGCATAATGAGTTTAATGACTAAGCTAGCTGAAGATGTACTGAGCATGAGATTCCATTATGATTCCACACAATAAGTGTGTGTGTGTGTGTGTGTGTGTGTGTGTGTGTGTGTGTGTGTGTGTGTGTGTGTGTGTGTGTTACTATCTTGCCCAGTTGATCTGAATTTGAACACATTGACCATTCCATTATGCAGGGCATCTCAAAGCCCTTTGTTCAATTTAACAAATTTAACATTGTTTATTACATTTATTTGTTATTAAATTTCCCCATCGGAAAATGCAAAAACTCATGGTGGCGCTATAACAGACCATTTTACATTTCGCCTTGTAAAATCACCTCGTAAAGTCAACATTTATTTTTGCTTCTGGATAGATTTTCCGTCATTTTGGATTTTCTTAAACTCTCTTAACCTCTCTCCTCGCTCTTCTCTACAGATCTTGTCCAAATCTCACAAAATTCAGTACACATGATCTCTGGACCTATATATATGCGATTAAAACACCACAAGCAGAAATGTGCATAGTCCGTATCGTTCGGCCATAATCGGCTTACAAAGTTAGTGGGAGGGGGCCGAGAGCCTATTTTACAAAAAATCACACCCGTATGAACTGAGTGGTCCGTGTGGGGTCCCCGGTGGGTCCCAGACTTCCAGACCCACAGGAACTCGTCCAGGGTGCCAGCCCGGTTCCGGCGAGCCGACCCACGTCGAGAAACGGTCGAGAAATGTTACTGTGTGGGGGAATTAGCAGACACCTCTCCCCCTCCCCCCCCCTCTCTCCCTCTCTCTCTCTCTCTCTCTCTCTCTCTCTGTAATTAACAGGCAACAGTGCAACACTATCTCTCTCTCTCTGTTTCTAGCACAACAGTGCCACTTTTGCCCCTACTGGTACGGACATAGATTGTGACGCAAATGCGAAAAATTTAAACGTTTGTTGTGAAAACATGATTTTTGGGGGATAAATCCCCTCCTAATTACTTACACATGATCAGAGGGGTGATATGACATTGTAATTGCCTAGCAAAATCAGTGGGAGGGGCCTATATTTCCAAAGGCGATCGAGCTACCCACACTTTGCAATTTCCCCAGAATTGCACCTTTCCTGTACTACTTGCCTGACGGGCAGGAAGGCCCAGTGCCACCAGGGTGCCAGAGGGGGCCTGGCACCCTCAGTTGCAAATTCTGCCCCCTCAGTTTAAGTTTCATGTACATATTGTTTTATATACACGTCATTTTCAACTGCACCCTTAGTCATTTCATCCTTGAGCCAAGCCTGGGGCAAGTGCCTCTGACACCAGACTGATTACACTATCTATTAAATTGCATTACCCACACTGTGCATAATTTGGAGTTCATATATTTGAACTGGTAAGGACTAGTGCTCCAAATTGAACAAATAGTTGTATAGAGTATGAATCCTTAAAGTGTCTTGAGTTTACCTATTAGCCTAAATGTGTTCATAAAAATGTATTGTATTCCAATTTCCCAAATGATATACATTACATTTCCACCATATTACCAGATTTTGAACATTATTCTAATCTAATCTAATACAAAATCTAAATGTGATTAACTTCAATCTGGAATCTGACACCTCAGCACTATTTTTAACTCCAGCATTGGGTTTTTCTACTCTGCCTGTATCTCTACAGTTGAATAATGTATTATGTGACTGGCTATAAGAAATCAATACTCATCCTACGGTGTATTAATTATAGTTGGAAAATGAGGGCTCTTATAAGAGCTGTAAAGCAGGTTTAATTCTCACAAACAATTCACATTTCTAAATTGCTGTTAAACTGAACTGAATTGTGAACTGTGTATAATGTATGTGTATGTGAATGTGTATATTATACCGTATCACAATTTTCATATTTTGGGGTACCTCCAGCCAGATGATTGCTGTGCTTTCAGTTAGTCCAGTTTAATCCCCAAACAGTCCAACAAATCCTTGATTTAGAGTGAAAGCTAGCATTGCAAGTAGTGGGATTAAACATGTTTTGTACAAATCACCCTGCCTCAAGGCCACTGTTGAAACCTTGAAAGAAATAAGAGATACCATATTTATAAAATAATTACACCTTGCTCTCTCTATTTAATTGCTTTGTGTAAAAAATATATAATTATTTTCTACATGCTGCAAATTCCAGGTAAAGAACCTAGTCCAAGGTTTCTGAATTTATTGTATGCCTATAGCTGTTTCACCAGGCTGGAAAGTAAAATACAATTTGATTAACAGAGAGACTTTGTTTTTCATCAGAACGCCATAAACAAAGGGCTATGCGAAGGAGTGTGTGTGCTATGCAGGAAGGAAGGTGGTCCATTTGTTCAGGAAAAGGACCCATGCCCGGCTACAAGGCATGTCCCCTAGTGGAAGGAAAGGGAGGGTCTTCATAGAGAATGGTCGGAAACTATTGACGCAACAGGAAGTGGAAATGTCACCATAGTTCTTAATGTCAGATCAGAAGGTGTATTGTAGGCCACCATGGTCCATGGCTAATTTATTTTGCCCTCTGTGGAGAAAGCAAACTGGACAATACAATTTGATAGTTAAAGATTGTGATGTCATGAAGTTTCCACTAGAGGGCAGTCAACTGGTGACAATATGTCTCCTTCAGTCCTTTCAAGAAAGAAAGTACAGACTGCATCCTTTACCTGAGTGTAAAGGGAAAACATGCAAATGCACACATAACATCGACTATGTTCTATATGACAACAATACACACATTTTGTGTACCGTATCTATTTAAAGGACAACTTTTTTTTCAACCAAGGTTCATTCATGTTTTAGGTTGTTATAGAGAATGTATAGTGTTATTTTTTTTGGTTTTCATTTGCTGCTTTCTTTAGTTTTAACGATTTTAACTATTTTTGGCAGGGTGCGGGTGGCATTCGAACAAGTGGCTAAATATGTATTGTTTTATACCAACTTTTACAGCATATTCTTTATTATTATTACTATAGTCCTATAGACCCCAGGAAATTACATCTGGCCACAAAAGATCACGGGATCTATTGAATGTGAAGTGACAAACTGACATATTGAGCCTATTACACATGTAGTATGGCAGTATAGTCAGTTGTTCGTTCAGACACACGGAAAACAATTACTGTGGCCAGATGTAATTCCCTGGGGTCTAGTAGGACTATAGTAAATAATAATAAAGAAGAAATACATATTTATGCACCGCACCGCCTGTCAAAAATAGCTAAAATTGTTAGAATGAAAGAAAGCAGCAAAATGTAAAACATTTAACACTCATCTTTTGCTTTCTCTAATAACAACCTAAAACATGAACCTTGGTTTAAAAAAAACAAAGTTGTCGTTTAAACTTTAAAGACAGAATATGAGTTAAGACAAATGCATAATTGGGAATGTTTTTTTGGGCAGCATTAATTGTGAGACATATAGTGCTAAGATGTGAAAACATGCAGTATACCCCCGGGCAGACCAAGGATCAGATGGAGGGATTATATCTCCAAAATGGTCTGGGGACGCCTCGGGATTCCCAGAATTAGTTAGTAATTATACGTAATGTTAACTATAATGTTAACTATATATATATATATATATATATATATATATATATATATATATATATATATATATATATATATATATATATGCCTACTCTCTTTTCAAAAGCCGTTGTGTGTGTGTACCACATCCTGTCTGTGGTCATGGTTGCGTCTTTTGCAGATCCATTTTCTTTGGATGCCGGTATGACTCTGTAACACTGTAACACAACCTCCAATACAACACGATGGTTCTCATCTGTGCATATAAACAGACAGCCCCTCATGTCTATCTCACTGTCTGTGCACACGCTCCTGTCTCTTTAAGAGGAAACGGCACTTGGAGGCAGTATAGCAATGAGATCATCGGCTTGCGTCGTCATGGCAACAAAGGCTGTTGCAGCACTACTGTGAAATAAGATGGCTGGCAAGGTGTCTTTCTCTCCCTCTCTGTCTCTATTTGTAACCCCCCCCCCCACACACACACACACACACACACACACACACACACACGCACACACACACGCACACACACACACACACACACACGCACACACGCACACACGCACACACACGCACGTCCCATGCCATGACATGACAGACTTGAGATTGGGGAACACTTGGTGGTTCAGGTTCACACTGAGAGCTCGGCCCGTGTCTGGGACCAGTCATTTCCATTAAAGACTATTTAAACCATCTAATTAGACTAGTGAACTTGACCTGATCGAGCTTGCTCTGTAGGCCTACTTGGTCCCAAGACACACTGAGCTTGTAAATCTTATTTATTTGCTCATTTATTTTGCAAATGCTTCCCCCGGCCCCAGGATAGGGATGCTGATCTGAGGTTCATGTGAGGGAGACAGCAGGGTGATTTAAAGCAGAGTGCTCAAATAACAGTACAATAACACACACTCTACACTACAGCTGTGTGTGTGTGTGTGTGTGTGTGTGTGTGTGTGTGTGTGTGTGTGTGTGTGTGTGTGTGTGTGTGTGTGTGTGTGTGTGTGTGTGTGTGTGTGTGTGTGTGTGTGTGTGTGTGTGTGTGTGTGTGTGTGTGTGTGTGTGTGTGTGTGTGTGTGTGTGTGTGTGTGTGTGTGTGTGTGTGTGTGTTGCGTTGCTCTCATGCCCTGGGAATCATGTGATGGCTAAGAATTTGATAAAGCAATTTGCTGTTCGTAACTTCATATTTGCGGTTTGCGCTCTCCTTTGCTCCTCCGTGCGTCCCTTCTTCTTCTTCCTCTTCCTGTTCTCCTCTTCATATATGTCCTCGATTTCCTGTGCATCCACTCTCCTCCCCTCAGCCTCAATCACCCAGACACAGACGCATGCATGCATGCTCACGCAAAAACGCGCTCAGTGGGGCGGACACGCGCATACGCTCAGTCAAACGCATATACGTACGTTACGTACACACGCACGCACACACACACACACACACACACGCACACACCCTTCCTAGAGGTGCTGGGGAGCCGCTGCAGTATTAGCGTGTTGAAACAGATTGGCTGTTGAGTGGAGTTTGCAGCCTTCCTCCTCCGTGTCAATGAATGGATGCTACAACGGCCATCAGCCTAGGAGCGCGTCTTCCGACGGATTGCGGTGAACCGGTGGATATCTATTCTTGAATTTATTTATTTATTTCAGCGCTCTACATTTCCCCCTCTCCCTTCCAACCCTCCCCTCTCCTCTCCTGGCGTGCTGTTGTCGAAAAGGACGACGGGGTCTTGCGTGCTTGATCGGATAAAGATGGAGATGATGGCCGTGGCATCCCCGGTGCTTGTTGGCACACCACCTAGTCTTCACTGGCCGTCAGAGTGAGCGCACGGAGCCGTTCCCAGCTTTATGGGCTTTTCCAAGTGGGCTCTTTTGTTTTCTGGGGCTCGTCGATCTGAGCAGCACTCCTGTTGTGAATTGAGCTATTGTCGAAGATACGGGGGCCTGTTTCGGCGTGTGAATCTGTAACCCTCAAACCTTCCACCCCCCGTTACGTTTATATTTACCCCCCTTTTATAGTTCGGGAGAGAAAACGGATCCAAAAAGCCTCCTCCGCCGGAACCTATCTCTCCCCCTCGCTTCCAATGCCCCATTTCCCTCATCTCTACCCCTGCCCTCCTCCTCCCCGCTCCCTCCTCCCACATCAGAGAGGCTACGTAATGTGCCTCCCTACGCATGCAAATGGGAACGCTGCTACAAATGGTGGCCGGGACCGACGCCGATGAGAGGGGTGATGCCTGGCGCAGTCACCTGCTGCACCCCCACCACCAGCACCGCCACTGCTGCCGCGAGCTCCGCTCCTCCGGATCAGCCCGTGGATGTAAATGAGACGTTGTGTATGTATGTGCGTGTCTTGTGTGACCGTGCACGCCGGTTCCTCCCTGCCATGTTGTCCGGTGTGTGATCGCTCTAGCGGGACGCTCTCGTCACCCATGCGGGGGAGGCACTGACTGAGCCCCCGAGGTTGGTTGGTCGACCTCCCCCTGCAGCCTCTCCCTCCCCTCGTCAGTAGTAGTAGCCCCAGTGAAGGCCACCTGGTTTGGAGGGGGGGGGGGGGGTCACTCACTATGAAGAAGAACCGCAGCGCTAATCTGCGCCGGGCCTGGCCCAGCTCGGATCTCGCCGAGCGGCCGCTGGAGCGCAATCTCTCCCGTAGTGAGAAAGACGTCCGAGCGCAGAAGCAGCATCAGCAGCAGCAGCACCTCCCCCCTCCTCCTCCTCCTCACCTCTCTCCGTCCCCCCCAGTTTACCGGGCGCCACCAGGTGAGTGAGACGGCGGCAGGTACGGCTACGGATAACGGCAGCACCAGCCTCATATAGGCCACTGTCTTCATGCTTAGCACTGGTATAGGTATGGTATAGGTAGGCTATAGCTATACACCTTCGACAATGATGTGTAGGCTAGCCTATGCATGGATGATGGATCGATGAGGCTTGTTGAAATGTAGCTACATTGGTGTGTTATCAGGACAGGAGCCGATCTCACGGTTGCTATCAGATATTATAGTAGCCTATAGCCTGTACTATTGTGCCTGGCATTGAGCTGCTCTGCTCAAACCATAAAAAACAATGATCATTTATTATTACCCCCCACTATAGGCCTATCAGTATCATATGGCTACGTCATTCCATTTTCCTATATAGGCTATTAGCATACAATAGGGCTGTCATAGGGGTTTCCACTTTGACATTTAATTATTGTGTAATGTGTACAGTGTTAGTTACATGGTAGAAATATAAACCTTTACTCACATGTAGTAGTAGTAGTAGTGCTTGGCTTCACATCAATTACCCTACAACAACTGTTTTTTGTAGGAAATTATAGGCCTCCTTAGTTATTTAGGCCTTTCCAGATTGTACTAATATTGCTTGATTATTCTAATTTACAATATTTCACTGAATCTTTTATTTTTGTGTTCAAACCAGTAGGCCTAAGTCTTTCACATTTATATCATGGGAAGAGCAAATTTAGCTACACAATATAGCCTACTGTACAATGTTGAGACCATACAGTCAGTGCCCATATGGACATGATGGACATGCAGTCTAAACTGTATAGCCGCAACGGCGCACCCACACATTCAACACCCCAAAAAAGTCAGGAGTCTATGTCACAGTAATTATAATGTAGGTACACAGCACAGCAGTTTTGGACAACAACAATCCTCCAGGTTAATTTCTATAACCATACGGTTCAAATGTTGCACTCAGAGTAAACTTTGTATTGTGTGCCCTCACGAGTAGTCGAACTGCCTTTCAAACAAAGGGTCTTGTTTGGAGTACCCGCCTAAGTGGTCCTGTTCTGTGTCTGATCTACTCTGAACCCATGTTCAGACAACCCACTGTAGAGCCACCTGTGAAAATAAATCTTCCCTTTTGCAATCAATACTTCACAAAATCTGAGTTGCAGTTTGGCGAAACAGCTTCTGAGAATCAAAAAGCCACAAGTGTCTGTACATATGTCTTGGTCTGTCCGCGGGCCTGTAGAAAGCACCAAATCGACCAGCTTCCCTGATTTGTCAACCTGACCTGTCGGCTTCACAAATTTGGTAGCTTTGCTTCACGTTTGTGCCGCTGTACCATGCCAATACGTGTAGCCTCACATAGCCAGCCTTCATCTGAATTTGCAATGCACATTGCAAGTCTGGCCCCTCTCAATTACAGGATGACTTCACGGCCGAAATGGTGACGAGCCAACCAGATTCGTCTGGAATCAGGCTATAACCAACCAGGGCCTAGTATGCAAATATGGGGCGGGACATTGCAGAACACTGAGAGGGACGAGACTAATATCCACGCAGTGATATTAGTAGTATCGCTACCCGAGGCTAGTATACATGGCAGCGTCTACAATAGAACTCCATTTGCGTATATGCCAATGTACTGTATGTCGTCAACATCAGCAGCTTCTGACGATCAGTATGTTAGTGGGTAGGGACGGGTGCTGGGTATTCTGAGAATGGGTACAACGATTCAACAGTTATTGCATAAACGGGTAGGGGGGGCAGGCATGGCATTAACTGGCAATGGCATCGTTCCCGACTTGCATTGTTTCAGAGTAGGCCACATGCAGTCATGTTCGAAGCCCTCTCTCATCCTCACCAACCAGGCACAGTTGGGAATGTGCTCATCCTGTGGGAAATCAAATCATCAAGTATAGCGGAACCTTTTTCATATATCATTTTTATAATTTCTAATTCAACATCTTCAGCAACTTAAAAGCTTTCGGTCCACTGTTGGATTAGAAAGGCTGTAGAGCAATATTTTAATCTCTTTTTTCTTTTCAAAATGTGGCATCTCTTGTGTGGAGGGAATACAAATGAACCCACACGATTTTGGCATTGTAGAAAGCGTGGGAGATACAGACAGTCTCAAAAAGATTATTGTGTCCAAGCAATATGCGACATGTGACTTACGGGTACCTACTTAACTAGTCCTTCTCACTTTGTGTACAGGTGAATGAGGATTGAACAGTGAGGAGGTGGAGATGTTGCAGGCAGTGTGGAAAAACCTCTGTTTTTGTTACCATTACATCACTGGTGTCCAATCATGAGCCACGGAGGGCTGTGCATACACAGTATACAGATCTCACTAATTAGTCCCCACCTTCACACCCCTCCCCCAATACATGTCTCTCCGGGTGAAGGTGTGGTAATTAATGAAATCACCTGATGTAGTGTTTAGGAATGAAAAAAAACGTGTGCACAGTCTGCATTTAGCACACAGTTGAACACCACTGCATTACATCATAGACATAGACCCACAGTATCAGCACTGTTGTTCATGTTCACTCGTTTTATTTTTTATTTTTCTCTCTCGTAGGTGATGTGTCTCCAATCAGTATGTCCCCCATCAGCCAGTCCCAGTTCATCCCACTGGGGGAGATCCTGTGTTTGGCCATCTCAGCCATGAACTCAGCCCATAAGCCTGTCACTCAGGAGGCTCTGGTGGAACACCTCACCTCCAGCTTCCCAGGTAAGGCACATCCACCTGATCTTCTGGCTGAACTGACATGGCATCACACAGGCCTGGAGCACAGTACATAACTGACACCCCACCTTTTTGCGGGGAAGCGGAGATGCCCCAGAGTTGGCTGTAAGCCTGTAACTCAGACGAACATGTCAAGCATCTATTCTGGTTTTGTCCACATGCTCAGAGGGGCTTCCTGAGGTCCTGGCTGACTGACCCCACAGCCAATGACAGTATGTATGGTGAACTACACTGTAACAACGCAGACAATTGGGTGAGATGGTGGGCGGTGATAAATCTGGGAATGTAAAAATATTCGAGTTAAAGAAAAATAGTATGCCCCCGGAGTCAGTGGCCAAATTAGCCGTGACGATACTATAGCCAGGGTCTATATCCATTGTGACAAAAGGGAATTAAATTAATTATGGAAAGTGTGTCGTGCGGTGAGTCAGGCCTAAGCTACTTTTGAGAATGTCTGGCTGTAATGATATGCCCAAAATAGGGACACCATGGTTAACGTGGTCAAAGGAAAAGTTAGGTGATTTTATATATCATTTGCATCTTACATAACTGTAGTGCTTGGACTTGCAGTGAATATTTGTTCGATAGTAGTTTGTCGGTAGAATGGCAAGCTCTTGTCAGCATCTTGCTTACATGGGGTATGTCAAGTTACAAGTAGTTCCAAAATAGCCAGTCTGTTAAAGCATCGGTGGGTGACCAACAGCTATGTTTACATTCGCAGCCCAGAAAGCAGCACCATTTTCCTTAGGGGTAGTCTTTTCTTAAAGTCTACCAGGATCCATGTGCAAATGTTTTCAATCGGACGTGACCATATTATGCAAAACTGCCAATGGTTATACACTTAAACCTATGCTTTCAACCCACAGCAGACTCTGTGCTCCAGCAGAGGCAAATAGTTCTGATACTTCCTGATTCAGAGAAAAGTGCTGATGACACAACTGTCATGAAATTACACTTAACTTAATTCATGTACTTTGCAACGTCTCCATTTACTATCCACTCCCAATGGAGCCTACAAATAGCTTTTTGGAGTTATTTTTGATATTCTCCATTTGAATTGTGCTTGTTAGCAGAAGGAACCAAAAACAGGTGCTCTGCAGGCATGAAAATTATATAGGCTACAGATCATCATCATACTCACCAACGGATGACAAAGTGCACAAACCTATTACTTGAGTCAAAATATAGATACCACTGGTCAAATATTACTTGACTTGCACATTATTATTGACTTGCACTATGATACACACACAGATTACAAAAACACCTGTAAAAACATCAGAAATGAAATCAAATTGACAAAAATGACATTCATTGTCATTTTATATTGTTGTATTTAACCCCCCAATCTAGTTTGGATTAAAAATTGCTTCATTTATTGACATGTAGGATACTATTCACCTTCTGTGTCACAGGTCACGGACACAAAAAAAATGTTTGAAAACAGGCAGCTTAATTAAAATAATAATAATCTTAAGGCTTTAATATGTGGCTCCTCTAGTGTAGTCCAGAGCATTGTCATTTTAGTATTTCAATATTTGTATGTCATATTGATGTTTGGGCTATTTGACCTTTTACTTTTGAGAGACTTTTGAGAGACTTTTACTTTTGAGAGACAAAGCGCTCTCTCTCTGCCCAATAATAGCTGCCCTACGAGAGAATTTGATAATGGATATTATTATTAGCCTATATCATTTGCTCTTATTACATTTATTTATCTGAGGCGCATTATTTAATTTAAATTACTTAAATTTGTTATATGAGCACCCAGTTTTGTTGTGCCACACAGAATGTGCTTGTTGCATATTTGACACACAGCCTTTCTTTTATCCTCCGTTAATTTGAAGTTTCCCCACACTGGAGTTTTTCCGCACCTCGTCATCACAGTGTGTTTGTGTCCTGTCCATACGCGGCTTTCAAATTATTGTAAACACAACATAAACATAGTACTACTGTGATTCTGAAAAAACAGGCTTGAAGGAGTGCCAACGTAACAAGCGAGTGTCCGAACCTTTGAATGTTTGGGGACAGCCTTACTCTCTCACTGATCGAGCTTGACTCTAGTCTGACGTCAGAGATGAACAGAGACCGGTGCATTAACAACCATTTCCTCATAACACCGATTTGCGCTCACGTTGGGCAAATCTGGCCCATATCTGTGCACGCCACATATATATATATATATATATATATATATATTGAAGGAGCCATTTCTGCCTGTGTGTGCCTTTAACCCGTTTGATGGGCGGGTTCACCATGGGGGGTGTGTGTGGATTGACATAATGACACAGGTGCAACAAGCCAGGTTGAATGGTTTGGAAGGTATGGGCACAAGAGGCTAGAGATCACACGGTTTTTACCGTATCATTTTATATTTGCATTATGAAAACTGCTGACAAAAGTGTACAATAAATGGGAACATCACCCTACAGCAGTCAATGCCTGGACAATATATTACTACGCGTCAAAAACGATTTCTGTATAATGCATGTGCCCAGCCGAGAGGCAAAGTATAGTTTGAGCTTGCCTCTACATATATATAGGCTTTCTTCTGAATTCGCTGGTTTTACCTCTAGACTTTATGCCCTCATGTTTAACATTGTTTTATTTCCCTTGATCTTTTAATGGTGTGATGTTTTTTCTTTTCATGCATTTGCCTATTTGAGATTGCGTGGAATGTATTTTCTTTCCTTTTTTTCTTTTGTGTGTGTGTGTGTGTGTGTTTTCCAAGTAACAACATTTTGTTACTTTGTAATCTGTGTTTCCTGTAGGCGTGCCTACACCGAGCCCAGAGGTTCTGCGGCATACCCTGAACATGCTGGTACGAGAAAGGAAGATCTTCCCAACTCCCGAGGGCTACTTCATTGTCACTCCCCAGACCTACTTTATCACCCCCTCCCTCATCAGAACCAACAACAAGTGGTATCACCTCGATGACCGGCTTGCTGAGCGTCAGCCGCAACAGCAGCCGTCACAGCAGTGCACCTCACCTCTGTCGGGCTCCGTAGCACCTTCTACACCTGTCTGCTTGAGGGAGAGGCCCGTGCGCAAGAACCACAATGAGCCACAATCATACAATTCTTTCCGAGACGACCCATCCAGACTCCATGCCTCTGTGCTCCAAAGTAAGTCTCCCAAGGAACACAGGCGCGAACCCTACCCAAGTAAACACCCCAAGGACCATAGTGGCGGAGAGCCCCCACCAAGCGTCCCAACGAAGGAGCACAGAGGAGATCCCCCATCATACCCCCATCCCCCGCCTGCTACGCCTCCTGTTCAGCCACCGCCTCAAGAGGCGACGGATAAGAGCAAGGGCATCACTTCTTTCCCTTATAAAACAGACACACTTACCAAAAAGAAAGAAGGTAGCAATGGCGGTGGTGGAGGCAGCGTTGAGAAACAGTCCAAGCGATTTGGACTAAGGCTGTTCCGACTGAGCTTCAAGAAGGACAAGATGAGGCAGCTGGCCACCTTCTCAGCCCAGTTCCCGCCAGAGGAGTGGCCACTGCGTGATGAGGATGTGCCCACTACTCCTATCCCCCGCGAAGTGGAGCAGGAGATCATCCGCCGGATCAACCCGGACCTGACGGTGGAGAACGTGGCGAGGCACACGGCCGTGATGAAGAGGCTGGAAGAAGAACGTGCCCAGAAGAACAAGGCAGGGTGTTCGGCCCAGCGCAGCAGGAGGGGCCGTGGCCACAGGAGAGCTCCGCACGGTAAGTCCCGCTCACACAGCAAACCCCGGACCTCGCGGGGAGACCCGTCTGACGCATCCAACTGGGACCTCGTCTTTATGGAGAGGGACTACCGCTTTTTCAGCCACTCTCTCGTGCGCTCACCTCGGGAGGCCATGTATACCTTGGAGCGCAGGCGGAGCGGTGGAACAACATACCTGGTCCACAGCAACCCCAACATCACAGACTCATACTGCCCTGTTACACCTGAATGGGATGTGTCTGGGGAGCTGGCCAAACGACGGACGGAGATGCCCTTCCCTGAGCCTTCACGCGGAACGTCCCAGTCCAAGGTTCAACGGAGCCACAGTCACAATCAGGACAGGAAATCACGTCACGAGAGATCGGACCAGGCCAAGGAGCGATCTCGGTCTATGGACAACTCTCTGAAGGGCCCGTCGATCGCACCAGAAGAATTTGACCACAGTCTAGAAGAGCGTAGCCACTACCACACCGATGACGGGACGCTGCGGGCAACACAAAAGTCCTCCCACTACTCAAGGATCATGTTCTCTGCTGCTAAGTTCCATTCTGATTTTAATGTGCCTGATATGGGGAAAGGAAGTACGGACGAGTCGAGATTGCGGAACACGATAGAAAGAAACAAAAGCAGAGACAGCTTGCCGACTTACAGCGAGCTGATGGGACTTTCTCCCAAGCCCTCGACAGATGACTACTTCCAGTGCAATACGTCAAATGAAACAATCCTAACTGCCCCTTCGCCTCAGGCAAAATCAGAATATGACACATTGACCTCATCGGGAGGACTCCGGAAGGGCTCTCCGGCTGATCGCCAAGCCCCTCACCTCGCCTCCTCCCACACGATGGAGTACAAAGAGGACCTGCCCGCGACAAAGGGACAGAGCGGCTCGGTCCGGTTGACACCGAGCCAGACGCCGGAGCCCGCGCAGAACGCCCGCTTGACGCCACATCAACACAATGTGGACCCGGGAGGGGGGGGTGGCGGCGGCGTAATGAAGAGGAAAGAGATTTTCAGCAAAGACACTTTGTTCAAACCGCCACACAGCGCCTTGTCCGCAGGCTACGTGGATAGCAGCTACACCAAGTCAGGCACATTGCGAAAAGCCTCACACGCCAAATC
The DNA here is from genome assembly GCF_963924005.1 of Protomyctophum bolini. Classification (NCBI taxonomy): domain Eukaryota; kingdom Metazoa; phylum Chordata; class Actinopteri; order Myctophiformes; family Myctophidae; genus Protomyctophum; species Protomyctophum bolini. Next base: position 33,995,413 of record NC_137864.1, read on the forward strand.
AACAGAGGCCCTTGACAATCCTGAGCCCCAGCAGCCTTCCAATTCAGCCACTTCCTCGGCCTCGCCCGCGGCCCTGCAGGGCTGCCTGGAGCCGACCGTGCCCTCGGCCTCCTTTGACTATTACAATGTATCGGACGACGAGGAGGACGATGAGGAGGCCACGGAGGACCACCCCAAGGATTTGGCGATGGTAGAGGACGGTAAAGAACACGGGGAGGGCGGTGGGGGCTGCGTCAGCGGCGGCGGTGGAGGGAACGTGGTGGGTGGAGAGGGAACCATGCAGTGGCTACTGGAGCGGGAGAAGGACCACGACCTGCAGCGCAAGTTAGAAACGAACCTGACCCTCCTCAGCCCCAAGGAGACGGAGAACAGCAGCAGCCAGAAGTCGGCCCACTCCGCCAGGTTGGACAGCATGGACAGCAGCAGCGTCACCGTGGACAGTGGGTTCAACTCCCCCAGGTAGGATATTAAGGAGGGCTTTGTTCTTTCTTCATTTGGGGTTTCTTTATCAGTTGTGTTCAAACAAAGGTGACAGAGATTTGCATGCTCCATTTAAAACACCCAGACAGAGGAAGAAAAGGGATCAGGTGAAATCACATGGTGTGCATGTGGCCCTCTGGTTGACCATTAGAAACCACTAGTTTAAATCATGGCTTGAAAACAGAAATTTCAATCGGTTCATTCCAAGAAGAATGAAGATTTTAATGTTTATGTTTTAGTGTTCCAGCCCCAACCACTAAACCGGTTTGGGGAAAAAAACTGAAAAACAACAACAACAAAGCGATTAATACATTCGTACATATACACCTGGGGGCTGCCCAATCCAACCAGTCTTACACTGTTGGTCACGGAGCAGCTCCACTGGAGCAGTTCATGCAGGCAATATGCTCAAAAACGATGTGTGTTTCCGACTCAGAATTTCCATAATGTATTTTGATTCGGCAGTTCAATTTGTTTTAAGGTCTACAGTGTCTCCTTAGTGAAGTCCTTATGTTAGGCGCCACACACACACACACACACACACACACACACACACACACACACACACACACACACACACACACACACACACACATGCACATGCACCGCTACCCAATAGCCCCGCCTCCTCCCACTCTCAGTGCCCTGCTCTCCTCTCCTCTTCTCCACAGAAAATAGTTTGCAGGTCTTGTCATTGTGTTGCTTGAATATGGCAAGTGCCTCTAGACCTGATTTGATTGAAAAAGACAACAGCAAGGGTGCTGTTTGGAAATGTTCTGCATTTTAGGTGAATGAACACTACCAATAATAAGCATCTTTGCTCTTCTTATTAGTAGCTTATGGTGTCACATTACTCCGCGCGACACACACACATGCACACACACACACACACACACACACACACACACACACACACACACACACACACACACACACACACACACACACACACACACACACACACACACACACACACACACTGTTGTAGGAGTGAGGTCTAATGGGCCGTTCACTCCAAGCACTAGAACTATATTATTTCAAAAATAATCCACAGTCCACAACTATTATAACAAAGACAATGGTGAACAATCTAGTTATCTTTATAGTTATAGTTAGTTATTGTTACTAGTGTGAACAGCCGTCAGGATAATTACGCTCTTTATACAGCACAAATTCAGCATACTGTACCATGTGCACCAATGCATCATTAACAAGAATAATATATATAAACATGTATCATCACATTTACGTTTCTTATACAATCTATATAATCTATATAATCTCATTTAGACGACCCTCCTTTGGGTCATTGTGAACCGTATACAACAATTCACAGTGCAAGCAAACAGAACATTGTGTCTCTAGTCTGTACTCTGTAGTAGTATCTCGAGACAGACTGTTGACTCAAGTCAATAAGTAAAAAAGAGGGGGCTGTTTGTCCTTTGTTTTGCCAATGTAGTCTGTAGTGTAGAGGCAGCCTGGCTGGCCTACAGTACATATTGTTTATTCAAACATGAAAAGAATGTCCTTTAGGATCTTTCTCGTTGATACAATGAAGGCACACTGAAAAGTGATGCAGTCCGAAAGACATAATTATGAGAGTTTGGGCAGAAATAGCCGGGGGAAATGTAATGGTAATGGAGACTACAAATTAACATTTCTGTTTTGAAAAACAACATATGTATGATCATGTGTCCATTTACATTGCTGCTCCTTGTAAAATATTGTTCATTTCTGGTTTTCGTTTCCATTACTAGGACCGGTTTGGCACCCTGGTTTAGATAAGAGTGAACGGTCACTATCGCATTGATATTTATCAGGATGATCCAGAAACATTGTAACTCCATTGCGATAACATATTTGAAACCACAGTTGCGTTTAGTGCATACTTTATGCTTGTCATATATTCAGTTCACACCAGCTACATTCATAATACATAGTCATAGTGACTTCTTGAAAATGTAATAAAACATCAAACAGGATGCCAAATTACGGACATTCCACATTCCAATGAAGATCCAGCATTTCTGGAGGATTCTCAGTTGACAAGACTGGACATCCGTTTTTGGGCATCTCACACTATGGGTCAGGAATTTAGGTCATCTGATGCACCTTGCAGCAGTGATTCAGGTTGTGATTCTTAAATCATCAACTGAAAAACCTTTGAAGACACTTAAAATGGTGGTAAATCTACACCTGTGTCCATTTTTAAAGTTTCATTGAATTTTATACTAATCCTTCAAATGAGTTCACATAAATTCCACACCAGTGAGATTGAAAAAAGAGTGCTCATTTTCCTCGAGTTCACCCCCGGTCGATAGAAATAAATGACGTCTCGGAGGTCCTGAGACTTGGTTCGCACCACTCCGCACGGCGACTCGCTCGCTTTACATCACTCGGCGGTCCCTCACGTGGCCTTCAGGCGGCGAGCCTCCGTCGGAGAGACCGAGACCAATCATACTGTGACATATACTGTATACTGAGTGAAGCATCTGCTGTCTGTCTGTGTTTGTCTGTCTGTCTGTCGGTCGTGCAGGACACGTGAAAGTCTGGCATCCAACACATCCAGCATAGTGGAGAGCAATAGACGGCAGAACCCGGCGCTGAGCCCGGGCCACATCGGTACCACCAGCATTGGACTGCCGTTCAGCTTCCGCGCCATCCCCGAGCCGCCCACGCCGCAGCCTGAAAAACTGCAGAAGTCCTCCAACTGCCTCGCCTCTATCACCAGTGTCTGACACAAACCACACACTGATGGGAGGAGGAGGGAGAGGGGCTGGGGGGGGGGGATAAAAAGATTGCAGTGATTAAAGGGGGAAAGCTGCGGGGGGGGGGGGGGGGGGGTGTCGGAAGCGTGCGGATGAGGAGTTACTCCTCAGGCCCCTCACTCTCTCCGACCTGTTCACATGACCTCCTCCGAACTAAATAGCAGAGAATCCGTTTATCTTGGACTGTTAACAAACAAACAAAAACAAAAAAAAGAAACAGGCATGGCTTCAAGAGACTGTTCTCCACAGCTTCAAGAACTTCACTGCAAAAAAATTAAATAAAAAAATAACAAGAAGAAAAACGACAAAACATCATGTTTTTTTTTCTTTTCTTTTTTTTTTTACTCCTTCTCTCTTCTCCCCCCCCCCCCCCCCCTCCTTTGTCCCCACCGCAAGACCCACACCCGTAGGTTTATGAAACCTACCTGACGTACTTTGATATTGGTGACCTTGGATTCAAGTTTGGGCTTAATATCAAGATTCCTGAATACTGGTATTGGAGAAAAAAGTAGTAGACTATAGGATTCAAGTTACATTTGGAGAGAAAAAAAAGTATCAAATCTTATGTTTTGTTTTTTATATTACTTAACAATACATGTCCAATTAAATGTTCTCCTTCCTGAAGACAGCGTCATCAGCTCTTCAGGATGAGTCGGTGTATCAGCACAATGTCCAGACAATAAACCAAGGGTGTTCCCGAGAACAAGAAGAAGACATGAAAAACATAAATCGCAGAGGAACAGATTTGTGTACCACGATGCAAATGATGTATGTATACTCCATACTTTTGATATCCTAATTATTATAACGGTGGTATTAAAGATGCTATGTGACCAAAAATGATCTTGTTGGATGAATGAGACCATGCCTCACCACACTTAAGAGCAACAGGAGACTAGTAGGCGGCTATACCAATGGTTACCCACATGGGGTACATTAATTAAAATGGTCGTTTCCTGGCTTTCCTCATTATTTTCTTTTAAAAGCGCGAAGACTGCTGCTCCACATATTTCTTTCTGCAAGACAGACAGAGAGGGAGATAGTATGTGTGTGTTGTTCTGCTTTGTTGTGATCTCCCAAAGTTCCTTCAACTGCCAACATTCATGTTGCCCCTGGTTGTATTGTTGGTTGGTTTGGTGGACTATTAGTAGGCTACTTGAAAACAACAACTACATCTATTCTACACCACATATGGACAGTGGTGATATATTATACTCAGTTGGTGACTAATTAACTATAAATATAATGGCAGTGTGTATGTGTAAGATGTAGGAGCAGTGTGCTGAGACAAAGTGAATAGTCCATAGAAACTCAGCATACGGATTGGGAACTGGTAAAAATCTGTTTAATATGCAACACAGATAAAAGTCAAGAAATGTTTCACTTAAAAGTAATAACGCTTTTATCCTCTTACATTAGCATGAACCGAATCTCAGCGTAAATCTTCACTAGGTCCCTGTACTGTCATGGTTTGAGTCTGAGAAGTTGGGGACATGGCGCACTCTTGTGGCTAATGGGTGGCATTGTTATGGCACAAAACAGATGGGCTAGTTGGAACAAAAGTTTAAATGTAGTTGAATTGAATGCTTCAATAGATTAACCATGACTTAAAAACCGGTAGGATGCTTTGGGGGAAAAGCAACATTTAGAGTAAACAGTAAAGCTCCATAATTTGTGATTTGCCACTTTACATTATGGCAGGTTAACCCAATATGTCACCTTAAGTCATCACATATTATTTCGCTGGGTATTATATACTCAGAGGGATCATAATGAAGTGACACTGAAACCAACACCTGTGTTGCGTGTGGCCATGACATCATCACTCACTCACTCACTCACTCACTCACTCATTCATTCAATTACTGTGCTGTGCCTAACACCCTGTGGGTACAAGCAGGTTTTTAAACAGCTGGTGGGTGGAAATGAAGCTCCACCCACACTGCAACTTGCAGCGTCGACCAGAAAACTGGAAACGCTTGCCCCCATGGCAAGTGGAAGCTGTGCGCAAGCTTCATTTTTCATCATCATCATTATCATTTATCATTTAACTCACGACCTTGATCACATGGTTTGGAGCACAGATTCATAAAAGTATACAATATATTACATGATATACATTGACATATCAGAAGGCTTTCCCTATTTGTACAGTGGAACTTTTCAGAAAAGCACCCAATTTATAGATTACTTTTTGTTTTTCAGATTTTAGTAATGCAATTAATTTAAACATAGAAGGGTGGGTAAAAAAATTAATTGGCAGGTATTTTTGCCTGGAATTCATAATGCTAGTATTCTTACATTCATCCACCAGCTGTCTAAAAACCAGGAAGAGACTCCTGCCACGAGCGGCTTTTGGCATCTTCGTGGCGCTACAGTGTGTGTGCACTGTGTCTCTCCTCTCTCATCAGACAGGCACACCTGCAGCTGGTTCCCCAATTATCACCTGTGGTAGCCCTACTGCTATAAAAGCCAGGCAGTTCAGCCCAGACACAGACCCACCAACATCCTCAAAACCCCACTGTGATGATTTTAGCCTTTTTTCTCTTCAGTTATTTAGTTTGTTATTTTAGTTTGTCCTCAGATGGCTGGTACTTTTTCGTTTAGCTTTTAGTTCAGATCCTGGTTTTGTTTTGTCAGTCAGATTAAGAGATGACAGCTACATCTATCAATGCTCTGACTGAAAAGTGTAAATTTCATTGAATTATCAAAACAATTTAATATGCAAAAAGTTGCAAACAATTCAGTGACATTTTTTACATTAGCCAGTGCAACTACTGAGGCAAAGCTTTGTGAAGAAAAATACTACCCTAGTGTTCATCCTCAGTTTAGTTTGATACCTTCCCTCAAACCCAAAGACTGTGATTGTCTTCAAAAGCAGGTTTAGAAAGCTGGCAGTGGTGTGATCATGAGCCATGGTGGTTTCACTATTTTGTACACCTTAAACCAGTTGAACCCCAGCATCCACATCAGCCAGAAATAGCAGATCTACAAGCCCACCTTCTCATTGATGTACTCTCAAGCGGGGCGTTGGTTTCTTATTTCTTATTATGTCAGTTTAATGTCAGCAGTGATGTGCACAGATAGACACTAGGGGGTGCTAGAGCACCTGCCCTTTTCCCTCTGGACAGCAATGTGCCCTTTTGAAAAAATAAATAATTATTATTATATACGAGTAAGACGCACGAATGCGGGAAGCGAACGCAGATCGTAAATTGCAATAACAATTAGAATAAATTACGAATTATTGTCACTCAGCTCCACTCAGCTCCACTCATCACAAATTTTGTGATGACAGCTATGGCCATTTCTTTGTGCAAAAATAATGCTTTAAATGGATTCAGAATCATAAAAAAAAACCTAGTTTGACCCGTCAAATGCAGCTATTAAAAGCATATAAACCCCTATAAAAATCTAAATGAAGCCAGTGCAGAATTAGAGCCTGTGTGATCACACCTCACTGACTATACCAGTGGTTCACAACCATAGTGTAAAATGAAAATTAGTGTAAAATGAAGACAAAGGGAGCCGTAAGGGTCCATTTAGTTTCATTTTACAATTATTTTTTCAAGAATTCAATTAAATTACATCTGTGTTAGGCCTATTTAATTCACAAGAAGTCTACACAATTAGAGCATGTAGAATAATTGTTATTTTGTTGTTATCTCTCCTATGGTATCACATCAATACAGCATGGAATTGTGGACAAAATCTTATCCAACGACAACAAAATATTCGTAGTTTTGCGTCTGAGAGGCTAAATCTCATCAAATGGTGGTCCGTGGATCAAATAAAAAATATAAAAATAATTGATATGAAAAAAGTTGGAAACCACTGGTTATACGAAGTAGGAACATACTGTAAGTAAGACTGTACACACACACACACACACACACACACACACAAAGTAAACCCACAGACACCTCAACGTGTTCATTTTAACCTGTGTGTAATTCTTTTTTTTTTTTTTAATGACCGACATACAGGAAGTCAATCATTTGGAGGTTGTTTGGACTACAGAGATGGAGGTTGATGTGAAAAAACTTAACTACATTTTTGGACAGGGAGGGTCACCTGGAGCATGGCACGACGTGGCACGTACAGCAATGAATTATTTCAGTTTGAAAAACAAGAGTTTAGCTCACACACATGATCTGACTGTTCTCCATTGACACACATGATCTGACTGTTCTCCATTGACACACATGATCTGACTGTTCTCCATTGACACACATGATCTGACTGTTCTCCATTGACACACATGATCTGACTGTTCTCCATTGACACACATGATCTGACTGTTCTCCATTGACACACATGATCTGACTGTTCTCCATTGACACACATGATCTGACTGTTGTTCTCCATTGACACACATGATCTGACTGTTCTCCATTGACACACATGATCTGACTGTTCTCCATTGACACACATGATCTGACTGTTCTCCATTGACACACATGATCTGACTGTTCTCCATTGACACACATGATCTGACTGTTCTCCATTGACACACATGATCTGACTGTTCTCCATTGACACACACATACATGGTGTATACGGTTGCATGTGACACGAATGAGGCCTGCTCTCAACAGTGTGAACACATGTATAAGAGTGTGTGTGTGTGTGTGTGTGTGTGTGTGTGTGTGTGTGTGTGTGTGTGTGTGTGTGTGTGTGTGCGTGCAAGCGTGTGTTACGTCAAATGTATATGTGCATGCATACATATAATTATGTTTCCGTGTGTGCATGCTGATTGCCTGTATTCATGTTTTTGTGTGTGCGATAGTGTGCCAAGATCTTAGTCTGGAGAGAGAGAGTGTGTGTGTGTGTGTGTGTGTGTGTGTGTGTGTGTGTGTGTGTGTGTATGTGTGTGTGTGCGCACGTAACACACAATCTACAGACACGTGTTTCTCACACAGGCTAGAGTTCTCACTTCTTTGTTTTCGCAATGAAATCATTCTAGTTCTTCAAACATGTTGACAGACGAGAACAACCCCCAGTATAACCAAAACAATCTACTTGAATTATGTGCAAGAGCATACATTTAGTTCTAAAGCCTAATTTATACTCCTTCCTTACTACGACGGTGTCATTTGCCACCAAGAACTGATATTCAACTTGTCAGCAAGCAGTACCATCGTGCGACGGAGTAGAAATTAAGCTTAAGGCAATATGACAGTTCCACCGGACTAGTGACAATATGACAGTTCCACCGGACTAGTGCTGTTTGTGCCATCTGCACGGCAAGTCTGCAGCTGGACACCTTCGCCTCTGATGTTCCCCATCCTCAGAAAGCTGTCAGTCACACAGTCTGTCAGTCACACAGTCTGTCAGTCACACAGTCCCGTAACCTTATTTATTTCTTCTTCTTTTTTTAGCACCAAGAAAATCTCTCCTCTTAGGGATATTGGGTTGTGAAAAGGAAAAAAAATCCCTTCCAATATCCATTAAAATGTCAAACATTTGGAACACGTCCAGCCGCTTGTCATGGTATATTATAGCACGACGGACCGTGTCCTTGTCCTGCGATGTGGATTTGGTGGATCTGTGGAGTGCAGAGCAAGGATCCCATGATGGAACGGACACACCCCGACCGTAGATGCAAGGCTTCACATCAACATGATCACAGGTTGCTGTTTGGAGTGTTCCATTTAATTTAATGTTTTTTGTTTGTTTCCCTCTCTTTGTGTTAATTCTTCACTCCTCCATGTATTGATGGTTGTCTGCGTAAAGCTTTAAGCAAAAGGGAGGGGGCAGGGAAGGGCTCAGCCTTACATTGCTCATGTTTTACTTTATACACACATACAGTAACCGCTCACATCACATTGTTCTTCCTTAGAATAAGGATAATAATAATAACATTAATAATAATTATAATATAACCAATTGCAGCCATTTGTGAGCTGGACAGTCCAGAACCATACCTCGGGCCTCAAAGGCAATACAAATGTCACTCACTATGTCATAAGCAGCTGTCTGGTCACAGTACAGGGTTCGAGGTCGAGCCTGACAACTCATTACATTGGCATAAGTCTCTATTCACTGCTCCCGGGTCAGTCTGAGAAGCAGTGCATTGTTTCACCTTTCAAAGCATCCACAGGCTGTGTATGTATATATGTGTATGATGTTTGCGTGCGTGCGTGCGTGCATGCGTGCGTGCGTGCGTACGTACGTGCGTGCGTGTGTGCATGTGTGCGTGTGTGTGTTTGTTTTCAGTAGGCTTCATCTCTGCATGTCGTTCCTCTTGTAATGCTGTCTCCTCATTCTGGTCCCTTATTGGCTAAGCTCTTGTTTAGAGTTCGTTTTACACACGGCCGCTTGTCGCAATGTTTGACGCCGGGCCGCAGCAGGTCACTTGTTCTCAGCAAAAGGTAATTGATTGAGGTTTGTAATCCAAAGCATCCACACATTCCTTTCCCTGTCTCCTGTTAAAGAGTGGAACAGCCACTCACTGGCACCAATGAAAAAGACCATTGTTCGCAGAGCAACGGATCCTCTCTGTTACGTCCGTGAGTCCCCTGGCTGGCTGACGTCCACAGTGTCCAGTCACGTCCTGATCAGACGTCCGTTTGTCCGTCTCTGGAGAAGGGAGCAGTTTAAGACCTTTCCATGTACTTATCGCCACGGCGGCGGCGGGCCAGGTCAAGGTGATGGTCGTGCCACGCTGCATGGAAGTCCAAGGAGTCACCGGGGGAGGGGGAGGTTGGGGGGGGGGGGGGGGGAGGGGGGGCTCGAGTGCATGAGGTCACTTCCTGGCGTGGAGGCTCTCCTGGAACTTGGTGCTGGTGTACCGGATGTGGAAACCCTTCTTGCTGATGGTGTCGTCGCTGTGGAAACGGATGAGCACGGCGTCACCCGGGGAGTAGATCTCCTCCCGCGGCTGGAAGACGATTGGGGTGGAGGGAAATGGGAACAGAGGGGGGGAAATTATTAGACATCTTGCAGCTCTGCTAACACCAAGTTGAAAACTCTAAAACTCTATCGTCCCTGAAAGAGGTATTCCTGGTATCAAGTAAAGCCTAATTTACACTTCGGCGGTACGGCGTTTTTTGCGAAATTAGCCGATTTACAAGCTCACAAAGCGCCATGGACTTGCTTTGTGAACTTTAATGAAGTGTAACTTTAATGAAACAAACACAGAGAGAAAGGGGGAACAGCTTCACTTTTGCATTTGTTCATTTAGAGGTACACATCTAAGATATGCTCACACACTGATTATCTGCTCGGTACAAGAGTATAATTATATTTATTGAAGGCAACGTTTTGAAGAAGGTCCGTATATAGGAAACTTCAATAAATATATACTCTTGTACCGAGCAGATAATCAGTGTGCGGGTGTATCTTTCTTTTTTGTCTTTGATGTGCACTTGCCGACGCACCTGTTCCTACGCCTTAACTCTGGGGGTGCGAAAGCTTTTAGAGGTAGACGGTGTGCGGGTGTTTGTGCACGTTATGTGAAAGCTGTCTGGGTCTGATCCTACAGGACAGCAGTGTGTGTATCCATGGAGTATTGGCTCAGGTTCAATATTTATGTATCTTCTTTTAAATCCTTTTTTAATTTTAATTTCAGTTTTATTTTATTTTATAATTTTCTTCTTCAGTGCTATATAAATACATGTATTATGATTAGTACTTTTATAGGTGAGTGTTTTAACAACCTCAATATTGCTAAGTACAGGTATTAAATTTAAAGAGAATTCCAGACTACCTGTTTTCTTACCGTAATCTGATGTTATTATATCATAGAACGAGTGGTACAGGTGAAGATTTTCATAACTCCTACTACAGCGAGTTATGCAACATTATGAGTAAAACAAAAAACTTTATTTTCGAGCGATCAAAATAACCTATTTACCACAAAACCCCACCGTGCACACTCAGAGCTACGGTGGGCTCGGGATGGATGAAGTTCAGATATTTTTCACCTGTATCCCGCATACTAGGATATAATACCATCAAATTAAGGTAAAAATCCAGCTAATCCGGAATTCTCCTTTAAAATGAACACTTTTTTGGGCCTACATTTTGTTTTGAATTATTATTAATTCAAAATTCAAAAGATTTTCAAAAAACATTCCCCCCAAAAAGTAGGCCTACACATTTTCATGACTTAAACTAATTAAAAATAATAATAATAATCAGCCACTGCTGTAGATAGTCTCTTATATCTATCTATCTAAATCTTGAGGTATACACATGACACGTGGCCGGTGCATGGCCTCGGTTGCAGCCTCACCCCGGAGCCGCAGAATCGGCCCAGGCGATGTGCGTTGGGCTCGTAGCCGTCGTACAGTTCGATGTAGTCGTAGCCACAGTCGGCCTCCTCCTCCACCTCGAAGGTGGTGAAGATGAGCTCGATGCCGTAGCCCTGCTCGGCCGTCACCAGCCACTCGCAGTCCGTGTGGCCCGGGTAGTTGTTGTCCCCAAACTGGGAGTGAGAGTACAGGTTCTTCTGGCGCGCCTCCGCCTTCAGCCGACCTCCGCACTCTGCCGAGAGAGGAGGCGAGAGGGGAGGAGACAAGAGGGGGGGAACAGAAGGGTTGAGAGCCTCTCTGCCGTCTCGACGTTCTCGAACCGTTTTCTCGGGCTGATGATGTCTCCTCGGTATTGGATCTGATCCTCCTGCACCTCAGCGACTTTGACCAGAGAACTATAGATTTGCACCGTGCACCATTTCATGTTGGTTGCCTCTACGGTAGCCGAACGGCCGAATGTGAAATTTGTTCTGCGGGTGCACCTTCGATTATGCTTTTTTTGGTTGCTATTATGCTATTTTGAAAGCGGATGCATTGCCAATTATTAGGCCTACTTTTATTTTGAAGGAAGATGCACCACCATTTTTGTGTTTTTGTTGTTTTGAAGGCAGATACACCCAGCTCCTCTGGTTATCCAGTGTCATCAAATTTTGATTGTACTGACCCTGACCACAATGTAAATGTCCACCATTAGAGGGTGCTAGTGCTCTGAACAAAGTAGAGACTAACATGCACCTTAAAACTGAGAATACCTTGCCTTGCCTTTACTTATGTTACTTTACTTTAGCACAGCTCTTCAAAAGCAAGTTTAAATCTTAATTCAATCATTCATTCACTCACTGTTCCTACTCCTACTATCAATCCATCCTTTCTGTCATCCATACCGGTGGAGTGTGTGGCCTGAAATCCTTTCCTCTGCACGGATGCGTCGGAGATGAAGCGAAGGTACATCTTGTTGCCCGTGGAGACCAGCGGCTCGGGAATCTTACTGCCGCACAGACGACTCAAGATGGCCGCCGTGTCACTGTCCCCGTCGAAGGCCTCCAAGTGGTCGTACGCACACTCCTGGTGCTGTTCAATCTCAAATTCATTAAAGGTCTGGAGGATTGGGGGAGAGAGGCACAAAGGTAGAGATGTCTTAGTAAAACACTGTTGGGATTTGTACAGCAGCTTTGGTTCATTATTACAGGGCTGCCAAGTAACTTTTCAGAAAACCTTGGAGTGAGATTTCATTGTACGACCGTGGTGTTACCGTGGTTCAATGACTACAACCTCTGCATTTTCACCAAGGTGAAATTGATGGAGTGAGTGATTGAGTGAGTGAGTGAGGGATGGAGGGCCTATAGAGCACCGAAGTCTGACGTCACTTTTAGTAGAGGGCGCCAATACACAGGTTCATGTATTTTTATTTGCATTAATCCCCATAGGGCGATTTTAGGTCGCTTCATTATAAGAACTGTGTTTGAAAAATAAACCGACCACCCCGGCCTTTCTGTCAGGGGAGTGGCTGTGCGTCGTTAATGATGTCCATTCATATTTGATATAGCCAGTTTCTGGAGAAAATGGAATTATGTGGCCGCAAAAGCCTTGAAAATATACATATGAAGGCAATGTAAAATTAAACGTAATTAACATACAGTTTCTGTTGTGCGACGGGCAGATGCAGCAACCCCGCCTACTCGGAAATGTAGACTCTGGGTTGTTTGACTCGTTTATAACGCTTATTTTGTTACTCTTTGGGTATATTTGTACATTTCCACCTTCGATGGTTCATATCCATATGAGTGAAAAGGCCGGGGTGATCGGTTTATTTTTCAAACACAGTTCTTATATGAGGCGATCTAAAATCCCCCTGTGGAGATTTCAATGCAAATAAAAAGTACATGAACCTGGGGACTGACGCCCTCTACTGACAGTGACGTCAGGACTTCGGCGCTCTATAACATTCAGGTATAGGCCGGTCTAATACGTGAGGGGGCTTTTCCTACCCAATATACCACACAATTGGCAACACCTCCTTCTGTGCCTCTAGTCATGTGTCACATAATCATTGCAGGACAGCACTGCCCGGCTTTGCTCCGTGGTGAGAAATATTGCTCTGTGTTGTGAGAAGGATTTTCCATGTAGTACCATGGTAATTTGAATACATTTAAATGAGCCTATACAGACCGAGCTTTGAAGCCCGGAGCCATACTGTGATAACAACAGAACTTAACACTTTGGCTGTGTATTCCCCCATCCCCGTCTGGGAGAGCAACAGTCCTCATCCTGTCCTCATCCTGCGCCCCCCCCCCCCTTTTTCACCTCACACCTCCCACCATCTGTAAACAAGACCCATTCTGCTCCACCTTATGGGTGGGATCTATCTACTGTATATAAAGTGTACCTCTGTGATTGAATTGTCATGCTTGCTGGGAGAGACCGGCCTGTGAGCCAGGAAGGAGCATCCGTGTATGCTGGAGTGCACGTTAATAAAGAAAGATCTACAAAGGGAACTTGGTCTCACGCGTTTAGTGTCAGAAATCCTGCCATATCAGTTGGCATTGCCTTGGGGGGGTATTCATTTACAATTCTGGGCCTATCCGGTTGCAATTCGAACGGGGATGAGTCGGCTCTATAGCGAACTTGAGCCACGAGAGACAACACCGAGCACGCTAAAGCTCGCAAGTTGCCATGTCGAACGTTGCCACTCCATCGTGGTCTAAAACTATACTTTATCGGCCAAAAAAACCAGGGGGGGTCAGTTGATCTGAACCCCCTGTCAAAGAGCCAGCGCTCGCCGAGCAGTCTGCCGTCACCCAGGCGGATGCGTGCAGGCTTCTGGCCCTCAGGGCGTCTTTGGTATTAACTACTTATGAACTTAGTTTGAGAAAGTTGACAATGTCTCATAATTGTGTAACATGATATTCAATATTGGGGCTATATTCATATAAATGACCGACCAACCGACCGACCCACTGACTCACTGACTATCTGACTGACTGACTGATTGACTGACGATCTGACTGACTGACTGACTGACTGACTGACTGACTGACTGACTGACTGACGATCTGACTGACTGACTGACTGACTGACTGACTGACTAACTGACTGACTGACTGACTGACTGACTGACTGACTGACGATCTGACTGACTGACTGACTGACTGACTGACTGACTATCTGACTGACTGACTGACGATCTGACTGACTGACTGACTGACTGACTGACTGACTGACTGACTGGCTGCGGGCCAGTTGAGGAGGCAGCTACAGGAGACAGCCTTGTTCCATCGTGGAAATCAGATGACTTCCAGATGTCTGTCTCGCATGGATGTCTGCATTACTGCCTTACCCAGAGACACCAGAGTGTGTGTGTGTGTGTGTGTGTGTGTGTGTGTGTGTGTGTGTGTGTGTGTTAAATGCATCTCTCTCACTTAGTGTGTGTATATAATTTACTCACACTGGCGTGCGTGCGTGAGAGAGAGAGAGAGAGAGTGAGAGAGAGAGTATCTGAATCTGTTTACGACTCCAAGGAGAAAAAAGTGAGAGGGAGTTTGGGAGAGAGATGGTAGTGATAATAGAATGACCTTCACATTCCAGTTATTAAATATGTCCCACGGTGAATCCCCCCCCCCCACTACCACCACCACCCACACACACGCACACACACACGCACACGCACACGCACACACACACACACACACACACACACACACACACACACACACACACACACACACACACACACACACACACACACACACACACACGCCATCACATATAGATGGCGAGACAGAGAAATGTACAATGTATTGTAATGTACGATATGAACTGTGTTTTGCAAAGTGCAAAAGAGAGGCATACTGTTACACCCAACATCTAACAACACGCACGTATGCACGCAGGCACGCACAGTCACACACACATCACAACTCGTGCAATGACAAAAACACAGAGAAGTTGTTTTACAAGTCTATGATGTCATGTCTGTTCTCTAACATAAGAGTTCATCACAAACACACGCGTGCACGCCACGCGCACGCATGCACGACAGCACACACGCACGACAGCACACACGCACGACAGCACACACGCATGCACACCCCCACCCCCCCCCCCCCCCCCCACACACACACACACACACAAACATACAATGCGGAATGGTTGCCATGTGGCTGGAGAGCGTGAGTGAGGCGAGAGCGTGTTTTCCTCCTGAACTCAATTCTCACTGTGGTTTTTACTCATGTTCATTTTGTACAAAGACCTCCCTCACTGAACAAAGACACAAATGTTTTGAATTGGAAGTTTTTGCATAATTTTATAATCCCAAATTTAAAGGACAACTTTAGTTTTTTTTCAACCAAGGTTCATGTTTTAGAGAAAGTAAAATATATATTTTTTTTATTATTATTTTTTTCCTTTTTGCTTTCTTTAATTTTTGCGATTTTCGTGCAAGTGTCTATATGTACTTTTTTGTACAAATGTTTATGATGATTCATTTTTTTTATTATTTACTATAGTCCTATACTAGACCACAGGAAATTACATCTGGCCACAAAAGATCACGGGATGTATTGAATGTGAAGACGGAGGTACAGGGGGCTCATACTGTGTCATAGGCTCAATCGTCAGTTTGTCTCCTCCTTTACATTCAAATCCCGTGATCTTTTGTGGCCAGATGTAATTTCCTGGGGTCTAATAGGACTATTTTACTATGTAACATATTTAGCCACTTGCTCGAATGCCCCCACCACCTGTCAAAAGATCATGAAAATCGCTAAAACTAAAGAAAGCATTAAAAATCTTTTACTTTCTCTAATAACGACCTAAAACATGAACCTTGAAATAATAAAAAATCTGAATTCCTCATTTGCGAGGTGGGAAAAAACCCACCAGAATCTGGTGCAGAATGGATGTTTCAAACGGGGCGGCTTCACCAACGCTGCCTTCAGGACCGTTCTGCTGACCATGACTAACAATTAACTAACGAGAGAGGAAGTTGAGCCAACGTTTTCTGCTGATGACGTCAACAAGATCAAAACATACTGTAACGTCCATAACAAAGACGTGTTTGAGAGAGCCATGACTGAATAATGAATGGACGCAAGCATGCAAGTAAAGCACACGTGCAGAGACATACCCATGCTCGCACACACACACACACGCACGCACGCACACACACACACACACACACACACACACACACACACACACACACACACACACACACACACACACACATACACACACACTACAGATGGTCACAGCCGAAGGCCTCTTTCTAACGCATGAGCACACGCTTCCAGTTAACCCTAATGTGCAAACATGCACACTCTCCCCTTGACACATTTGGGGCTTTTTAAGTGAAGAGGAAAGATAGATTACAGAACAAGAATGCTTGTGTACGTGTGTGTGTGTGTGTGTGTGTGTGTGTGTGTGTGTGTGTGTGTGTGTGTGTGTGTGTGTGTGTGTGTGTGTGTGTGTGTGTGTGTGCGTGCGTGCGTGCGTGCGTGCGTGCGTGCGTGCGTGCGTGCGTGCGTGCGTGCGTGCGTGCGTGCGTGCGTGCGTGCGTGCGTGCGTGCGTGCGTGCGTGCGTGCGTGCGTGCGTGTTTGTTGAATGTGTCTGAATGCGGAATGACCTGGAGGCATAACATACAATCTGATCCTAGCAAAAAACAATAAGTTGCAAAGACAGTAAACAACAGTAAGACAAAAGAGACTGAGAGGAGCCTATAAGTGCCTTTGTCTCAAGTGCTCCTTGACTGTAGCTATTACAATAAAACAGTCTCCCTCCTCCAGATTTCTCCAGCCAGCACATGGATTCAACCCAGCATCCTTACAGTCACAAGTCAGCCTCTCTAAACGTGGACTAAAACGTAAAATACAAAGTGTTTAAAGTAGTTTAAATGTGGCCTGAAAGAGATCTATACTTTTCTGGGCATAGATGGGCGGGTCAATCTATCGCTGGAAATGAACATAGGGCTCCATCTTGCGCCACCCTTATCCCTTATCCCTAAACTTATTTGCCATCTTTTTGAAAATAATTTTAAAATAGTTCAACTAGCCGATCTACATCTACACGTTCCCTATTGGTTCAAGCTTGAAGGAAGAGTTGTGTGTGTGTGTGTGTGTGTGTGTGTGTGTGTGTGTGTGTGTGTGTGAGAGAGAGAGAGAGAGAGAGAGAGATTAGACACAGGTGCAGGGCATGATCTAATCAAGGACAGATAGAAAAAGAGAGAGAGAGAGAGAGAGAGAGAGAGAGAGAGAGAGACAGACACATTTACAGGGGTTTTCTCCCAAGCTGCAGTCTCCGAGGCTAGTTTAAATTAAAGGCCAATACATGCTCCTTCCAGTTGGGACAGGCTTGAACAGGTCCATTTGGTTCTATTTGCGTGTACAAATTGTGAGGTGTGTGATGGTGGTATACTTACGATCTTGACTCTGTGTCCCGGTGTGGCTGTGATGTCCCAGGTACACTCTTTACGGCTGGGGTACTTGTCTGGCCAGTTGGGGCTGCTTACGGTCCCAGTCGGACTGTGGATCTTATGCTCGCACTCAGCTACACACACACACACACACATACACACACGTGCACGCACAAACACATGAACGCAAACATATATACACATGCAAGCACAAGAACGCACGCACACACACACACACACACACACACACACACACACACACACACACACACACACACACACACACACACACACACACACACACACACACACACACACACACACACACACACACATACGCACATACATTCATACACATACATACACATATTTTAAACCCCACCCATTTTAACCAAATACATACATACATGAACACACAAGATAACACACGGGTCGCACGCACACACACATACACACGCACGCACGCACACACACACACACACACACACACACACACACACACACACACACACACACCACACACAACACACACACACACACACACACACACACACACACACACACACACACACACACACACACACACACACACACACACACACACAAAGAGAAAAGACAGGAAGTTAGAGTCGCGCCTGCAGAGGAAAAGGTAAGAGGAAATGGAAAGGCAACAGGAAGGAGAGGAATGAAGGAAAGAAGTGATAGAGATAAAGAGAGAGAGATATAGACAGACAGATAGAGAGAGAGAGAGAGAGAGAGAGAGAGAGAAAAGAAACAGCCTCCTTACAATGATTTTTGTGACACATTTACAACAGAAGTGTTGTAGCTGACTGTAGGTGCGCGCACACGCGCGCACACACACACACACACACACACACACACACACACACACACACACACACACCCTCTCTCTCTCTCTCTCTCTAACCAGTTCATTACAATGTTATTTGTTATTATATTTTTGATATTGTGTTAAGACCTCCAAATTACTTTTTGTATAGTAATTATTTTGCAGTTAATAACAGATTAAGTTAGGCTTTGAAATTAAGTGTGTGTGTGTGTGTGTGTGTGTGTGTGTGTGTGTGTGTGTGTGTGTGTGTGCGCGTGTGTGTGTGTGTGTGTGTGTGTGTGTGTGTGTGTGTGTGTGTGTGTGTGTGTGTGTGTGTGTGTGTGTGTGTGCGCGTGTGTGTGTGTGTGTGTGTGTGTGTGTGTGTGTGTGTGTGATATATAGTATTCTTGGTCCGTGTATTTTTCAGCCATTTGAATTTGATGAATGAATTCAATTCGGAAAACGGTCCGTTTTCTAAATACTATTTAGAAATGGTTAAATTAAACACAGGTGCCAGGGGGGCCCCGGGTGTGAGGGGGGCCCCGGGGGTGCCAGGAGGACCGAGGGGGGCCCCTGGGGTGCCAGGAGGACCCAGGGGGGCCCCGGGGGTCCCTGCCGCCGCCCGGAGCTACTAAGCAGAGGGGGACGAGGGGAGTGCGGTCGTTGCTCTCCCATTCTTCTGCCGTTTCTTTTCCCGGCGTGGGATGGAGCGTTGGAACCGGATGGGTCCCTGGGGTAAAAAAAACACCCATGACATGGACCATCGAGTGTCAAGGAGAGAGGCCTCTCTTTCGAGTGGCGCCGCAACGCAGCCTCTCGTCGCCTGGAAGTGTATACACCCAGGGCCATTTCTAAGTTTTATAATACCCATTTCTAAATAGTATTTAGAAAACGAACCGTTCTTGCCCACTCTGAAGCAATGTACATATTTACTGCACATTTATATGGACAACAAAACAAACCCACAGAGGAACTGTGTGTCTTAGGATAAAGTTGTGGTGTGTGCATGCGTGAGTGTGTACGCATGTGCATGAGTGCATGCGTGTGGTGGGAGGCATGCGCGGGACACAAATACATTCCCAAGTGTGTGTTTTTATTCACAGTTTGACAGACCGATCCATAGTCACAATACTGAGAAAGTTTGAACATTTCACATTGTTGGTCTTTTGAAAACATGTAAACGTATGAAAAAACAATCACAAAAGGGACAGACACATAATCAACAAACTCCTCTGTGAGGTAAATGTATCTTACAGACAATATGGCCAGTACAAAGAGCAGAGTTCACACAATTCCTATTGTCATCTGAGCCCATGTACACACAATCACATACTCTTAAGGGCCATTCACACTGAGCACTATAACTATAAAAAATATAGTTCTATAAAGTCACGTGAAGTTCACAAGACTGTAAAAGAAATACAATGGTGAACGATAGCCTATAGTTATCATTATAGTGTGTGAATGGTGCTTTAACGTGTACTCCCTCAACTCACTGAGATTGCTGTAGATTTCACAGCAATCTTCACAGAGTGTCAACTTGACTGTCTATAGAAAACAGAAGCAAACATGTTTTCGCATGCATGTTATTATGTGTTTTATAGTAGTTTTACAATGGTACATTCAACAGTGGACATCTTTACCAAACTCCTCAACAAAGTAATGTCTCTTCTCTCTCTCTCTCTCTCTCTCTCTCTCTCTCTCTCTCTCTCTCTCTCTCTCTCTCTCTCTCTCTGATGTAGCGCCACGATTTCTGCCCCTGCTTTTGAGTGCTCTCTCACTGATATATGACCATAACATCAAAACAGTGTGCCTCAGCGCATGTCATGCTCTCCAAATACACAACCCATATGGCTGATTCTCTCACACGCATGTACACACATCCATGCCCACACACACCCATGCAGAGAGAGAGAGGCAGGCTGGATGATGGGAATAGAGAGCGTGTTGGACCGTGGGAGGTTAGTGGGTCAGCCTGCGCTGATAGACACATTACACACAGGAAGACAGGGCTACACGCACCGCTTTCAAGCCAGCAGATGTTTGAAATTGGAGTCACTTTATGGGCAACGGAGGGGGACTGTGTAGTGTGTGTGTGTGTATGTGTGTGTGTGTGTGTGTGTGTGTGTGTTTGTGTAAATTACATGTGTTTCAAAAGTTCAACTTCAAAGTGTGGTGCATAATATCTCAATCTGACAGTTGCGTAAGTGCGTGTGATGTTTGTGATGTGTGTGTATGTGTGTGTGCGTGCGTGCGTGCACGTGTGTGCATGTGCAAGTGCGTGTGCGTGTGCATGTGCATGTGTATGTGTGTGTGTGTGTGTGTGTGTGTGTGTGTGTGTGTGTGTGTGTGTGTGTGTGTGTGTGTGTGTGTGTATGTGTATGTGTATGTGTATGTGTATGTGTATGTGTATGTGTATGTGTATGTGCGCGGGCATGCATGCATGCATGCACTCCTGTCCTGTTCATGCCAGTTGTCTGTGTGCCAGCAATGTGTGTTCATTCTCAGTAACGGCTTGCCTGCATATTAGTGAAATGTGCCAAAGCTTTCTAACGTGTGGCTCTATACAACTTCCTATAGCGTGTCAACTGGAAACAATCTTTCATTATTAAGAAATCTCATCATGTTTTTAATTCAGAGGAAGTGATTATTTTTATAGTCTTTCACAGACTTATTCCTCTCTCCCTCTCTGTCTACATATGTCTTTATCCCTCTCTCTCCCTCTGTCTACCTATGTGTCTCTCTCTCTCTCTCTCTCTCTCTCTCTCTCTCTCTCTCTCTCTCTCCCCCTCTGTCTACCTCTGTCTACCTGTCTCTCTCCCCCTATCTCTCCCTCTGTCTACCTATGTCTCTCTCTCTCTCCCCCCTCTGTCTACCTATGTCTCTCTCTCTCTCTATCTCTCTCTCTCTCTCTCTCTCTCTCTCTCTCTCTCTCTCTCTCTCTCTCTCTCTCTTCAACTGTCCCTATATAGAGAGCGTGAGTCTGCTGTCCTGCGGTCCCTGGTTCACAGAGTACAGACCATATTGTGAGTGGTGGGCAGCGTCTTCGTGCACGGGTCCGTGCCTGTGCGTGTGCATCAGCCCGTGGCTGTGTGCGCCCGGCGCGTGCCTGTGCCGGTGCACGTGCGACACATGCAAGTGATGGGACCCACCTTCCTTGCAGTCGTGCTTGTTCTCGTGCAGCACGAAGCCGTGCCGACACTGGCACACGTACGAGCCCACGGTGTTGATACACTCATGCTGGCAGCCCCCGTTGTCCTTACTGCATTCATCCTTATCTGAGAGAGAGAGAGACAGAGAGAGACAGAGGGGGAAAGAGAGAGAGGGAGGGGTATAGTCCAAATGTCAGGCTGTGATGTTCAAAAAAGTTCCAAAAGTGAAGGTAGAAAGTGGTCACTCTTCACCCTCCTCTGGATGGAGGGGTCCATTTTACACCCCAGAGAGTTAAATGAGAACTCTTATCTATCACACTAACATCTTTACCATATACACGTTACGCCCCATTACCCTTCACAAAGCAGGATTAGAGTGACAGAGTAAACGAGGGCAAATGGTATGACTGTTCCCATACTTCAGGGAGAATGGCAGACTGAAAAAAACGGGTTAGTTGAGGCAGCGGCGAAAACCGGAAAAGCTGTCTGTCTGTCAGTCAGTCAGTCAGTCAGTCAGTCAGTCAGTCAGTCAGTCAGTCAGTCCGTCACGCCTGTGACACGCTCCATGACAGTCTGTCATGCCTCGTGACACACTCCATATATGTCCGTCTCCATATATGAAGATCACAACACTGACTTCATCAAACCCTGGATAGCCATACATGGAGAAGACTGGATCATCACCTAGATCTGCATATATGGAGCCGGCCAGCAACTCTACATCTAACCTCAAGCTGACCTGTTCTGACATTCCATATCCATATTCCAGTCCTTCCTCTTCGGGTCAGCCCCAAAGTTATTAGTGCATCAGTAGTCCTGATGAATACAAAAAAAATGTAATCACATTTTAATTGAATCGAAAGATTCAAGTGTTAATCACAATCATAAGTGTGAAAATGAATCGATTCGTCACATAAATTATTCATCACATTATGATTATGACAACCCTACTTAGCGGATTAGTAACAGGCTAAGTTAATGGATAAGAGTTGAGTTAAAAGGCATTTGGAGGAGACTGTGACAGCTGTTGGCTGTTTTGATTATGTTTGATTAATGATTATTTAATATATATAGAGCTGATGCTATCATATCTCTATATATTTATTAGTATGCTTGTTTAGCAGGTACTAGGTTATAGGAGGAGCGCCTATTATATGGTACTGGTTGTTGCTTCTGTCCCCTGCAGGTGCTGAGCATTGTTGTCCCTAATGTGTTGCCGTCCTGAGGAGGGCCTGGCTTGGAGCCTGATCAGCCCTCGGATTGGTCCTGTGGCAGCTCAGGCCTTGCTTCCTGGACTATAAAGCTCACTCTCTGTCTGGACTTCGGGGTGGGAACACTGCTGCGTATGGTGTGGGAGCACTCCAGCGTGTGGCCTTCCCTCCAGCCGACTGCTTTTGTGTTTCGTGTCAGGTTTAGTTGTAGTTCCATTTGTCTGTGTGTTAGGTTGTGTCGTTTGTTCATCCATCATGTAAGTCATTCTATCATTCTGGGCTCACAGAGCCATTCTGTTTATCATTCTGTCATGCACTAAGCCACTTTGTTCTTTATTCTGCTTGGAGTATTAAACCAAATACTCTTTTATGAGCCGTGTTGTTCTTTCATACATGTTACGGGCAGTAAACCCCTAGACTTGAACCGTTTCGTAACATAATTGGTTGCTCGTCCGGTCTCTTGATTATTTTTTTTTCAAGAGTGAACCCAAAGTTAATAATTGGTGGCATGTCTGGTCTTTTGGTTGGTACTATGTTAAGTGCATATTGTTAAGTGGCTGTTTGTCAGTTTTCCAAAAGAAAGTTGAGCTTGTACTGTGTTCATTTGGTCTCTCTTTCTTGTTTGGTTGTTGCTAAAACTGAGCCCATACTCCTATATGGTGTCTCTTTTTTAGTAATATTCGTTTGGTGAACCTGTATTTGTTAAAAGAAAGTAACCTGGTGTTTTTTCTTTTTCTCTGTCCTGTTTGTGATCGGCTGGAGTTGCTGTGGTAGGTATGTGGCTCGTATTTTGTGCACCTTTAAGTTTGGTTAGTTTAGGTGAATTGGAAAAACTAAAAACTGTTAGACTACCAAATCTCTTAATTAGAATCTCTGTAGTGGGGCTGCTAAGAGTTAAGAGTGGTGGCAGAGCTGTTGGTTCTAGCCTACGTGGCAAATGTGGCGTTCTATGGAAAGCGGGCCAGTACAGATCTGGTTCTGGAGGGTCGGGTCCCCGGAGCCGTGCTGGCCTACCGAGAGTGACTGGGGGGGGCCCAGTCACCACCCTGGGGGCTTGGGAGCATCCATCGTCTCCGGGAGGTGGAACTCAAGGTGACTCTGCTATGACAGCGGGAGAAACTTGGGTGACACCACCTGTCTGACGGGGTGCCTCCTATCGGCATAACCACCGCTCCCCCAGTCTGAAGATGCAGCCACGGGAGAGAAATGCCGGTCTGGAGCGCGGTGCTCCTGCTCTAAGCCCACCACTCAAGTGCCTCGGTCCCATATGCTGCAGAGAAGGTGAGAGTGAAATTCTGTTTTTCAGCGTTTATGTTGAATGTGTTGCTGCCACGGGAAGATTGGCTTAACCTGTGAGGAGCTTGTTATACTAAATGGTGCAGGAAATCGAGTCATATAGCTGCTTTTGCCCTCCGTTCAGTTGTGCTGGTATCGCACTAATTTTGATATGATGCAGTGGTGCTGTGATGGCACCGTTCGTATTTCTGTAATCCATAACCTTATACAGATGAGGGTGGACAAGAAATGTAGTGAAATGTTTTGTTTGGCCGTGTTGTGGTGTGTGCAAACTCCGGAGGCTGGCACCCATGGCAGCAGTCAAACCTCGTATCGTTTCTTTTGTTTCGTTCAAGTTGTCCTATGTTGGACTTGGGTACATTTAGTGGTTGTGCATTCAACCGTAGAGGTTATTTAAACAAAGTGGGTTTTTATACCTCGTTCTGGGGTCATGTCGTTGGTGGTAAATTACCTAAACCATTGTGGTCTGTTAGTGTGTAATTCAAACTGATTCTGAAAGTGTGACAGGTTATTTTATAACCTTACGTACCAAATGTTGAATGTAGTTTGGGTATTCGTTTTGTTAGTTGGCAAGGCATTTACCACACAACAAAATGTGGTTTTTATATATGGTGTTTTAAACTGTTCAGGTACTACTCGTTTCTTGTCACTGCTATTTTGCTATGGACAGGCCGCGTTTTTGCGTCTATTTTTGCCATGATGTTGTAGAAGCTTCAGAGGCTTCTTTAAATTTTATTTGTAGCATTTTTCTATGCGCGTCCGCGACGCTGTTTTTTTTTAGAAATAGTCGGATTTTTGCGAGCAGAAACCAATTTCGTTTTTGCATACCGGTGGTTACACTTTTTCGTGGATTCCTAAATTGTGAAGGGGTTTGGTGAGCCATTACCCTGACGTACTAAAGTGGAATTCAGGCATGTGTTTTATTGCCACGGTTTTTTCGATAGCACTTGACACTTTACACTTTTTGGAGTAAAGGCTTGTGTTTTGTGTCTGCTAGTGCTTGAACAGGTTGAACTTTTGTTCAGTATGTATTGTCGAGAAAGCGTCGAGGCGTACAAGTTAAGTGATTGTGGATCCAATCAAATTTAGTGATCATGTAATCGAGCAGATTCATCCTTGGATATCTTTTTTTTTTTCGCACTAAAAAGGTTGAGATTGTGAAGGGTGGTGCTCTGAATGTACTGTGATTGATCTGTCATGTGGTTTTGCTTGAACCATATTGGTCTGTGTAGTGATTTAACTAGTTCTAACGTGAGACGGGTTATTTGGCATAACCCTACATACCGATCTGAACCAGTTTGATTTTGGGCATATGAAAGTTAATTCTAAAATGAGAAGGGTTACGTGGTAACCTGACGTACCAAAGTGAATTTGTTTATGTGTTCTGTCTTTGTTTTTTTTCTGTAATGGGTCAAGGTTTTGTTACACTGAAGGTCTGGTCTAGAGAAGACTTTCACAGGGTGTAGTTTCTCTCTTAGGGTGGAGGGTGTGACAGCTGTTGGCTGTTTTGATTATGTTTGATTAATGATTATTTAATATATATAGAGCTGATGCTATCATAACTCTATATATTTATTAGTATGCTTGTTTAGCAGGTACTAGGTTATAGGAGGAGCGCCTATTATATGGTACTGGTTGTT
This sequence comes from Protomyctophum bolini, assembly GCF_963924005.1. Classification (NCBI taxonomy): domain Eukaryota; kingdom Metazoa; phylum Chordata; class Actinopteri; order Myctophiformes; family Myctophidae; genus Protomyctophum; species Protomyctophum bolini. Next base: position 34,021,457 of record NC_137864.1, read on the forward strand.
GCTTCTGTCCCCTGCAGGTGCTGAGCATTGTTGTCCCTAATGTGTTGCCGTCCTGAGGAGGGCCTGGCTTGGAGCCTGATCAGCCCTCGGATTGGTCCTGTGGCAGCTCAGGCCTTGCTTCCTGGACTATAAAGCTCACTCTCTGTCTGGACTTCGGGGTGGGAACACTGCTGCGTATGGTGTGGGAGCACTCCAGCGTGTGGCCTTCCCTCCAGCCGACTGCTTTTGTGTTTCGTGTCAGGTTTAGTTGTAGTTCCATTTGTCTGTGTGTTAGGTTGTGTCGTTTGTTCATCCATCATGTAAGTCATTCTATCATTCTGGGCTCACAGAGCCATTCTGTTTATCATTCTGTCCGCCATTTTGTCATGCACTAAGCCACTTTGTTCTTTATTCTGCTTGGAGTATTAAACCAAATACTCTTTTATGAGCCGTGTTGTTCTTTCATACATGTTACGGGCAGTAAACCCCTAGACTTGAACCGTTTCGTAACATAATCTGCACAACTACAGAGGTAGCTATTCACCCATGTTTGTGTGTGCATGTGTTAAACACACACAACACATATAGACACACTATATTATGCTCTGTGTGTGTGTGTGTGTGTGTGTGTGTCTGTGTGTGTGTGTGTGTTTGTGTGTGCGTTTATATGACACAGTAGCTTATGGTTTCGGCTACTTTATGGTCAGAGTCACACGCACACACACAAATGCACGCACATTCTCTTCATTGTTTCTCTACCTACACACTCATTATTTACAGTCTGTATAGTTAAATGGAGTTGGAACAACTAAACTTCGGGAGGTTTGGCCAAGCATGAGACAACCCACCTGCCTGCCATCTCCTCCCTTGCCAACCAAAACTCCACCCTTGCCAACCATGCCAACCACTCACCCACCTACAACTAACCTGGCCACTTCTGCGCCGCCCATCACCGTGGGTACTTAAACTCAAGTGCAAAAAATGCCACTGTGCCAGTTTCTTGTAAACACGCACACCCTACGTTACAACCGAGAGATTAATCGCGCATTTTTCTCTAGCTACCAGCCTAGCACAAACAGCAAAAAAAAACACACTCAGCATGTCAGACCAAGGAACGCCAGACCTCAACAGGTTGCTCCACATCCACGCCGAGGAGGACGAGGACCTCTTCCTCGGCATGCCGACCCACCAGGACGCTAACGAGGTGCCCGACACGCCACCGGACCAGCAAGGCTCCAGGTCAGCAGCCGTCCAAGCACCTCCTCGTCTCGCCGCGTCCCTCAACAGGACACCCCGGGAGTTCCGCGAGGATTCACTCACCTCTCCAGCATTACAGCAGAACCGTGCCGTCACCTCCTCGCGCGGCTCCAATTCCGCACCAACCTTAATATCCGACTGGACTGTCGTCGGTCTCCAACGCGCGCTCACCACGAGAGGCATCCCGTTTAGCAGGACCGCCAGGAAACCCATTCTATTCAACCTCCTCACGACCACCCGCAGCGCACAACACTCCGACAGCACCACAACAACAACACCAGCCTCGCCAGCCATCGCGGGTCCGTCGCACCGACGTGACGTCAAGCGTCGTCCTCCAGGAGCAGCCCAGCAGACGCCCGTTCAGCCTGAAGGTGGCGTCGTAACGCAGCAGGCCGCTCTGCCACGACGCAGCAAGAGGAAGGCTGCCACAGTGACCTTCCAGAGGCAGCCTTTTTCCCCAGATGTCCACCCTCTTCCCCCCCACCCCCCCTCTGAAAGAGCTCCAGCCACCTCAGCTCTCCCTACCCCCCACACTGCTAGCGTTTTCCAGCCTCCACACATCTCCCCATCACATTATCCACCCGGGTCTTTTCCCCATGCCCAACCTGTCCCCCCCCCCCTTTTCCAGCAGGCCGCAGCACCCCACCTCTACCCCCCCCACCCCACCTCCCTCCCCTCCCCGTACTATTTCCAAGCTCAACCTCCCCTAGGTTTTCCCCCAGCAGCACTCAGCGCCCCACACAACACCGTGCCTTCTCTTCCCCCCCACCCAGTGTTCCCCAACCCCCCCCCCCCTGCCTTCTCCCTCTTCACAGCCACGCCAGCACCCATCCCGCCATCAGCCATCGCCCTCAACGCCCCCATGGTCCCATCACACCTCCGGTCGCAGATCCTTCAAGGTATGGACATTGACCTCTCATCACTCATACGCCCCTCTGCTAGCACAGCCCAACACCGGTCAGTAGACCTCGGAGGAGTCTCCATCACACTCCGCGACCTCACCCCATCCACTTCCTCCGTCCTCACACCCACTGAATTTGTCCTCGCCTTCTCCATTTTCCGGGACATCATATGCACCTCCTTCCCTTCCCGCCGCCAAGAACTAGACGACCACCTTTACATCTGCATGGACCTCTGCACACGCTTCGGGGGGAGCCTTTTCTATGAATATCACCGCCAATTCTCCGCCAGGGCCGCCTCCAGATTACAACAATTCAATAACACAACTTACTGGGGCTCCCTCGAGCTGGAGCTCTACTGCAGGATATTCGCCGGAAAAACCTCAGAATCGTGCAGTCTTTGCAGTTGCCCCACCCATCCCACCACCCAATGCACCTTCCGAGCTCCAGTACCCCGCCCCCACACCGCGCATCAATCCAGCTACACTCCCCCCCCCCTCCTGAGCGTCACCACCTCCAGCAAGGTTTTCCCCGCCGCCTCCAAAGGGAAAGACAGGCGTGGCCGCCCGCTTGTCTTTGTCGGCAGCAAAATGCTTTGCAATAATTACAATGACGGAGGCTGCGAGCTGTCATCATGCCGCATGCTCCACATCTGCACTTTCTGCGGCGGCTCCCACTCCCGCCCCAACTGCACCGACAAGCAAGCATCACGCCCATCCCACAGTTGACTGTCCAAGCATCTCAGCACCCCCATCATCATCCCGGAACTAGCCCAAGAACTCACCAACCACCCCAACCCCACCTTCATCCGCTTCTTCCTAGACGGCCTCAACTACGGTTTCTCCCCCGGACTCATCACCCTACCCTCCTCCAACCACACCTGCGACAACCTCCTGTCCGCCACCACCGATCCGGAGACCGTCCTTTCCCTCCTCCAGAAGGAGGTCAAGAATGGATTCATGATCGGCCCCTTCCCCTCCCCCCCCCTTCCCCACATTCCGCATCAGCCCCATCGGGGTAGCTACCCGCAAGTACTCCGGCAAGAAACGCCTCATCATCGACCTTTCATCCCCCCACGGCACCCACATCCCCAGCATCAACAGTCTCATCCCCAGCGACGAATTTGCCCTCCAATACGCCACAGTCCAACACGCCATAAACCTTATCCGTCTCGCCGGCCGCAACGCCTGGCTGTCCAAAGCTGACATCACTGCCGCCTTCAAGGTTCTGCCACTTCACCCAGATTCCTGGCATCTGTTTGGCGTCCGCTGGGACAATTCATTCTACTTTGCCGTCCGTTTGACCTTCGGTTGCAAGAGCAGTCCAAAACTTTTTGACAACCTCTCTGAACTCCTCTGCTGGATACTCACCAACAATTACAAACTCCCCTACCTGGTCCACCTCCTCGACGACTTCCTCACAGTCGACCCCCCATCAGCACCACCAGCAAGAAGCCTCACCACCCTCAAGTCCGTCTTCCACCGCCTTGGAATCCCCCTCGCAGCAGAGAAAACTGAAGGCCCCCTCACCACCATAGAATTCCTCGGCATCACTCTCAACTCCGTCACCTTCCAAGCCTCACTCCCCCCAGACAAGCTCAACCGCATCCTACTCCTCATCTCCGAACACCTCGCCGCCCCGCAGTGCACCAAGCAGCAGCTTCTCTCACTCCTCGGCCACTTCAACTATGCCATCCGCATCATCCCCCAAGGCCGCTCTTTCATCTCCCACCTCCTCCTACTGGCATCTTCAGTCCCCTCGCTCCACCACCAAGTCCATTTCTCCCCGGAGTGCCTCTCCGAGCTGAAAATGTGGCACCAGCTCCTGACCCACTGGAATGGCATTTCTTTCTTTTACCAAGACTTTGTGACATCACCAGAAGACCTACAGTTATTCACCGACGCAGCACCTTCCATCGGCTACGGAGGATACTTCGGTGGTCGGTGGTTCGCCGCCGAGTGGCCCCAGGCGTTGCTGGCCCAGTCAGCTAGCGACGTCCACTCGTCCGCACTGTACGAACTGTACCCCATCGTCGTGGCGGCTTCCCTCTGGGGGTCAGAGTGGGCCAGCAGGTCAATCCTGATCCACTCAGATAACCTCACCACCGTGCACATCATCAACAAAGGCAGATCCTCATCACTCCCCATCATGGCCCTCCTCCGCAGACTCACCTGGATAACAGTCACAAAAAACTTCATCCTCCGCGCAGCACACATCCCCGGCCATAAAAATTCAATAGCTGACTCCCTTTCCCGTTTTTCTTTTCAGAAATTCAGGAGGTTGGCGCCAGAAGCCGACCCAACACCAACCCCGGTTCCACCCTTTTCGGAGATGACCTTCCCCTGAACCATCCATTCCACCACCTCCTCACACAATCCCGGCACATGGTCCTGCAAGGTATCGCCCCATCCACCCTCTCCTCCTACTGGACAGCCTGGAAGAACTTCCGGTCCTTCCACACCCTCTTCCACGTCCACTTCCCATCATCGGACCTCATCACCCTCTCCTCCTACATCAGCCACCTCCATTCCTCAGCCACCAGGTCAGCAACCATCCGAGTCTACTTGTGCGGCATCAACTTCTTCATCAAACTCGTCACCGGTTCCCCCCATCCATCCATCCAACATCCCCAGATCACCCTGCTACTCAAAGGCTTCCAAAGGATCGAGCCAAAACTTCCCCCCCAACGCCAACCCCTCACAGCCGAAATCCTAACCAGCTGCATCCACGTCCTCCGCACCGGCTACTCAGACCCCCACACCGACGCCACGCTCGAGGCCATGTTTCTCTTAGCCTTTTTTGGGTTCCTGAGAAGCTCAGAGTTCACCTCCTCCAACTCCAGGTTCGACCCGGCTCTCCACCCCAGGCTGGTCGACCTAACCACCCACAGCACTTCCTCCCTCATCTTTACCATCAAGCACAGCAAAACGGACCAGTTCGGCAAAACCACTCCCATCTTCCTCTACAAACTCAATACCTTCCTCAGCCCCTATGAGCCCCTACTTAACTACACTCTTTCCCGACGCGCACAGCACGCAACGCCTTCAGATCCCCTCTTCGTGACAAACAGAGGATCAATCGCCACCAGAAACTGGTTCCACTCCCACCTCCGCTCAGTCCTCACCAAAGCGGGATTCTCCCCAGAGCACTTCTCCGGCCACTCCTTCAGAATCGGAGCAGCATCCACCGCATCAAGCAAGGGGGTGCCGGACCACGTCATCCAAATCCTCGGCCGGTGGTCATCCCTAGCCTACCACGGCTACATCCGCACCAACGCCCAGGACCTGCACAACGCCCAGCGATCCATGGTCTCGTAATCTAAGCGGTAAGATACTTTTGGGGTTTCTACTATACCACTCAGGCCTACGCCTCGACCCCTAAGCCAAAGTATCTGGGTCCGCCCCCCTCGAACCTCTGGTCACACCATGTATTCATGCCCTGGCCGTCTACCCCACGCGTCCCATGCCTCGCATGCGACCCGTTCTAGGCGACCACGCAGGCTTCACAATGTATTCTAAGCCATGGCCGTTTATGATGCGCATTCCATGCCGCGCATGCGGCGCATCCATAAATGACCATGCTGCTCCACAATGTATTCCACGCCCTGGCCGTCTACCCCACGCGTCCCATGCCTCGCATGCGACCCGTTCTAGGCGACCACGCAGGCTTCACAATGTATCCTAAGCCTTGGCCGTTTATGATGCGCTTCCATGCTGCGCATGCGGCGCATCTATAGACGACCATGCTGCTTCACTATGTATTCCAGGACATGGCCGTTTATGCTGCGCGTCCCATGCTTCGCATGGGAGCACTCATAGACGACCATGCTGGCCCACCATGTATGTAATGCCATGAACGTTTATGCCGCGCGTCCCATGCTGCGCATGCTACGCTCCCATAGACAACCATACCCTGCATTTATACTTCGTGCTTGGCATTTGTGACAGCAAATGACCATACTCCACCCTTCTCAATAAACCATCTTAAAGGGTTCCCATGTCTGATGTTTGGTCTTTCCTAGTGAAATGGAGTTGGAACAACTAAACTTCGGGAGGTTTGGCCAAGCATGAGACAACCCACCTGCCTGCCATCTCCTCCCTTGCCAACCAAAACTCCACCCTTGCCAACCATGCCAACCACTCACCCACCTACAACTAACCTGGCCACTTCTGCGCCGCCCATCACCGTGGGTACTTAAACTCAAGTGCAAAAAATGCCACTGTGCCAGTTTCTTGTAACCCACCCTCCCTCCCTTTCTCCTTACTGCAGGTTCCAGAGGGGGTTTCTACTATACCACTCAGGCCTACGCCTCGACCCCTAAGCCAAAGTATCTGGGTCCGCCCCCCTCGAACCTCTGGTCACACCATGTATTCATGCCCTGGCCGTCTACCCCACGCGTCCCATGCCTCGCATGCGACCCGTTCTAGGCGACCACGCAGGCTTCACAATGTATTCTAAGCCATGGCCGTTTATGATGCGCATTCCATGCCGCGCATGCGGCGCATCCATAAATGACCATGCTGCTCCACAATGTATTCCACGCCCTGGCCGTCTACCCCACGCGTCCCATGCCTCGCATGCGACCCGTTCTAGGCGACCACGCAGGCTTCACAATGTATCCTAAGCCTTGGCCGTTTATGATGCGCTTCCATGCTGCGCATGCGGCGCATCTATAGACGACCATGCTGCTTCACTATGTATTCCAGGACATGGCCGTTTATGCTGCGCGTCCCATGCTTCGCATGGGAGCACTCATAGACGACCATGCTGGCCCACCATGTATGTAATGCCATGAACGTTTATGCCGCGCGTCCCATGCTGCGCATGCTACGCTCCCATAGACAACCATACCCTGCATTTATACTTCGTGCTTGGCATTTGTGACAGCAAATGACCATACTCCACCCTTCTCAATAAACCATCTTAAAGGGTTCCCATGTCTGATGTTTGGTCTTTCCTAGTGAACTGAACATTGTTGTCTGTTCTGTTCTCAGCCGGGCCAGGTGGTGTGGTGGTGGAGGTGACCAGTATATTATGGGTGGAGGAGGAGGAGGTTGAGGTTGGAGGAGGAGGAGGTTGGAGGAAACCACAGAGATGGGAGGCTGCTTCCGTCTGGGTCTGCCACTGAAAGGATGTTAGGATGTTAATCCCAGGCCAGCATGGACAGTGGTGTGGCTGGTAGGATGTTAATTCCAGGTCAGTTTGGACAGTGGTATGGCTGGTAGGATGTTAATCTCAGGCCAGCATGGACAGTGGTGTGGCTGGTAGGATGTTAATTCCAGGTCAGTTTGGACAGTGGTATGGCTGGTAGGATGTTAATCCCAGGCCAGCATGGACAGTGGTGTGGCTGGTAGGATGTTAATTCCAGGTCAGTTTGGACAGTGGTGTGGCTGGTAGGATGTTAATCCCAGGCCAGGAAGGAAGTGGCCCAGAAAATGTGTCTGTGCGGGCCGGCTATACTTTTATGATTTTTATCGTCGTCACCTGAGATGAATGAATTGTTTTGTTTCTCAGATCTAAATCTGCAATCCGTGTTTCTGGTGAACCCGTTGACACGAATGAGCTGGTGTGAGAATGAGTGTGTGTGTGTGTGTGTGTGTGCGCGCGGGCGGGCGCGTTTGTGAGAGAGAGAGAGATTAGACAGATGCCTCAGTTCACCTCCAGAATCAAAGTAGATCTGCTTTTAATGAAACCACTAAATCCAATCCCTCCTCTGACTCTCTCTCTCTCTTTTCAGCATCTCTCTCAGTTTCTGTTCTCTGTGTTCTCTCTTTGGCCTGACGTGTGTGTGTGTGTGTGTGTGTGTTTCAGTTGTAGATGCCAGTAGTGTGCAGGGATAGATGTTGTTTGGCCAACATCCAGCTCCATCAGGGAGGTCCCTCTGGCCTCCCACACACTACTGTGTGTGTGTGTGTGTGTGTGTGTGTGTGTGTGTGTGTGTGTGTTTGTGTGTGTGTGCGCGTGTGCGTGCACGTGTGCCCGGGTGTGTGTCTTTGACCCGAACAAAGCCACTAATTTGTCTACAATGATCACAGTGTGAATCTCGTTAGTGTGTGCTAGGCTAGGGCGACGTGTACAGCTTGGTCTCACCATACCCTTTCCCTGACCCCTAAACCTTAACTCTCACCACTAAGTGCTTAACCGTAACCAAACGCAACGCTAACGTTTACCTCCTAACCCTAAACCTAAACCCAAACACTTGAAATAGCACTTGAAAAGTGTAACTCCACTGAGCTAACAATTAGGCAAGCTTACACTGGCAGAAAAGCACGTCCGCTTGGCGGAGGAATGATAGGTGGAATCCTCACATTTAGCAGGTTCCATCCTTTTGGTTTCATTCAGGTATTAGTATGTTATATTACAGCTGTGTCGTCAGTAGACAGCTCTACTCTCTCTGACTGATGTCATGTCAGCTAGCTATAGCCAACATGGCACAAGGAGGTTGCCCTTTTGTTTTGTCATTTCCCTTTAAGCGGTTGGGATAGGAAAACAAAGCAAAGGGAAGTCCGACTCTCGGTCTGTGCGAGCCGCAACAAATTCATCCCTGCAATGGCAAAGTGAAGGTCAAATTTGTTGTCTTTTTTTTTGGTTGAAAGGGGTAACCCTTGTTGCCCCTTTGTTTCCCAGAGGGAAGAGAATGGATGTAACGCCTGTCAATATGCGCACACATGACCTAAAACAGGACCCATCCATACCCATTTCTCCTCTGGTCACGTGTTAGTGCCAATCGAGAGGGGTGGGTTGCCAGATTCAAGGTAATGTTACCTACGACCTTTCCCGAGGTCGCCAGCTTGTTGCCGCGGGTGCTAGTGAGCGCCCGGCCGCGCTTTATGTCCTGGCACGACTCAAACACAAAGACACGCTCTCTGCAGGGTGCCAACCTGTCTGAGAGAGAGAGAGAGAGCACCAGGGACAGGGTAGACCAGGAAACACAGACAGACAGACAGACAGACAGGCAGATACATAAAGCTCTCTGTGTATAGACCCGTTTTGCGTGATGCCACAAATAAGGTGAGCCTAGCCTCAAGAACGAGCAAGTTTACAAAGGAGAGTGAGGAAAAGATGATGGATTCCTGTGCTTGCTTTATCTGTGGAAGCCAGATGGCCATGGGCAGGTTAAGTTCATCGAGCTTTTTAGTTTTTATTACAATTTTTTTCCTCCAGTAAGTGACACCATCCACCTTTTTGTGTTTGGATAAAGGATGCTTGAGTTTTGATGACAAGCTGCAAGGGATCTAGAGAGCTGGAAACACAACACACACGCAGACACGCACGTACGCACGCACGCACGCACGCACGCGCGTAACACACACGAGAATGTGTTTACCTGAGAAGAAGTGTGCCTTAAATCCCTTCTTGGACACGGTGTTGTCAGATTTGAACTCGATCCTCATGTTGTTGAACTGAGAGGTTATGACCTCAGGGACCTCACTGCCACAGTATTTGCCATGCAGCTTGGAGTCCGAAGACAGGCCGCTACGCACCTCCATGTAGTCGTACTTACACACCTAGACACGCACGCACGCACGCACGCACACACACACACACACACACACACACACACACACACACACACACACACACACACACACAGCGTATGTTTTGAATTGTTTAAATGGGAGCGCCGCATTTGTGGAAACACCAGCAGTGTGGCGTGGCGAGGCACAGGGCCTTTATTTTGCGCTGGTGCACTCAACGTTTGTTGTTTATATCTGCTGCTTGAAACTTGAGTACAAATATTTTCAACTTGAGCACTTGGAAGCGTTTTTGTGGCGAGTGCTTTGTCGTTTTCAGCCAGGAAAAAAAAAGGCTTCGTGGACACGGCGCCTAAGGCTGCAACATATTTGTCTCTGGTTTTCCAGGCCGGATCTATTTCATTTTCATTGCATAAATGAAGTTGTGTTCAACGAGCCGTACCGACCGCTCCCGGGCAGAGCACGGTGGTCGACTACACCCCCACCCTGAGTCTCGCCCTCCTCAGGCTCCTCACCAATAAACCTACATCTCACTAAACTTCAGCAGTTGGTGTGGTCTCTTACTAGTGAATAGATTATTGTAACAGATATTGAACGCGAATGAATAATGAATAATAGATATTTGTTCGAGGTGAGTGTACAAGTTATTGATTCTGCCAAATTTGTATTCTACATAGAGACACAGAGACACACACACACACACACACACACACACACACCTCATTTCCCTCCAGTTCGAAGGCCTCAAACTGCATGGATATGCGGTACTGCATGGGAGCCACGACTTGCCACACGCAGTTCTTATTGGGGGGATACTCCTTTGGCCAGCCTGGAGTACTGATGGTCCCATTTAGCTTAGACAGTAGCCCTCCACACGCGGCTGGAACACAACACACGCACGCACGCACGCACGCACGCACGCACGCACACACACACACACACACACACACACACGCACGCACACACACACACACACACACACACACACACACACACACACACACACACACACACACACACACACACACACACACACACACACACACACACACACACACACACACACAGTGGTGCACAAGTTAATTACTGTTTGGAAAGGAATAATCACATCCACATACTTTTAAAACAGATTATCTCTTTGTTGCTCTAAATTGTTATCTCTTTGTTGCTTCGGGGCGGCCTGCGGCTCAGGAGGTAGAGCAGGTCGTCCAATGATCCATGGGTCGGCGGTTCGAATCCCGGCTCTTCCAGTCCACATGTCGAAGTTTCCTTGGGCAAGACACTGAACCCTACATTGCCTCCAATGAGTCGGTCGGTGTAAGCTTGCCACCATTGGTGTGTGAATGTGGGAAGTGAGGACGCTGGTGTCGACTGTTCGCCGCTTCACCTCCCAATGTACAGTATGAATGAATGAACCATTGTACGCACTTTGAGTAAGCACGTAGTGCATAGAAAAGCGCCATAAAAATGCAATTCATTATAAATGACTCTCTCTCTCTCTCTCTCTCTCTCTCATCGTGGGAATAGCAGGCCAGTCTCTCGTTCCCTGTTAGTGAGACCGACAGCATATAGGCGAGAGAGAGACAGACAGACAGACAAACAGACAGACAGACAGACAGACAGAATGATTTCTTTACCTGTCTCTCACCCTCCTATCTTTCCATCTCTCCTCATTCCGTTCCTCTCTTCCTGTGATGTTGTTGTTAGTCAGTGTTTTGGGGGCTCATTACAGTGTGTTAACAATGTGTTTGTGTTGCTTTCTGTGGGAAGCAGGTTATTTTTTTTCCTGTTGATGCCAAAAGCTTTGATGACTTTTTTTTTGGACGAGTTAGACTCATATCCTAAATACGTACGCACACACGCACACACGCACACATGCTCTCACTATGCTTCCGGTAGTTTGTAATTACTCCACATTCCACGCATACTCTATTGTGCACAGAAGTGTGTACACGCACGCACACACACATACACATTTACTGTACCTTCACAGCTCTTCTTATCCGGGGCCAGTTCATAGCCAGGGTCACAGGCACACTTAAAGCTGCCCAGCGTGTTCACACACCTCTGTTCACAGCCTCCATTGTCTGGCTTGGAACACTCATCTTCCTCTATTAAACACACATGAGAACACACATGTTGAACACACACACACCAGAGCGTACCAATACCATCACACAGCATTATTTATATTTGTTGGTGTTAATTCACTCAATAAAAGATATTATGTAAAAGAAAAAGGAATGTAGTTTTCATTGTGATACCAATAAATAGGAACTTATATAATATGTATAATATTTGTGTTTCACGGATCCAAGCAATAAACACAATTAATATAGAAGCCCTATATAGATTTGAGCCATTTGAAAATACAAGCTCACAAATGCATTGCGAACTTGCGGTGCGATGCAATGTGAGCTTGTAGATCTGCTATTTTCAAAAGATTTGTATACAGTAGGCCTACATTACATACATATGAAAACTTGTGAAACATGAGGAGCAGTAAATTCAGCATGAGTAGCCAAGCTTCTACTACAGTACATTTTGAATTCCTTCTACTTCCTTGTATTTCTACAGACTTAAGTAAAAATGCGAGTGCTTTTTCCATCGCTGGTGGTAGCCACGCTGACTAATACAATGTGTTTTAACTGTGACGGCCCCCTGGGATTTTAAGTCTACTATGTGGTTCTGTCACTTCTGTGTGTGTGTGGCTGTGCCTTTAACAAGTCCATTGCAGCGCTGGATTGGAGGGCGGAGCCAGAGATGATGAGTGGAAGGGGAGACACCTGGCCATTGTCTTCCCAAACACTATTTAAGAGACCTGCTCTCACAGCACTTCAGGTCTGCATTTCTCCACAGGCTGCAGGGGTGGCCGCAGGAGAGAAACTTTGTTCATTTGTTTGTTTTGGTTATAAGTTTTGGGCAGCATGTTTAATTTAATTGCTTGAAATACTTATCTCTTCACAAGTATGAAATAAAATACTTATTTTTTGGATTGTCCTCCGGTGTGGTTTCCCCTTCTTCGTTATGGCCCCAGAACCAGCCATAACATGACCCATTCAGGACGGGAACCACTTTTGGTGTTTTAAGCATTATGTTACAGTATACTTAAGTTTAGCTATTGAAAAATAGCAGATCTTGTGGCATAATTCTTTGAATATACTGGTATATTCTTTCAGAGTGAAAGTCAAATCTTTGCTTCTGGGGTCCCTGGAACAACATATTTTCAGATGGGTGGAACAACATATTTTCATATGGGGGTCCCTGGAGCAACATATTTTCAGATGGGGGTCCCTGGAACAACATATTTTCAGATGGGGGTCCCTGGAACAACATATTTTCATATGGGGGTCCCTGGAACAACATATTTTCAGATGGGGGTCGGCGGCCAATTTCGTATAATTTCTGAGGTCCTTGTCATGGAATAGTTTGAGAACCACTGACAATCTGACATAGAAACATGGGTTTTTCAGAAAACTGTCATGATTTAGAAGTAATTTAGTAGAATCTGGTCTCAGGTCGTGTTTTAACTTTTAACAGACCTTTAAAGAAGTTGGCAGCGAAGCCAGCCTTGTTGACGGTGCCGTCGGACACAAACTTTAGCCACAGCGTGTTGGAGGTGGAGCGCACGTCCTCTGGTTTGTCATAACCACAGAATCGACCAATCAGAGGGCTTGTCTCCAGAGGGCCATTCCGAACCTCAAGGTAGTCGTACGCACAGCTGTCGTGTCTCTCGATCTGCACGCACGCACACACACACACACACACACACACACACACACACACACACACACACACACACACACACACACACACACACACATTTATAAATTTTCTAGAATCAGCTATACAAGCATGAAATGGGATCCAGAGATTCCTAACCACATTGTGACTGGGCTAGTAAGAGAACAGAGACACAAACCCACAGACAAGTAAAAGAGATCGAGAGAGAGACGGACAGTCGGGACAGAGACGAGGGACATCTGTGTGTGTGTGTGTGTGTGTGTGTGTGTGTGTGTGGGGGGGGGGGGGTCACCTCAAAAGCCTGGAAGCTGAGTCCGACATTGTAGCCGTCCGCCACACTGACCCGCCAAACACACTCCTTAGATGGCCTGTAGTCGTCTGGGTAGTTAGGGGACTGAATCTGACCCGAGTCCTTGTTAATGTCACCTCCACAGATGGCTGGGGACGGAGAATAGAGAGACAAGGGGGGGAGCAGAAGATATAGAGGAAAATCAAAGAAAAAATAGGTTTCAATTTCATTTTAAATTCATTTTATGCATGTGTGCATGCACGTGTGAGCGAGTGAGTGTGTCTGTGTGTGCATCGTGCTTGCGCCAAGACTGCTTGCATAGCGGTCAAGTATAGTTTGGGTGTTTTCTCAGAGAGAACATTGTTATTCGTTTTTCTTTTCATTTTTTTCTAAATCTTTATCCTACGATTTTACTAACACTTTTTTCTTTTACCCTGTGTAAATTTTTCTAAGCTAGGAAGAGCAACGGACTGACCTCATGCTCCCTTCTATGCATGAGGAGTCCAAGCCGCAGAAGCATGAGTTAAGTCCGTTGCTCTCCCCAGGTTGGCGGAGGGTGTGTAGAGCCCAGGATCACAGTAGATGATTGACACAGGGGTGAAAAATGGGTTACAAAATCGTGGGATAAAAAATATATAAAAAGGAGTCCAAGCCGCTTCTTATCACCTGACAGGAGGTTCCCCGGTTGGACGTAGCGCGTGGAAGAAACACGTTATTCCAACCAGTTCCTTTACCTTCCATCAGGCGCCACCAGTATCAGTACCAGGGTATGGGCACTGATGACACGGAGGAGAGAACACGCCCCCCAGCGGCCACAGCATCCCCAGCATGCCCACCCTTGTTATTCTTTTGTAAAGTGTGTTTTCAGCGTGGCGGTACCTTCATAAACAGCAGCAAAGCCCTTCCCCACCCAGTTACTGCTGCTGCGAAACTCTATCCACATCCTGCTGTCAGTGGACACTAGAACCTCTGGAACCTTGTCACCACAGAACCGACCTGGAACATGCACGCCACACACACACACACACACACACACACACACACACACACACACACACACACACACACACACACACCACACACACACACACGTTTGTATTACTGGGAAATTAACATTTTAAGACAGTATTGAAAATGGCTGAAGATTTCAGTATTGCAGATAAATAGCAAGCTAAGAACCAAAGGTTCTTTTCCGGTGCGTAAATAAATCAGGCAAAACTCTAAACATATCCAAATCAACATTATCAATGTCCATTATGTATTGGCCATTTGAGCCATGGACCACCATTTGATGAGATTAAGGGCTCCATTTTCGTTCTAAATACACTCTTTGGGGATTTAGTACGGGAAGGGGTCTTCCCCCACTAAAATTGGTACTTTGGTTACCTGTCTAAATCCCTAAAACACCACCGTTACCCGTTACATTATATGCATAGGTGTGGTTTGGGCGTTACAATAATTAAACCAATCACCGTGCCACATGCCATTGAGATCCCTTATCCGTTGCCCATTATGCCCAGTGCTATATTGCTTCATAGCCTTACGGTCTAGCCCAGTGATACTCAACCTCAGGCCCGCGTGCCACATCAGGCCCGCGGGACCATTATGACTGGCCCACCAATGAAAATCTAAAAAAAAGAAGAAAAAAAAATCTGGAAA